>NW_012267221.1:3496874-3608871 GCF_000151885.1 Dipodomys ordii | reverse complement strand
ATCTTAGCTATGGTAAATAATGCTGCAGTAAACATAGTTGTGCTGGTAGCTTTAGTATGGTCCTGTTTGTGATCATTTGGGTAAATACCCAAAAGTCGGATTGCTGGGTCATAGGGGAGCTCTATGTGGAGTCTTTGGAGGAACTTCCATACTACTTTCCAAAGTGGTTGAACAAGTTTACACTCCCACCAACAATGCAGTAAGGTTCCCTTCTGTCCACATCCCCTTCAGCATCTGTTATTAGAGTTCTTGATTATAGACATTCTAACTGAGGTGAGGTGGTATCTCAATGTTGTTTTGATTTGCATTTCTTTTATGGCTAGGGAAGTTGAGCATTTCTTCATGTGTCTATTGGCCATTCTTATTTCTTCTTCAGAGAAGTTTCTCTTTAAGTCTTTAGCCCACTTATTTATTGGGCTGTTGTTTCCTTGAGAATTTGTTGTTGGGGGATTTAATTTTTTGAGATCCAAGTATATTTTAGATATGAGACCCTTGTCCGTTGTATGGCTAGTGAAGATCTTCTCCCAATCCGTAAGTTTTCTATGATCTTGCTAGCTATGTCCTTTGCCATTCAGAAGCTCTGCAATTTTATGCAATCCCATTTGTCCAACCTGTTTTTTGATTTGTTGTGTTTCTGGGTCTCTATTAAGAAAATTTCGGCCTGTGCCAAGGAGACCTAGGGTTTCTCCTGTTCCATCCTTAAATGTTTTCAGAGTGTCTGCTTTGACTCCGAGGTCTTTGATCCATTTGGAATGATTCTGGTGCAGGGTAATATATAAGGATCTAACTTAGTTTTCTACAAATAGTTAACCAATTTTGCCAGCACCATTTACTGAAGAGGCTGTCTTTCTTCCAATGAGGTGGATTTTTGTTGTTTCATTAAGAAGCAAAGTAAGTATTTACAGTTTATTTCTTTAATATGGAGGGTTGAAACTGCTTAGATATAGAGTCCTTTCCAGAGATGTTTTGTTGTCGTTGTTGTTGGTTGTACGTCTTGCACTCTGGGCCTGGGCACTGTCCCTGAGCTCTTCAACTGAAGGTGAGTGCTCTACCACTTGAGTCACAATGTCACTTCTGGTTTTCAGGTGATTAATTATAGATAAGAATCTTATGGACTTTCCTGCCCGGCTTTGAACCATGATCCTCAGATCTCAGCCTCCTGAGTAGCTAGGATTATAGGTGTAAGCCACCAGTGCCCAGTCTTTTTTCTTTTTTAATATTTGGAAATATCACTTTTTTTTAATACAATGGGATAGAACATCTCTGGCCTTTCAGGGCCTTCCTTCCAGCTGACTCCTCTGGGACTGGCAGGAGAAGTGGTGACTATATTTTATACCCCCTGACTTCTGTCTTCCATGGCAGGTTGGAAAGGTGATCATCACAGCAATCCTTTCAGCCTATTCTTTCTGTATATACATTCTCTGACATTTTTCCAAGCATGAAATGTGGATATTTGATTACTGAGGAATCTACTGTTCACCCAACCCAGCACATATTATTTTTCTTCACAATATACTATGGAACCATGAAGGGGCAAACATCCTCCCTTTGAGGGTGGAGGGAAGTTTTGCGATCCTTTCGAAATGCTTGTGTCTGAGGTCTAATAACTCCTTTGAAGGACCAAGCCTCTGCATTTTTGTCATTGTATTCCCATCTATGCTATTTTCTGCAGTAATTTACTTGTCAGAAAGATCACAGGAAACTAGCAATTTACTCTGTGCAACAAAGCATTGTGTGGCTCGCCTGCCTTTTCTCACAGGGCTGTAATCTTTCATTTGTCTAAATGGAATGATGGATGAGCAGGTATCACTTGGCATGCCAAAACTGCTCTGTATCCACGCCTCTCCTGCCTTCACGGTAGAGCTTCTGTGGTAGAGGTCCCCACACACAAAAAAGAGGCTCTTAGATGAGCGTCCTGAAGACAGGTTGATCCTCACAGAAGCCAATCCCCAAGCCGCAAACTTTTGCACTGCGAAGTCTCATTGTATAAAAGGAAGCCAAATGAAAATCCTCGTTTTGCTTATCTGAAAGCAGCAACAATAGAACCACAAAAAAGAATGACCTACTCAATATTTTAAGATTGTCTACCATGAGATAAGACAGGAAAAAGACTGGCCATTGTTGATCTTTTCTTCTTTGCAGTCCAAAGACAATTAGCCATTCATTTTCATATCAGTTAATTACTATGGAATCTAGTCTGAAAAGAGGCCTCCTTGGTATATACTCCATCTTTCTCAGCCCAAACTCTGTGCTGATGAGCAAAATCAGGAATCACAATTTTAACATTCCTCCCCTCCCCCAGGCTCCACTTTCATCTACTCATTTCATGTAAATGGCAATGTCCAAAATGAAAATAATTTAAAGTTTCATATGTGAGTTTCATTTGAGGTAACTATTGAGGTTTCCCCAGGCCTTCAGAGAGCTCGGTATTACCAGAAATAATTTGAAGATTTGTATCTCAATTGTGTCTGTGCAGTTGACAGTGTAAGCCCCGCGCCTCAGGACCCATGGTGTCAAGCCTATGAGGGGATGTGGAAGCTGAGGAGGTTTCTGGAATGCAAATGTCAAGCCCTCAGGGTCACCATTGTCAGCAACAGAGAGCAAAAGGCAGATGTCCTTAATCTGGCAAAGAATGTCTACAGAAACTACAGCAAAAAATCATGTGTAAATTGGAAACACTGAAACCTTTCCTATATGAATTGTGAGAAGTAAAAATTTTGCTGAGCAGAGCTCACTTCCTCCTTATATATTGTACCTTTTCTTTCTAGAGGCAAGACCACCAAAGATATATCAAGCATCTACTTTCTATGGATTTAACCATTAAAGGTACAAAGATGAATAAGACATGGTTCTTGCCCTGGGAGTGTTCATGCATTATTGGACATGGCAGGCACAACCCAACTGGCTCGAATACATCATGATAAATGTATATCAGCAAAAGAAACAAAGTCCTCTGGGACAGGGTTCAAGATATACATCACATATAATTTTTCATATGTGTAGAAAGACATGAACATTTCTGTAGGGACTTTGTGTAATACTTAATTGTGTCTGGTACACTGGGTTTCTAATACATAAGTCATTCATCCATTGGTTGAAAACATTTATTGGATTTTACTCTATTTTGGGTATTATGAGATATCTAAGGACTACAAAGATAACTTTCAGGGCTGGGAAGGTAGCTCAGTGGTAGAGCTCTTGCCTTGCATGCCTGAGGCCCTGGGTTCGATTCCTCAGCACCACATAAGCCAAAAGAAAAAAGCCTGAAGTGGCGCTGTGGCTCAAGTGGTAGAGTGCTAGCCTTCAGCTGAAGAGCTGAGGGACAGCGCCCAGGCCCAGAGTTCAGGCCCCACAACCGGACCAAAAAAAGAAAAAAAAGACAGTTTTCAGTTTCCTTGTGTTTCTAAGATGCTGAGTGCTGTAATGATGAATGCCCTAAAAGTCTTTGAGTGATAGATAGAATTTAAAATATTCCTAGGGTGCCATGAAGCTCTAGTTGATTTGTTCATAAACAGGGGAATGGGTGCTGTGGCAAGTTGTTTGGAAAGATAAAATGTAAGTATAGGAGCGTGGAGAAGCAATTGTCCAAGTAGTAAGCATTTGAACTAAGGTAGATGTAGAGCAAGTTGAAATACTAAAAGTAAAGCAAGGAGGCAATTACAGTCATATTATTCCATGTCCATTGAATTCAATGTACGTTTTTGCTATTCAGTTGAATTAAAACATGGGTGAAGTCTGGACAGATGGGGGAAATAATAGCATGGGTGACATTACTTAAGATACATTGAACTCATAAACTGATACATTAAAATAAAACCCCTTTGTACAACTAAAGACAATAATAAAAATAAAATAAGTGGAATTGGAGTAGGGTTCAAGAAATTTCACTGGAAGCAAAAAACTAAATAAAAGACATTTTCTTTTTTTAAATTTTATTTTATTGTAAAGATTCTGTACAGAGGGGTTACAGTTACATGAGTAAAGTAATGAGTACATTTCTTGTCGAGCATTGTTGCCCTCTCCTTTGTTTTTCTCCCACTATCCATTTCCTCCCCCATCTCCCCCCACCGAAGTTGTACAGTTCATTTCCAGTATACTGATAAAAGACATTTTCTAAAAGACATTTTATTGATAACAAATATGAGGCTCAAGGGCTAAATATTTAAAATGTGTAGCAAATCCACAAGCAAAGGCAGGCATAAGCCAGGAAATTTTCTACCTCCTTCATATGACAATGCATCCTAAATGTTGTGGTGTTGCTGCTGCTAATTGGCATGGTATTCTCTGAACATAGACTTTGCTTCAATAGTGTAAAATCAATACAGATTCAGTATTTGGGATGCCAAGCCTCATGATACAGGTGTGAGAAAGTTATTTTTTAGATGAATGGAGGGAAATCTATTTCAATAATCCTGGCAGATTCAATTGGAGGATGAGCTTTGGACACAGAACAGCCTTCCAGTGATATTCCCTCTAAGCCTGTATTACCTAGGACTCCAAAGGATCTAAATATGTTGGCACAGTGGAGAAAGTCATAATTGATAAAGGCCACAGAATTAAGAAATATGCAATAGTGAATTGAGATCAAATTAAATTTGAAATGCTCTTGTGATAGCTAAATAAAAGCTCTAAGCTGGTTGTGATCTAAACATCGGCAGAGAGTTGGCATTAAAAGTAAAGACCTGGGACTTTATTGTCTGACATTGTGATATTTACATTATCTTGTCCTGTCTATACTGAACTCAGAACCACTTAAAGAGTTTTCCTCAGTCTTAACCTTACTGCTGTATACTACACTCTTACTTCTTTGTATATTCTGTATTTTACTCTATTCCTTTGTAAAGTAGAAACAATATTTATCCCTATGGTTAAGTGGCAAACAATCTTTCATTTTCCAATCCCAACAAGGATATTCACAGAAAAGGATGTTCAGAAAATTTTCTGTACTTACCCTGCTCAAATGCCTCCTTTTCTTCACATCAAGTCATTTCACTTGTGTATGCTCACAGGTGATTCCACACAGAATTAAGATACTAAGCATTTGTCAAGAAGAGATTTTCTGATACTTGTATGCATGCTACTTGATGAACAGGGCACATGTACAGTCCACAGTGCTGATCAGAAATTTTTCAGAATCTGAATTGTTGCTTAAAGGCTTTAGTTTTATCAATACCAAATACTATTAGTTCTTTCAACTCTTCTCTTTAAAGTGAAAAACTCATTTCACTTTCAGAAACATCTACAATATACTGAAGTCTGAAAAAATATTACTGTGTTAGTTATCTTATCAACTAAAGGGATATTTCGGGGGGAAACATCTACTTCAGTTTGTGACTACACAAATTACATGAGTGCTTTTCCTCAGGAAGCTATTAACTTTACCATGTGCAATGTGCAAGTGCCTTGTGTGTACTTCCCATTTCATGCTGGGCAATATGAAGCTGTGTGCTGAAAGGTTGAGACTTACTAGATAAATACATTTTACTTTTTCTTAAGTACATGCAAAAATGAAATTCTTTTTTTTTTTTGCTTTGTGTAGAAATGAAACTTTTCTTTGTAATTACCTGACATTTCAGTGCAGTGAGAATTGGAAGGTTTGGTTTCATTATCTTGACTCATTAAGGCATTAGCAAGTTCACTTACTGTTGCATCTTTAACCATCAATATCAATGTCACTGTGTATGTGTGTATATAGACCGAGTCAGACACAGAGACATAGGCATAGACATAGAGACATGTATTGCTTTGTGGTATTTGTTATGCCAGTTTTTGTTTAATGGTGTAAAACTTCTTTGGAAACTCATAAAAGTTAAAGAACTAGCAGTTCTGTTTATACTGGGGAGAAACAGTTGGGATGGTGTGCAAATATAGTCATGATACTCAATGTACCTATGTGAAAATGGAACCAAGTAACTTGAGGGAATGGATGGGGTTGGGAGAGATGCGGTATAATGATGAAAGGGATGACATTGATCATGATCATTATACTCATAAATTAACCTGTTGAAATAAAGCCTCTTTTTTTATAACTACTTACAGATAAACTATTATTACTACTACTACCACTACTATGAAAGATTGGTTCCTTTGGCTTCTAACACTATGCTAGTGAAGTCAGTTTCTTCACCAAATGAATTCATGGCCAGATGGTCCATATGACACTTGCAAAAGTCCTTGGTTAGTTCTAATGCACCTGCAGAGATCATGATGAAGTGCTATATAAGAGAACTGATCTTCATAGTGTCTTTTTTGCCTTGGCTAACTATAGCTCATGTTTCTTTATATCTGTGTAATTTCTCAGACTATCTACTATTGTCTCTATCTATAGATCCTGGATTATTTCCATTCACTTCTGGCCCCTGGTAAGGATATTCTGAAATCTCTTCTTGACAGGTTGCAAAGTAAAGAAATTATTCCACTTAACTAGGGTATTGATTGAATTTGGTAATTGATTTTATGGTTTGCAGTAATATCATTCCTTGCTTTGTAAAGTAACAGGTGTGAAGCAATTGCTATAAAAGTGAAGGTGGAAAAAATAGGATATCCTAGAAATGAAATACCTTTTTGAAATATATGAGAATTTCAGCAATCAGTATTCTTTAGCTGTCTCAAACTCTACTTATCTCTGACTCCTGGTGGGCTAGTCTAGGCATTACCACTAATCTTTTGTCAGAAAAGCCCTCCTGGATATGTGAAATCATTTCTCATTGATGTACTTCACTGACAGCATCATCCATCACTGTTATGTAGGAGGTAGAGAACTGAGATCTCCAAATGTGAAGAAATGAAGAATTAGCAATGGGTGTTTGGCTCCACCCCATGAAAGACAGACTAAAAACCACTACCTAAGGGCGAATAAACCCTACCTTCATTTTCAGCACCACAGATGTGAGAAAGCATGTTCTGAAGTTGTGTCCATTGTGATATGTTGTTTTATCTTGAATTCTCAACACCTTTTTTTTCTTTTAAAACTTAGCTTAGAGGAATGGACCTATAATATGGTAAAGTAACATTTCTGAAGATCATTTTTTTCTCCTCCTGATCATAGAAAAACTCCTTAGTTTCAATACATGCTTTATTTCTTGTTGTATATAAATGGCAGAGATCACATCCCGTCTCCATGCTTCTTCCTGTAGATGACCTTATCAGAGTTCTGGTCATTACTATGGCAGCTGAGGTCGAAGTGTAAATTCCACTGTGCAACTTGAGACCCTGATTTGCTCTAGCATATAGCAACTGTGAGGCCCAGTGTCCAGGTTTTCCCAGGCTTGGAGAAAAGGCTTCAGTCTGCACAGTGTTCAGGTGCCCACTGCTTTTTGAATATGCACAACTTCCATTTGTTCATGCAGATTTGGTAATTGTCTATTTAATCACTTATTTCCATGCACAATTACTCAGTTTGGGCACATCCATCCACATTTGCATATGTAAATCTTGACTTGGGCTCCTACAAAATGACTGCACCTGCAGCCGGTCTCATTTATAAACCCAGAGGGGGTATGCCTTGTCCGGGAGGCAAAGTGGAACCCAGTGGGCTTAAAGTCCAAATATTGAGCATTTTGTGTAACAAAATTGATATATTTCATTTTAACCCTAAAAAGTAAAGTCATTAGAATGTATGTTGGACATTATCTATTGGGAGGCAAAGTAATGCAATCTTTTAATAAGAAAATAAAATAATAATGACTATTATTGTAAAAAAATAAAAAGAAAAGACAATCCTGTTGTCAATATAGCTTGGTTGCTTTTGATATTTAAAAGAATAGTTTTTAAAACTGGAAGCTAATATATGGTATTGAGGAATAGCCATCTTAGATGGAAAATGGGGCAAGAAATGCAAACATATAGCTTCATTTTCATCAATAACAAATCACCTTGATGCCCTGTGAGTGAGTTATACTTAACCCTCTGGTTCTTCTTTAGTGACTCAGAAAATTATGAGAAAATCTGATATGTGTATAGAAAATGGAAAGGAATACAATATAACTCCTTCTAGTTATAAATCCTTTTTATTGTGCTATCAATGTAGGGTTTCTCCTGTTTTGGTCTATATGTCTCATGTAGAAGATTGTTTAAAATACATTTTGGTAAGCAATATCACAGTCTGTTTTAGTAGGTCAAGTCCAAGAACCTTCATTTTACCCACGTTCTTGGAGATTCTGATCTATGTGAGCTTGGAAAACAGTCTAAAATTCTGACTAGTAAGCCAGGCCCAAAGAAACATAGGTCCCATGGTTTCCCTTATTTGCAATAACTAGTATATCTCTGAGTCAAGCAGAAAAGGTCAGATAAGGTCATGTTAGGGAAATGAACCCTAAGATATGTATTCAAATGTTTTTTTTTCTTTCATGCGATTGTTTCTAACATATTTATAAGATGATTTCTTTGTTGCTTTGTATGTCCCTCCCCCATGGTATAACCCCTGCTTTCACTGTATTTAATGTTGGTACAATATATGGAGGGGAAGGGGAAAAACAAATCGTTTAACTAGGGATACAGGTGTTCCCATTGCAACAATGAGATGTACAAATCGTTATGTTGAAAACTGAACTTTACAACTTTGGTGTGGCGGGGGGGGGGCGAGGATCGGGTGAGGGGGGTACGGGAAGGGATGGTAAGGGGAAACAAAGGAGTAGGCAACAATGCTTGATAAGAAATGCACTCATTATCTTGACCATGTAATTGTAACCCCTCTGTACGTTATTTTCACAATAAAATATAAAATTCTGACTAGAGGCAGTGGAGGAAACAGGCGCATATATGCCAGTCCATACCTCATCTTCCACTCTTCCAAAAAGCCAGCTCCTTGACTGCTAACAAATCTATGCAGTAGTTTGGTTTTTCAGTAGGGACTAAAACAACTCTCGTTAACTCAGTATTGCTGTTACTAACAATCAAGGGCTGAACTGCAAAGTCATCTTACCAAACCCCACTTCTATATAACATTACATCTGTCTTTACTGGAAGTCCTTAGAACCAAAAGGCCCTACCAAAGACCAACTCTCTGTGAATAAGTTTGCACAGGCTAAAAACCAAGTACAGTATAGAAATTTGCATGTTATGATAGTTTATTAATTGGCTTTGATCAAAAGATCACTAAAATATGCACTATGCACTACCCTTAGTGAATTGTTTACAAAAATAAATGTTTTGATTCCAGTTTTTAAGATAATAGATTTAAAAGATAGTATGTCTTATATGTGGTAATAACTATGATAATAATGAGAAAAACTATTGGCAAAAAATTTGCCAATATACGGTTTTGTTAAATGATGCATCCCTTGTACAACTACTTAAGTATAATAATAAATATGTGCTAAATCAATTTCAAAAGGAAAGGACAGAGTCTATATTCTGAGTTATAAAAAAGACACAAATAGGAGGATCAGAGCAAAAAGCATAAGATACTACCTGAAAAGTAACTAGAAACAGAAAGGGTTGGGAGAATGGCTCAGGGAATCACACATCTACCTTAGCACTAGAGGATCTGAACTCTAACACTAACATCACCAGAGAGAAAGCAAAAGAGACAGAGAGATAGAGACAAAGACAAGAAGCAAAACGAAGAAAGAGAAGAAAAGAAAGGAAGTAAGGACAGGGAGATATTAAATATATTTGATAGAGATTTGCAGATAAATTAGTTTATTTAGCTACTCAAAGGGGATGGAAGAAACACCCTACCTCATTATCTCATTTATCATTCACAAACTATTGTCTCCATGTTGTCACTAAGAAAATCAAAACTTAGAGTTAAGATTTGTGCTCAAAGTCCAACAGCTAAGAGCTATATAATGGACTTGAGATTTGAACTCTGGTCTTTTTTTGTCTAATCAGAAAAGCCTTCCATCCAGAAGACTAGAGTGCCCTTGTTTCTTTCAGGCAGGCAGGAAATTGACATCTTCATCCATTCTCTCTGCTGTGACTGTTCTCCCAGAGGAAGGGCTGGCCATTAGTTCCCCTCTCTATCACTGACCTTGAAAACCATCTATCTCTTCCAGTAATTACTTGGATGAAAATGGTGAACCCAGCTGCTTCCCTGGTGATGCTTTTGCTCAGCCTCATAAAAGCTGCCTTTGTAGAAGCTACTGCTTGTCTCTTTCTTTTATTTGATAATTCCCAAGAGCAAGATTACCTACAGCCAGCTGCTCCTCTCTACATGCAAAGGGATGAGGAAAATCAAATGCTGATTAAATCTACACATTGTCTTTTCCATTCCTCTCCAGTGAACACCAAGGAAAATCACTGGAGTCCTGACTTTGCCTTTAAGCTTTCTTGAAAACCCCAACAGGATTATTAAGCTGCTACAAATAAGAAACAACAGAATAGTTCCTTCTAATCTATACATAGATTCTTCCCAGTGTGGCTTTCCTTTCTCTCCCATCTGAGACACTATTATTTAAAATTTAGCAGTGAGGAGTGAGACAAGGTCTCTTTCCAAGTCATGTTGACTACTAGTGACCCTTATCCAGAAATGCTGCCCTTCCCAGGACACTAGGAGAGCTTTTAGCATGACTTATTTTAATATACACAAATAAAAGAATTCTTATCTATGAACACCTTTAATTATTAATTGTGTACACTAGATACATTAGAAACTTTATGCAACTAGATTTTTCTCTTGATGTACTTTTGAATACCGTGTCATTTTGCTTGTTTCAGGAAATTATTGGAAACAGTTTTTAGGGAGTGCTTACCATTTCCTAGTTTTCTATGAGTCATTCTCTATACTTATAATAATACCATGTTAAATAGGGCTCTTCTAGGCTTCATATTTGTAGATATGGACATTTGATCACTATCAGATAACAAAGCAGAGCCTCATATACAAAGTTTTTAATGGAAATTATATACATCCAGAGCTCTGTCTCTCAAATCCTTGTAAGAAAAAGGGCATATTAAGAGACTCAGAAACTGGTAAGAAATGGTACAGCCACTTTGGAAAACAAATTTTCAATTTCTTCACAAGTTAAAGACAAATTTTCTGTATGTCTCAGAAATTTCACTCTTAGGAATCTATCTATCTATCTATCTATTTATCTATCTATCTATCTATCTGTCTATCTATCCATCTGTCTATCTATCATCTATCTATACTAAGACTTGAGTATAAATGTTCATAATAGGATTGTTTATAATCACTCATAATTGGTTAAGTAAAAATACCATCAACTGTTGTTATAATTTGTGGAGGGGAAGGGAAAAAACAAATCGTTTAAATAGGAATACAGGTGGACCCATTGCAACAATGAGATGTACAATTCGTATGTGGAAAACAAACTTTACAACTTTGGTGGTGGGGGGAGAAGGGTTGGGGGGGTGGGAGGGAGGATGGAATAGGAAGGGGAAACAAAGGAGGAAGCTACAATGCTTGATAAGTAATGTACTCATTATCTTGCTCATGTAATTGTAACTCCTCTGTACAGTATTTTCACAATAAATAAAATAAAATAAAATAAATACCATCAACCAAAGAATGGACAGATAAATTGTGGTATATCCATAAAATGGAATATTTCTTGGCAATGAAAAGAAATGAAATAATGAAACATACTACATTCAGGTAAATCTCAAACAATTAAGATGAATGGAAATGAAAAAGATCACCATATGATTTGGTTGATAAGAACCATCATCAAAGGCAAACCTATAAAAGCAAAATATAGATTAGGTATGGGTAGTAATTACATAGGATTTTTCAGGGATGATGATAATGTCTTAATGTTGAATTGAGCAGATATTTGCACAGCTCTGTAAATTTACTAAAAAACAAAACAATAAGAAAGTCCCACTGGATTGTATGCTTAAAATGGACAACTTTGATTAAGGACAATTATTCCTTAATAACACATTTCACAAACTGAAGCCCATCAAAGGATTTTCCATAGCTTTTCTTTGTTTAATATAGTAGTTACCAGTCACATTTGGCTCATCCAAATTGGGATGCGCTTTGGTTGTAAACTACATGTTAAATTTAGGAGATTTAGTATGGGGAAGGAATGATTTTAAAGTATCTCAATAATTGATACACTGGTTGTATATTGAAGTGTTAGATAAAATATATTATCAAGAGTATATTTACTTGTTCATTTTTAATGTAGCTACTGGGAAATTAAAATGACCTATGTGGCTCTCTATCACCAGGGAGCCCCGAGGCCACCTTGCAAACAGGAACCAGATCAACCATTTCCTTTTCCCTCGTGGAAGAATCAGAAACTGGTTAGCAAGAAATAGTGTGTTTTGGATGGAAAGTGGAGAAAAGACAAATGAGCAAAACCAGAAACATTTAGTTATGTCCAGTGCCAATCTGAACTGGAGATGGAAAAGATTTAAAGTTCAGTCAAGTTAGTTAATTTTTAAAAAATTTTATTTCCTTGTAAAGATGATGTACAAAGAGATTACGATCAGTAAGGTAATGAGTACATTTCTTGTTGGACATTGTTACCCCCTCCTTTGTTTTTTTTGTCACTATCCCTTCTCTTCTCCACCTCCCCCACACCTCACCCCCCAAATTTGTAAGGTTCATTTCCAGCATAGTGTCTTGTGAGTATCAAAAATTAGCTATTTATTAACATGTATTTTGATTTCTTAATTGAGAATGAATTTCTTACCTGAAAAGATTATAGTTAGAAGTCACAAGCCTGTCTGAGTTTTCATCTAAAAGCATTATGAGTCAAATATATTTTATATAAAAGTGAAAACATAAAAAAAGCTGTGTTCTCATCATAACTCAAGTTGTGCTTGCTCATGTAATGGTTATGCCATAATAGCTCTTTTCTCCAAAAGTAAGGCTCTTGCAAGGCAGAATTTCTAAGATGGGGAATGACATCTGAGATTCACAGAGTTGCACCTCTGCATTGCGTTTAGCAGAAGAATTTGAAGTGGAGTCCCACAAGGGCAGACATAGTTGGGAGTGAGGCCAAACCAGACCTAATATTTCTGTAAATGATAAGAGAATTTGAAAAGGTATTAAATCTAAAGTTCAGTCACAGGCTAATCCCAACTCCCAACCATATGCTCTTTATTCTCCAAGAGGGTAAAGGGTCAAACTCACCACATCTTGAAAATTACACTTTTTTTGAAACAAGATCTCTTGAACAGAGGCCTGCAGGGCTTAGAATGACTCCTAAGATCAACAGCACCATCACTATGATCAATAATGCTATCAGTGCCTCATTGATTGTTGCTAAGTGAGTGTCAGAGACCAGGAAAATGAAATGTACCCTGCACACATCTAAATCCTATTCCCTTTGGTGCTACAACTCTGTACTCTCAGTGGACATCACTTAAGTGAAATTGGATGCAGAATGTTGGGTCTACAAAACTAAGCAAATTAGCTATGAGCATGACCAAATATTCATCATCAGTTCAGCAACCATGAAAATACATTGCTTGTGAATCTTTCATATTTGTGTATTAGATTATTAGAGCAATGGTGTATTGGTTATTTCTAAAGATTCTTTAAAGGATAGCATAGCATGAAAATATGATCAATAGATATTATTATTATTAACTGTAACTTAGAAGTATATATTTCTACTTCCTTATAATGACTTTGCTTTTCTTGTCTATATTCTTGTAATTGCTTGTTCAAATCTCTATTTTACCTGAAAATTGTATTAAAGTTTTTCTTTTTCTTTTCTTTTTTTTTTGAGTATTGACCATGCTACCCCTTGTTCTTGCTTCATGCCTGAGTGATCTTATCAATGTAAAAGTCTCTAGATGACGATGCACACAATGGTCATGGCTCAGATGGCAAGGTTTTGTTTTACTACTTCATTTGCTTGAAGAAGAATTAAGAGAGACATAACATATAATACACACTAGAGAAATACGGCTGTTATGCTAGAGTGCCATTCACAGGCCAATTGCTTTACCCTTCCAGTTCCCTATGTGCCTAGCCAAAGGCAGATGTTGATTTATATGAAAGATTCTATTCCACATCTCACATCTGGACCTTCCGTTGTGCCATTGTTATTATTGGAAAGGTTTTCCTTTATTCTGTGTGTGTGTGTGTGTGTGTGTGTGTGTGCACACGCATGCGCGTGTGCCAATACTTGGGGGCTTGCTCAGCTTCAAATGCTCATTCACTTTTTTTTTTCTCATGACTGACACTCTATCACTTGAACCATGGCTTTTGACTGACTAATTGAAGAAGAGTTGTATGAATTTTTCTGCCAGGGTTGACTTTGAACTTGGATCCTCAGATCTCACCCTCCTGAGTAGGTAGAATTACAGGCATGAGTCATCAGCACCAACCTTTACTTTATGCATGATAAAGAGGCTTTTCAGACTTTTTTAAATTTCAAGCTGGCCTAAAACTTATGATGCTCCTGTGTTTTGAGTAGTTGGGATAACTGGCACAAGCCATCACACTTGGGATTATTTTTTATCCTCTAGAACTCAATTTAAATACCATTTTAAAGATGTCATCATTGACCAATTGAATACATTTTTCAATTACATTCTATCTCAGTCCATTTGTTTTTTTCTTCATAGCACTCATCACATGTATTCATCTCTTGTGTTGATAATTTTATCAGTAGAGTTCAGTAAACACATTGAACAAATATATGAATAGATAGAAAGCATCTCTAGTCATAAGAGTTAGAATAAGAATTTAGGGTTATTTGGCCAGATTGATGAGGTAGTATCATATAGTAATTAATAACATGAGTCTTGTATCTATGGTTTTGTTGGGCACTTGCTCATTAATCAATCACTACTTCCTATGTTTTCCTAAGATTTTTAATGAAGAAGATTCCAAAATCATTCCCATCAAAATAACATATGTAAATTCTTCTTGTTTGGGAGGTCCTGCTCTTATCACCAACATACCCCCCCTTTTTTTTCTTCAAACAGTTTAAGATCCCTTTCCTCTATTAAGCTTTACCTGGACTCTAACACTGCAAAAATGCTCCCCTGCCTTATAATCCTGCAGGGCTGTCATCACACCAGGTTTAATACACGGATCTTTTCTAGGGAGAATTTTAAAGATGTCGTCATTGACCAACTGAATACATTTTTCAGGCCACACATGTGGGGTACAAAGCAGTTTTAACTTGAAGGGATGGAAAAGTAAGCATGACTCATATACTTAATTCGTTGCTTCATTCTGGCACCTTTCCTCAGTTTCCCTATCAATGGTAATTTGTCACTGGTGCTGTCCAAAGTAGGAGGAGAATGGGATTCCATAAATCTGTAGGAATCAAAGTGAGTCTGGGTGGCCCAGTCTCCTTGTAGCTTATGTAGTTTGGGTGAATTATGTTTCCTGGGTTCACATAAATATCTTCATGAAATGGCTTGAAATGATGCTCAAAGACATATCACAGATAAACATAAATGCTAATAATGGAAGCATACATGAAAAATAAGGAAATGTCAAAACTGGCATTTTTACTCGCATCATAGTATGGGATGAAATCTGCCAAGATTTAGGAGGAAACAGAAAATAAAATTTTCGGCACTGTTTAAAATATAAATTTATGTTTCTTCTTATTAACAAAGAACATCACTGTAAGTGAACTTTGTGCTTTGCTTGATAATAATGCGTATGTATGCATAATTCAGACAAAAATGATTAATTGGCAATGATTAATGTAATGGAGTATGTGCTGAAACTATTGATCTAATCATCATTTCTTCCTGGGTCTTACCCACTACATGGTCACCTTGTATGATCCTCCAGTAACACTTGTGTCTTGATGACCCTACATATCTGTGTAAGGTCAGATTTTCCTTCTGTCCTTTAACCAAAACATCACTCAACAAATTGAATGCAGAAGCAAATATGAGAGTTCAGCTGTCTTATATTAAGTCAGATATTTAAAAATTTCCCCCTAAATGTCACTCCTTTCACTATTTCTTATAAAATAATTATTTCTGTTCAAATACTACCAAAACAATTTATATAGTAGATTATGACTAGTTATTAATTTTGAAATAATTAATGGACAAATAAAGCCTCTTGGATGTTCCCAATAACTTCTTTTAGGTGTGAAAACAGCTAGGACCAAAAGTTTGAGAATTCCTGCCTTAGTGCAGGGTCAGATTGTTTGATTCTAGCACTTAACACAGAACTGTTAATAGTTGAGTAACTGAGTGACCACGTCTTATTTTTTTAATTCTCCATCTTTGCTGGAGAGTTAAAACATCTCTGCTATAATTCCAGGGGTACTTTTCTGGTCATGTTTCATACCCAAGGTCTTAATCTTCATAATGCCTAAGTCAGGCCAGGATGTAGAATAACATAAATGCTAATAGTGGAAGCATATATTAAAAAAATAAGGAATAAGTAAGGATCTCAAAATGTTTACTGTCTAAATGTAAAAGGAATTAAATATACATTTTCAGTACCTATACCCAATTCTAGTCCTTGTGCTTGCTGGACAACGAAGATCACCATACATAAGGAAACCTAATCAACTCCTCAGTCTTTACTGGTGTTTTATCGAT
This sequence comes from Dipodomys ordii, assembly GCF_000151885.1. Classification (NCBI taxonomy): domain Eukaryota; kingdom Metazoa; phylum Chordata; class Mammalia; order Rodentia; family Heteromyidae; genus Dipodomys; species Dipodomys ordii. Next base: position 3,592,419 of record NW_012267221.1, on the reverse strand, counting down.
GCTTTTTAAGAGGGTAGAAACTTTAGGCACTAGCCACCAATGGGAAAATGATGTTGATAAAAGAAACAATTTTCTCAGCATATGGTTTATCATGGGAAATGATAAAACTTTGTATTCTTTTTAAAAACATGTTTACCTTGACTCACTCTCAATTTACTGTATTAGACTGAGTCTGTAGTGTTATAAACTCCCTTGAAGTAGGATTGCCAGCTAAAATATGAAATGTCCTTTAAATAGGAATTTCAGGCAACCTAAAGGGACATACTTACATTAAAAATCATCCTTGATATAAGCGAGATTCAATTTTAATTGAATTTGCATTTTTATTTGCTAATCTGACCATCCTACCCTATAGAGAATCTTTTACATAATAAAATCTAAAAATCACTGTAGGGATTTGATGAATGGGTTGGAAGAGCTTCATCTGTTACTCAATTTAGAATAGTGCTTCTGAGTCATTTGAATCACCTGGGAAGTCTTAAATATTACTGCGTCCCATACTGCCTCTAGATATTCTGATTTAATTGATGTATGGTACACCTCAGGTATTGGACATTTGTTAAAAAAAAAAAAACCTCCTCAGTGATTTGCTCTGCAACCCAACTTGAGAGCCATAATTGGAACAGAATGGTGGAAAGAATGAAAATTTCAATTATGGCATGAGGATGACAGTAAGATGGGAACATAATATTAAATGGCATGAGACACAGCTCTAAATATTCAAGGTGCTCAATAAACACAGCCCTGGAGTTTGTGATTAGTCTCTATTTTTGCAGTGGGATGTACAAATTGGGGGGGGGTTGGAAAGAATGGAGGAAAGAGAGATTTGGATACTGAGTCAGAATCTTCTAATGATTTTTTCCCAAGTACTTATACGTGGCCACTGTAATCTATTCCCTGTCCAAAGAATTTAAGACATTCTTTCTTCCTATTTTCATCCCCTAGCTAGAAATTTATAAAAATTGTATTTCAGCTAATAGCGGATACAAGCTAAAATAAAAGGGGAGTATGTATGTGTGTATATGTGGAAAACAATGAAGAAAAATGAAAAACAAGCATACAATATTTAGAATAGACAGAAACTATACACAGTAATGTAAAAGGTGATATTTTTTTTTCTTTTTTTCATTGTCAAGGTGATGTACAGAGGGGTTACAGTTACATAAGTAAGGTAATAAGTACTTTTTTTGGTCAATCTTGTTACTCCTTCCCTCATTTTTCTCCTACTTTCCCTCCCCCCAAGCTCCCCCAAGTTGTACAGATCATTTCTAACATATTGTCCTGTGAATATCACTATTGTATTGGTTCCCCTTTTGTCCTTTGTCTCACCATTCTGTTGTTCCCCTTCCTTTCCCTAATTCAAATAAATGTATATGTAATGCCAGGGTACCAAAATCAAATACAGTGACAACAGGAGATATACCATAAGGGGAAGAACATACAAAAGAGACAAGAAATCACATTGTACATTGAAAACAATAAGAATAAAAGAAAAACCTCTTGTGTCAATATTTCTTAAGTCTGATGGAAGGGATGCATTAGAAATAATATAATCAATAGAAATAAATAAAATAATGACTAATTATACTTTCTTAATAAGCATTTTTTTGTATAAAAATGTGGTCCAATCAATAGCAGGATACATTTCATGTATTTACCTGCTTCTTTGCTCATCATGGCTAAAATAAGTCCAGCTTTTGTATCTCTGCTATTTTTTTTCCCAGAACAGCTTGCTCATGCAGTATAAGGACTTAGAAAAAGAAAACTATTCTGAACAGCTATCCTGACTCATTTCAAACTTTTTTCAGGAATGGAGTCTTTTAAACAAATTCCTTTGTGTAAAACATCTGTTCTTTTGCATGCAAATAGAATTTTCTAATTAACTTTTGCTTCACTTTCCTTTGTATTATCCCAAGGCCTGGCTATTCAAAGTTGGATTGATTATGCAGAGAATGGACACAGGAGAGCCAAGACATGTTTTAAGGCCAGAAGTAAACTTGCTTGGCTCCCTTGGCTGCCCGAGGGCCAGAGAAATCACAAGGTTCACATTTAGTGCCCGTGAGGCCCCTAGAGAACACCAGCTCCATTGAAACACAGCCGTCTCCACTCAGCTCAGCTAATTGCCGTTACCTTGGTAGTAATGCATTTCAAAATACATAAGCAGAAACCAGTGATTGTCAGCCCTCCCCTTTAAAATCACCCAAGGACTTTAAAAAATATACGGATGTCTGGGTCTTACACTGATGCATTAAATCAGAATCTGTGGGGTTAGTGGTTGGGCATTCAATTATTATTTTTTCTTTTTAAATCTCCTCACGTGATTCTAATGTACAGCCAAGGTAAAAAATTGCTAACCTAGGCAATGCGATATGTTGTATGTGGGTAAGATTAAGCTGCAAACCAGGTGCAGCACACATAATAATCAGTAAATAATTCACACGACAGGGATAACCAGCCAATTTTATATTTGAAAGTATCCACTCTGGGAGTGGATACTTTAAGTACTTCAGTCAGATCAATAGGAAAAGTTCAGTTAATTAACATGTTAAATGTCAAAGATTAATTTTAATCAGTGACTTGTTAATTGGCATGATGAATTTCAGAAATCAACCTTGATTACAGGAATGAAAATGTTATTTTAGAGAGTTGTAGGACACTGTATATGAGACTAATGATATTAATGATATATGTAGTTTTTTACTTGTCAATCCAGTGCCCAAAGCTGGCCCTTGTCTCTAACTATTGGGTCAAAGCTTTGAGGTTTATACATCAATGATACTAAGGACACAGGAAATTTGCCTCTGGAATCCTGTTAATTCTTCCTGGATTGAAACTTTTTTTAAAAGTTAGATCAGAGCACCAAAAGGTACTGAGAATTTCCTAAATCTTCACCAACTTCACCTAATACACAGCTTGTTAATTAAGTGTTTCTAAAATAAATGCTCTTTTGTGACAAAAATCAGTCTAACTCTGTATGAACTTTGGAAGAGCAGAGAAGTTAGTACTGGAGTTTGAACTTGGCCTTGTACTTGCTAGACCCGCTTGGCTGATACCCTACCACTTGAGCCATGCCTTCAGCTCTACTTTTGCTGGTCATTTTGGATATGGAGTCCTATAAACTTTTCTGCCCTGGCTGACTTCAAACAGTTATCCTCTAGATATTAGCTTATTGAATTGTTGGATCATAGGCATAAGCTACTGGTGCCTTGCCTCAATTTGATTTTTCCCTGTTTTATTTTAATATTTAGAAATGATTTATTTTTATTATCTTTAAGTAGTTGTACAAAAGAATTACCATTTAACCAAGAAGTTTATAAATATAATCCATTTTTGATCAATGTCACTCCTTTCAACCTTCCATGTGAAAATTTTTTATGTTACAATCTAACTTTAGATTATAATAAAGCTAAAACAGCATTTTTGAGAAGAGGTCATGATTTTTGAGAATAAGCAATGATGCTGTCATTGGCCAGATGAGTTTGAATCACTAAGGTTAGCTTTGACCCTAGAAGCCAGCAGTAGTTTGGGAACTCAGACTCCATCCAAGTAGGAGGAGACAAATGGGTGTTAGAGATCAAGCTGATATGGTCACAGAAATTCAGAAGGTATTGGGACAAGAGGCACACCAGTGGAGAGAAATTGTGGCACTAGACTCTCCTCTGGTTCTATCTGAGGGCTATAGGGAAGGATCTGTTCCAGACAACTCTTTGGCTTGTAGAATCATGTTCACATGATATTCTCCACACACATGTGTCTGTGTCCTAATTTCACTTTTAAATAAGGACACTTGTCATAAGGAAGTAGCACCTTCCCTAAAGACCTCTACTTAACTACATCCACAGTGATACTTTTTCCAAATAATTTTATATTCTCTGGAGTTAGGAGTTAGGGGTTCAACACGTGAATTGAAGTGATATGATTCAACCTTTAGCACCCCATGAAGAAAGAGGATTACAAGACTTACAAATCAGGAGAGATTTTTTTTACTTGTTTATCAGTACTTTATAGAATATGTGCTGTGTATATAGTTTTGGATAAAGGCAGTATAACAAGAGAACTGGCTGGAAATATTGTGTTTCTAATCAGGAGAAGCCACTTAGATTCTTTGAAGCAAAGTCAAGACAGATTCTTAAAGTCCATATGATCTAACTATGGAACACATTTTTAGAGTCTAAGGTCCAAAGACATGTAGAGATAGAAAGTGCTGAGTGTGAAAATGGCCTCCCTTAGAAGAGTGGCTAGACAAAACAAAATAATTTTGATATTGAAGCCTGCCCTATTTTTCAACCCTAAATTATGCAAATGATAAGAAAACATTCTTGGGGCCAAGAAAGCAAGGCTTCTTGGATGAAAAAAATAAGACACTTCACGTTTTAACTAATTTTTCTTAAACTTTTTGTTTTGGTGGTATTTGGGGGTGGAAGAAGTTCCTGGATGTTGAACTTAGGCCCTTGGTACTGCCTCTGCCCTTCTTTTTTTAATCAGTCATGGGGCTTGAACTCTGGGCCTGGACACTGTCTCTGGGTGCTTCCGCTCAAGGTGAGCACTCTACCACTTGAGATGCCACTTCCAGTTTTCTGGTGGTAAAATGGAGGTGAAAGTCTCACAGAATTTCCTGCCCTGGCTGGCTTTGAACCGCGATCCTCAGATCTCAGCTTCCTGAATAGCTAGGAGTAGAAGCATGAGCCACTGGTACCCAACATCTCTGACCTTTTTTTGCTCAAAGTTAGAACTCTACCACTTGAGCCAAAGCTTCACTTCCAGCTTTTTTTTTCTGGTGCTTAATTGGAGGTAAGGGTCCCATGGACTTTTCTCCCCGGCTGGTTTTAAACCACAATCCTCAGATCTCAGCTTCCTGAGTAGCGAGGATTATAGGCGTGAACCACTGATGTCCAACTTCCTTAAAAAAAAGGGATGAGAAAGTAATACACTAAGAAGGTGAACTAGAGCAGCTGCCATAGGAAGATCATTCATCTCAGAGCTTTTGAGCTCTCTGGAGGTCTGAAGTTTGGGCATGAGATACAAAGTGCAAAGACACCAGTCCATTCTACTTGGTGACAGATCAGCAGTCCATGGCAGTGTGTTATGCCCAGAGCACACCACCACCTTCAGAGCTGAAGGAGGAGACTGTAGTAGATGTGTGATCTAGAAAGGGCTCTGGAAGAGTCTTCCACTCATGTGGCTTTCTAAAAGTATCAAATGAAAATACTTGTCCTGTATCTTCTAGCAGCAAGAAGGCATTTTTCTCTTTTCTCTCTTTTTCAAATATTTTGGTTTTGAAAGCACTGTGATTTGAAGTCAGGGCCTTATGCTTGCTAAGTAGCCACTCTACCACTGAAGTATATCTTAAACACCCTTTTTTTCCATCAGCAACTCAAATGCCCCTACAGATGAAGATAAAGAAGAAAGAAACATCCACAGACAAAGGATTAGGGTTAGCATGTGTATTCTTCTAATACTTTCCAGGGGCTAGGCTCTGCCTTACCTGGGTCTCCATCTAGGCATGTAACTTTGATCAGTGGCCAGATGACCTCAGAGTTTATAATGCTAGATACAGATCTTTATACAGATCTATACACTCTCCTCTCCTCTCCTCTCCTCCTTCCCCTCCCCCTCCTCCTCTTCCTCCTCCTCCTCCTCTTCCTCTTCCTCCTCCTCCTCCTCCTCTTCATCTTTTTTACATCTTTCTCTTTCTCTTCCTTTATTTCTTCCAAATTAAGCTTCAAAGAAGATAGCTCCAAAGCTATCAATCTTTCAAAGGCTTATCTTCTATATATCTAACAGTTTAGAGCAAAAGGATACAAAATACACATCTACTGATCTAATAGTAGGCATGGAACATAAACAAATGATACATTGCCCAAATGCATCAGCAGGGTCACTATGAGGTCACTGGGAGGCTCTGTCAATCCAGAGGTTTCAGATGATACTTAAGCTTTCATAGTCCACCTATTAAAATCTGCACTTGCTGAGATCTTTTTATTTGGTACTTTTTTATTATAAAAATGTTGTACAGAGGGGTTACAATTACATGAGCAAGGTAATGAATACCTTTCCTATTGAGCATTGTTGCCTCCTCCTTTGTTTTCCCCCTACCATCCCTTCCCTGCCCCTACCGAGGTTGTAAAGTTCATATTCAACATAGTGTTTTGTACACCTCATTGTTACAATGAGTCAACCTGTATCTTTATTTAAGCATTTTTCCCCTTCCCCTTCCCGAATTAGAGAAGTATATATACAAGATGCAGGGCACTGACATCAAATACAGTGAAAATAGGGGTTATACCTTGGGGGAGGAACATACAAAGCAACAAAAATATCACATGGTACATTATAAATGTATTTAAAAAAACAATAGCAAGCAAGAAAAAAAAAGATATTTGTGTCCCTAAAATCTTTTCTTAGTTTGCAGTTTTCCACGTGAAACACGAAGGACATATTTGTTGCCTATGACCTGAGTACTAGCCATTAGTTTTGGTACCCTCATGGGTGGTCAGATGCAATTTCCTGAGGGAAGAAATAACTAGTTGAGCTGCATGAAGTCCTAGGGACTAGTTGCCTGTGCTCATTCCAACAAGAAGAAAAAATCCCTCCAGAAATAGGAAAACCTTGGTCGTGTGTGTGTGTGTGTGTGTGTGTGTGTGTGTGTGTGTGCACATGCGCACGTGCGTGCTTACATGTTATGCCACTAGAAGTGGAGCCATAAAACCACACCAGCCCTTCTGGTAATTGTCACACCTCAGATATCTCCCAGTATGTTAAGCAATGTCATAAAATCCTCAATACAACATCTGTATTGAAAATAAATACACGTCATATAACACTTGAGGAGGGCTGGCTTGAGAATAAAAATGTCACAGAAGAACAAAATCCAGTGTTATAGCTTTAAGGTGGTTGGGAATTATTCATCTGTATGTCTAATGAGACCAACATATGGCAAGTGACGGATGTTTCTTGCTACTCCCTTCCTATTTTCTGGCTTTTGTGATAGCAGAGCACCAAACAATGGCTGTTTCTCAAAGCTTCTCTGCTGGGATTATCTCTACTTGTAAATTTAGTCCTAGAAGATAGGAATGAATTGTGCTATGGCTATTTCTGCGTTAACTACTCTCCACATCCACACTCATGGCAGTACATTGGGATGTAAGGGCACTGGAATCCCAGCTATGCTATTATCATGCCTGGCATATGACTTGGCCTTTTTTTAAATCGAAGTTTTCATATTCTAGTTTTTAAAATATACCTACTCATAGCTTTATGATGAAACAAAAGGAAATGTTTAGAACATCCCCTGGCCCAGAGGAAGTTCTGAGAAATTACAATCTGGAGTTACATTCTATTTTCACAGACTTCTTTGGCTTTGAATGCCTTTGTCTCCATTCCTTTCCTTTCCATTTCCTTATTCAGGTTCAAATATAACCACTTTTCTTGGAAAATTTCCTGATTCACCTAAAGAACTTTAATTGTTTTCCTCCCATGATCCCCATACCTTTTCCTCATAATGTATTACAATTACATTGCTGTCGTTTATACATTGTTTTGTGTCTTCTCAATTTACTATGAGTTTCTTAAGGACAAGGTCCTTGTGTCCTCTTCGTGTTTGTTTCTACTTGACTTCTTTTTTCCTACCGTAGATTTTCAAATAATCTTTTTTGAATGAACAGATGAGGAAATAAACTAATTAATCAACCAAGAAATCATATAATATGATACCATATGTAAATCAAGAAAATCCTTAGTGGTACTTAGCAAAAGGTAAGAAGAAAAAGCTAAGTGTGCTTGTAATAGTGTGCATAGGAAAATTAATTCAATCCTTCTTATAAACTACCACATACAAGGATTTTCTGTGTGCTGACTCAGTTTGCTAGTTATGTCTATCTTACACTGAATGCTATGCTTACAATGTTTCTTTGAAGTAGATCTTTAAGGTTTATTAGTCAATGCAGTGATAGTGTTGTAGCTTCGATATGAAATATCCCTCCAAAAGGCTCATATGCTCAAGGCTTTGTTTTCAGTATATTAGTCTTCAGAGCTAGGGCTTTGAGGAAGTGACTGGATCAGGAGGGATATGACATGAATGGATTGATTTCTTGATTGATTCATAGAATGGTAACATTATTGAGAGGTGGTAGAAAGTAAGAGGTGGGGACTAGTTGGAGAAATGAAATCAGTAAGGGCATGAAAGGCATACTGTGCCTTACCCACCTCTTCTTTCCATCTGAGGTGAGCAGTATCCTCTCTATGTTTCTGTTGCTATGATTTTCTGTTTCACATCACAGCCCTCTTAATGGAGAAAGGTAACCATGGAGTGAAACCTCTGAATCCATGAGCTAAAATAGACTTTAAAATAGACTTTGGGGGCTGGGAAGGTGGCTCAATAGTAGAGTGCTTGCCTTGCATGCATGAGGCCCTGGGTTCAATTCCTCAGCAACACGTAAGCAGAAAAAGCTGGAAGTGGTGATGTAGCTCAAATGGTAGAGCTCAGCTGAAGAGCTGAGGCACAGCACTCAGGCCCAGAGTTCAGGCCCCATGACCAACAAAAAAATTCTTTCATATATTTGCTCAAAGTAGAAGAATGTTTGACTAAGAAAATTAGGAAATTCAGATACTATAGACTAAGGTATATTTTGAGAGAGTATGTATTTTCCATTTAGCTTTCCTGTGACCACCTACTTTTCTAGGCACAATTCAAAGTGGTACTTTCCCTTTTTCACATCAGCATTGTCTTACCCTATGTGAAGAGACCCATCCCCTTTCAGGACACTAAATGAATACATGAAGTGTTCACATACTGTTATAGCTGCATATACACTGAATTGGCCATGCTACAACTTATTGACCCAAAATAATTGTGGATGGCAATGGAGTTAGAAGAAAACTCCTTTAGGTTTTCTAGGAAAAACCATGGCATTTTTGTATGCTTTTTCTTGTCCATAAGTAATGTCTACATAAACTTTCCAATATGTTCTCCTTTCATTGAAGATACTTTCTTTGTTCCCCTCAGTTTTCCTGAATAGACTTTCTAGAATTTTAATGGGCAAAGATTCGGGATATTGGACGTTCAGTCTCATTTCTATGGCTGACTGAAGCAGCTACAGCAATGTGTTACTTAGTGTAAAATAGCTTCCCTCTTTGGGCCATTAATGTGGAATCACTTGTTCCTAGAGCCACATAATATGATAAAGATGTATTCATAAGAAAAAAATAATTTTTGTCTGGAATATGATAACTGAAATGTAGTAGCTAAATCTTATCTGTGTAGAATATATTCAAAACTTAGAATTGATAACTGGAACTTAGATAGTACATCATATGCACATATACATAGATGCATACATGTTCCTATATTCATGTACCTGCACATTCATAATAAATATATACATATACATGCACACACACATAAATATATATAATAAAGTTGAGTTGGTAAATAATGTATAGAAAATATTAATAATAAGAACTACTTCATTCTTTTAGGCTATAATAGTTTGCAAGAAACTGAAAACAGAGAAAGCTAATCTGAAAATAGAGCAGGGAGGTCTTTACCTATGACCTTGTACATCTAGTTTTCCTAATTCTGAGTTCCCTTTTCTTCTTCTGTATAGAAAAAGAAAGCAATTGAGCTAAATGAAGTTTCCAAGAGTTAGATGTTGTCTTGGACTTAGTTTCTCTCTTATTTATCTTATTATTTCTACACTAAAAATTACTATTACAACACAAAACTATTCTACAAAGCTATCATTATTAACATTGGTTTCTTAAAAGCATGATATAGTCTTTAAACTAGTGGCAATCACTATAGAATATTCTACCAATAATCAAATAAAATCACTTTTGTCTTACCTGCTCCTAAAGAAATAATTTGATACTAGGGATATGGTTTTTAACTTTATCTCCTGATTTCACTGACTTGAAAACTTTTCTAGATTAAGACTAGGCTTTTACAATTTTAGTTCTTGTATTAGAACTTCATTAGCAGTTTTTGTAGGAGTACATATTGTATTACATATCTACTATGTACATAATCAATACTAATTCTAACCCATCAAATTGACAATTTTTTCTACTTTTCTTTTTTGTGCTGGTACTAGGGCTAGAACTCTGGGCCTGGATACTGTCTTGGAGTTTTTTTCATTTTTTCCTTTAAAATTATTTTTGTTGTTGTTATTGTCAAGGTGATATGCAGTGGGCTACAATTACATAAGCAAGGTAATAAGTACATTCCTTGTCAAACTTGTTACCCCTTCCCTCATTTTTCTCCTACTTTCTCTCCCTCTGACTCCTTGCCTCCCCAGTTGAACAGATCATTTCCAACGTAGTGTCTTGTGAGTATCACTGTTGCATTGGTTCCCCCTTTGTCCTTTGTTTTACCATTCTGTTGTTCCCCTTCCCTTCAAATAAACATATATACAATATCAGGGTACCAAAATAAAATATAGTGACAACAGGGGATATGCCATAAGGGGAAGAACATACAAAAGAAATAAGAAATCACATAGTACATTAAAAAAAAACAGCAACAAAGAAAAACCTCTTGTGTCCATGCCTTAGAGTTCATTTCGCTTAGCAAATAGTTATTGAACTATTCTGCTCATCTGCTAGGATTATCCTAGACATGTACTAATTATTACAAATGAGAGATGGGATGGGACCTCAATAGATGAATAGATTAAGAAAATGTAGTGTGTGTGTGTATGTGTGTTGAAATTCTATGCTTCCATCAGAAAAAAATGACATTGCCCCATTTGTAAGGAAATGGAAAGTCTTGGAGCTCTTTTTGATCAAAGCTAGGACTTTGCCACTTAAGGCTAAAAGTTTTTTGTTAGCTGGAGACAAGCATCTCACAGACTCATTGACTTGTGATTCTTAGATCTCAGCCTCCTGCATAGTTGTATTACACTCATGTCCAAACTACCACTTTTTGAAATCAAATACACGATCATCATTTACACTAAATAATTACATAGCTCCAACATTGAGGTTTGTTTTATGTAAAAAGGATTAAGTAAGGAAACCATAAATTTGTTAAATAAATCATATGCATTGACATTTCTTTCATGAATTATAGTTCTTAGATAGTAAAGCCTCTAAGAAAGAAAAAAATTAAAGTAAGTTGTATTTCCTTCTCCTTGACTTGTGATGAGTTAGTTGTTGAATTTGGCAGATTCTTCCTTCTTTTCCCAGCCAAAAAAGGGAGGAGGAAGCAGGATGGGCAAAAACTGCAGGACACTGTCTCTGACCAATGTGTTCAGCATTGATGTGCAGAAAGAAGATAGATAATTTCCCTGTCACTGAGGGACAAGTGTGCAGGTCTCAAAGCCTGCCCGATGGAAGTGGCAGTATGCTGCTGAGCTTCCTTAGGACATCCTAGAACAGCACATCTCCATCGAGTAATGGATTTTTTTTTGAAAAGTAGAGAGCTTGGCCTTGTGAACTCCGGAGAGCTGTAGAACAAGTAGCACCTAGAGCTTTCGCCAATAAAGTAACAACCTCCTTCTTCCCACACACATTGTTCCACATTCAATAATGAACATAAACTTCCCACTGGTTTCCAAACATCCATTCCACTCAAATCTTTATTTTTTTCATATGCCAATTTTCTGTTGTCTTTATTCCCACTGTCCACATGTGCTCTCATTATCCGCATTATTCACATAATCTAGTGAAGATTCACAACATTAGAAAAGACTGGCCTAGGCAATATGGAGCTGTGACAGCATTCTAAATACTACAGTCCACTCAAAGCTTTATAAGCAAATAAGATTCCTCATAATGCTTTGATTCCTGGCAGACTGACTGCTCACTCCTTGTCTTCATTTTCTTCTAAGAAAAATTCAGATAACTAATAGGGCCCTTGGAGAAATAAATGTTTTTTCATCACATTGGCAGTTCTAATCCTATGTCATATTCTAGAATACAGTTTTGATGACAAATGAAATAGCCTTCCAGGGAAGCCTTGCTTGTGCTCCAAACCTGATTTAGAGGGCATGCTACCAGTTCAGTGATAGGTTTTTCTTCTCTTGATCTTTTTTATTTTATTTTATTTTTATTTTTACAGATTCTCTCCTGCAGCATCTAAGCACAAGGTTCTTAGGACTTGCCCAATAAATAGTCATGAACGTACTGACCTAAAACAATAGGAATTTATTTCTTCACAGCTTATGAGGCAAGAATTTTAAATGAAGTTGCTAAGCTATGCTCCAGGAAGGCTCAGGGAGGAAGGGCTATTCCATGATTCTTCTCTCTCCAGATCCACTGCAGTGTTTGGCAGTGCTTGACCTGTTACTGCCCTCCAATCTCTGCTTTTATCTTTATATATTCTATTTCTCCCTGAGTCCACATGGTTCAAATCTTCCTCTCCTTCCTCTTATAAGAACATTAGTCATGGAATTTAGAGTCTACCTTACGTCTGTGATCTCACCTCGAGATCTGTAACTTGATTACATCTTCAAGATCTTACTTTCAAACAAGTTCACATAAAAGTGTCAGGTCTTGATGTATCTCAGGGATGGAACATACTTAACTCATTGCAGTGAGTTTGGGGGTTGGGAAGAGAATTCAGGAAGACAGGTAGCACACACCAGGGCACACTTTCCAAATTTCCACAGGTGGCTAAAACCCTAAGATGCACACTTCCCTTTAGTTCGGGCTTCCTTATTGGCACCCTGGATTTCCATATGTAGTATGCATTTGGGCATAAAATGGGGAACAGAAATATTGTTGAGGGGTATTTTTGGTTACAGGAAATAAGTACAAGCAAAAGAAAAGAGATTAAGGTAAGGGAAAAATTCAGCTTCATGGCTGCTACAGTGGTGATGGCAGGGAAGAGATTTTTCTACAGAATTTGCTAATGAAAAGAACTTTCAGAGAGGAGAAAAGAGGCTCCACCATCATTTTAATAGCACATCTCTTTCCTACACAAAGAAAATAGACACAGAGGGTTTGAGGAATTGGTCTCTAGAACAGGATTACAATCGTAGTTTTGATTCCAGCCCTTGACATGTTAATCTGAACTCACTGTGCTTCATTTTACCTCATCTGGAACTAGACACTGACTATTCCTAACTTCAAAGATGATTGAGTTTATTATCAATCCATTCTCAGCAGGATATTTCTAATTCCCATTATGGTTTTCTATCGATGTTTCTGTATCTAAGATAGATTACCACTAATGGAATTAGAAGGAATTATAGAGGCAAACTAGTATACACTTCACCTAATGTTGTGAGGTATAGATATACAGATATATTGCTGCCAGGAGGTAAATGTTTAAGCTTTCTCTCTCTCTCTCTCTCTCTCTCTCTATATATATATATATAATTAAAAACTATATATATATATATATATATATATATATATGGTTTCTACCCAACCTGCTCACTTATAACCAAGCTTAAAAATTTTGACAACCATTTAAAATTATTTGTAAACAACAATTGCAACATTAAATAAGAGCCAAGTAAATGTTACTAATTCCCTTTTGTTGATTTCAAATAAGCCTTCTAACTTTTTTGAAGTCTCAAAACACTGCCTTTTTATGGTCTGTACCTGGGTCAACATCATCCAGGTTGCTTTCTCTCCTTGCTGGTCCTCCCTATGTCAGATGTCCTTTTCCTTGAGTGGAAGATGTTTTGTGCCTCCCATTCCAGTGCCCCTCAAAGGACTGAATCATTCTGATGAGGCTGAACAATTTTTCATAAAAGTACACGAGTTCAATCAGGCAGGAAATGAGGCCCTCAAATCAAATCAGAGGTTGTGGCAGCATCACTGTCTGCTTTTTCAAAACTCTGTGAGAGACAGGGTTTCTTGTCATGTGGTATAAAAATCAATAAGCAAGGAGTAGTTTCAATCATTTAAGTGCAGCATGACGAAAATTGGCTGTGGAGAGCCCACAAATGGAATTCTGACAGTCATTACACCATTGACAATTTAAAAGGCACACAAGTAGGTGAAATAGATATTCTGCTGGAACTATACTTAAGGAACATCTTTATGCCCAAGTGCAAACATCTAATATTTGAATCATGCATAGTCAATGCGGGGAAATGCCAGCTTCCTACCCTAGGAAAGGTGAAATAGGAGAGGTTGGTAGTAGCGAGAGTAATGGGGGGAACTTGGCATAAGACTATATGTACTGTTCTTATCTCTGCCCCCTGCTCTGCTTCACTCCATGAGTCCTGACTATTCAGTATATGGCTTCAGCTCTAGGCACCTTGGCTTCAATCAAGGACACTAAAGGATTAAATGGTTGAGATACTTCTACTATGTTTTAGTCAAGGGTTAGAAGAAAGTAAGACTCCTAGGGAAAGACTTGGGGAAATGAAGTTGAGCTCTTTTGTATACATGAGAGAAAGATACCCTAAAATGTTTTAATTTTCATTTAAAAATCTTTTATGACAGTTTTAGCTGGACATCTCTCAATTTTCATCACACCTATATTAGAAAGACATAAATCTTTAATTCCAAAGAATATAATTTCTGGAATATTGGGAAAAAAAGGATTGAAAAATGAAACAGCTATTTCAAATGTCTAAACGTATTCAGTGGAATTTAGATAATTTAATAACGACATCTATGGTCATCCATCTTTAATATACAGCAATGTGCTCCATTTTTATCTATATTAAATTTCATGCTGTTCTTTTATCTATGATAACTCATATTTCTGTTCTATTTTCCATATTTGAAATTTTGGAATTTCCATATTTGAAAATTTTTATAAACATTCTATAATACTCTAAGCAGAATATGTATAAAACTTTATATATAAAATAATAAAATTTTATTACCATAAGGTTCCCAGTATTGAAAATATCCAGATTAAGTTGAGGCAATTATTATAATTATTATAATTGGCCAATTATTATAATTGAGCAAATAAGCATCAATTATTACAGATTTGAATGTATATTTGCTAGCATAAAAAGCAAAATTTTGGTGGAGATGTATCTCTTAACAAGATGAATTGAAGTGTTAAAACATTGCTTCCTAAATGCAATTACAACATTACTTCTAGAATGAAACAGGATTCAGCTTTAACATTATTAACTTTTTGTTTTTATGATTATAAGTACTAAGATAATTTGTTCATGTAAATTAGTAAATAAGAATGGAGAGTTTCATTACCTAAAAATACCACTCAATTCTATCTTAGTCCATTTTGTGCTGCCATAATGGAATACCACAAAACAAATATAATGAGCAGAAACATTTTAGCTCATGGATTTGGAGGGTGAGTAGTCCAAGAATGAATCAGGCAAGTTTAGAGGGCTTTCTTCCTGCATCATCTACTACAGAAGGGCAAAGAAAGTGAGAACAGGACAAGACTTGTGAGACCAACAGTGGAATTACATGGATAGCCAAAAGCTCTTATTTCTTGTGATGTTTTCATAGAACTGTACAGGCAAGAAGTTTTACAGAGGAAGGGGGTTATTGTTCAAGTAGGACCACAGCTTGAAGTTTCTCTGGGTTGTCTGGGTTTCTCCTTTATAGAGAGACATTGATGATGTGGAACATAACTGTGTCAGATTGAAAAGTAGGCTTGTGGAGATGGTTAAAGAATCACCTTGCCAGGATAGAAAAGACATAAAAGATCATTGGCTGACTAGGAAAAAAGAAAATTACTCAATTTTTTTGTCAGATAGCAAAACTAAGACTAGTCAATCTATCTCAGAAGGAAACTTTAACAACCGTTATTGTCCAAAACTCCAGTGATGGTCATTTGGAGGGAAGAATCCTCTCTGCTCCCTTAACCACCAGCAACATTATTATTCTGGAAATTCTACAAATTTCTTTAAAAATTAGAATCAGTTAGTTGTACAGTGGGTTTCTTTGACATTTCTATACGAGCATACAATGTGTTACGATCAAACTCACCCCCTCCCTTACATTTCCCCACTTTCCAAACCAGTCTCCACAAGCTTCATGGTGCCATTTTTACACATGTACATGAAATATTTTGATAATACTCTCTTCCTACTAGTATTCCCATCCCAAATATCAAATAAATAATATTACATACACTATTGATGTATAACACAGTGTATATAAATTGTTGGACCGTTTAAGGGGATTAGAGGAGGGAAGAATGTTAGAGAGTAAAGAAATACTGAAATGTCTTTCATCTGTGAATGAAAATAGCAAAATTAAACTTACTAGAGGCTGTTGAATAAGAGGAAGTAATAGGGATACAGAAAAAAGTGAGAGTAAACAAAGGGACTGGTTTGACTTAAAGCTGTATATGCATTTGTGAAATATCATGGTGAGACCCCTTTTGGACAGTTAGCATAGACTTAAAAAAGAGAATGAATGTCTGCATCACTTAGTGGAATGGATTCAGTGAATGAGTCCTATCCAATTTTGAGAATCCAGGTACCTTAGCCTAGAGAAAGTAGAAGTGTTAAGACTCACAGCTGCCAACGGTGGTGTGAAAGCAGCACCAGATAACATAGTAATATGTTGGCTACTCATAAAATGTGTTGCTAATTACCTATACTGTTGAATAACATCTGAGTCCATTGTGCAACAACATGAGTGATTGACATGGGTTAACCATACTGCCCTATCTAATCTTGTGGCTGAGGCATCCAGTGCTAAGGCTGCTGGGCTTGGGAGCACTGTTTGTGGCTAAGGCATAGAACCAAGCCAGACAGCCCACTTGGGGATCAAAGCAAGAAACTTGGCTGCACTCACCCTGTTCTCTGTGCAACCTAGTTAACCACATATGATTCCCATACAGCCATCAATCTCAACTCAGGGAGATTGAATGTCCCTTAACTGCTACAATTGATAATAGGACTCCTGTAGCCAAGTGTTTAACTGTCGGGGTGTGTATTTGGATGCTAATCAATTCTGGAAAGCTCTGAGTGGTTTTGGGTCATGTTGAAAAACAGCCTGTCTCTGGCTGCCACTTGCTCATTTGTGGTTTATCATTTGCTTACATCTGTTCCAGGTGTGAAAATTAATGCATTCATTTATTCAGCACTCTAAAATGTACAACACGCTTTTGTATGTAATGATCTCACTTAACCTCATCAAATATACCACTCTATCAGATTTTTTCCCTTTGCGTTTCACCATTGTATCTTTCCAGTCTCCAAATAATAAATGAATTATTCAGCCAAATCCTTCCCTTCAAATACCATGTACAGTGCTTCAGATAGTGTACAAACAAATGTTAATATAAATGAAATAACTATTTAATTCACTACCATTTCAATTTAAAATTGGCATAGCTTTTAAACAGAAATTTAACTTCCATAAGATGATATTTGGTCATTCAAATAATCACATTTACTGATGTGGATAAAAGTCCTCCTCCTGCCCCCATTTCTCAGTACTTTCCTCACCCTACAAATTATATACTTACAAATTTTATGAAGTCAGACAGTTCTCCAGAACTTGTTAAGAAAAGAATAATGAAGAGAAGGAAAAGGAAATGCAATAAAAGACTTCAATATATAGCCTAGAAAATTAAGAAAAATTGGAGAAGGGGGGTTTGGGAAGTAGGGGTGAAAATGTTCAAAGGGGTGACATTGACCAAGATGCATTGTATTCATAAACTGCTTTGTTGAGGGGCAACTCATCTGTAAACTACTTAAATATAATAATAAAACAACAAACTCTTACAGAAACAATGCATGTATGAACCATTAGTGAAAATAATGCTTTAATAGACAGATTTTCTTTGTTCTATCTGTGACTTATAGTAGGCAATTTTAACATATTTTAATATTTTTCATGATACTACTATACAAGCTCAATCATAAAAATGTGCAATGAGTTAAAATAAATGTGGATTTTTTTACAATGTAATCAGTATATTAAGGAAACATTCTGATATCCAGATTTAAGCTTATGAACATAAGACTTTAAATATACAGTTAAAGCTATTCATTGTAATTTGCTAGACTACCAACATTGAATTATAGTTACTTTGGAGCATGTATTAAATCAAGCCTGTAACATATCTAAAGAACACCTTCCTAGGTTATACGTGAAACTTCTCAATGTATAGGTCTTTCAATTGTTTTTTCTACCCAACTCTGAAAGTCACTACTCAGGGGATTTATCATGATCCAAAGGGAAAAATAACATAACTATGACCAATCAACAACATATATAAGCATATTAATATATGAAGCCCCCCACACATACATATTTAAAAAGATACATATTTAAAAGATGCAGTTCTAGGGAAGGTATCATTTCTGTGTCACTGTTAACACACGTTAAATTATGTATTAAACTACTTAAGTAATAGTTGAGGCAATAAAATGCAAAGGCATCAAAATGAGTCACTTAATACAAATAGCTAGACATTTCTCTACATATTAACTTCTTTTTCAGATTACTAGCCAAATACAGTTTTAGCCCTACAGATTAATGATAAAAGGCCATACTCCAAAGTCAACACATATACCTAGCATTTCAGTTTATGTTTGTCTACGCACACAACTGAATCAATTACAAGATGTTGGTTAACAGATACTAGAGAAACTACTTTAAAAGTAGTTTTTTACAGGTATTAAAACTTCATCTTGCACACTTATGTCATCCTACAGAGAGCAAAGTCAGAGCTTTTACATTTGTTTATTCTTCATTTAACTTTTAAAACACTACTACAGTTGAATATTACAACAAAAAACAATAGCAAGTTGTGAGCTTATTATGTTTAGTAAAGAGATCTAACATTTATGACCAAGCCTGGATCACAATTCTCCTATTTCTCCTTCCTGTAAAGTAGAGAAGACAACTGTGAATCACCAAGCCTAGCTTTCTATTGGCTGAGATGAGGTCTCACCAATCTTTTGCTGACCTTGCATGATGTGTTTCCCCCCCCCCCGCCCCCCCAATCTCAACCACCTAAGCAGCTCAGACTATAGTGTAACCCACTGGGTTCATCCTGGGGCTTGAACTCAGGTCCTTGGTTTTTTTGCTCAAGACTACCACTCTATCACTTGATCCACAGCTCAGGAGATAAGAGTCTCAGATCTCAGCCTCCTAAGTATTTAGGATTACAGACATGAGTCACTGGTGCCCAGCTTTCGTATAAACATATATGTTTATACACATATATATGCACCTCTGAAACACATACCATCACTTCTCCATCCTAAAGACTTAGTAATAAACAAATTTGAGCAGATAACAATATTCATTATTGACATTGTTGTAAGTACAGATGCACTAGTTTCACTTGAACCACGTGTGATTCTATGGTTACTATTCCTTTCCTGCAACGTTTTTAGTTTTCCCTAAAAGTAATCATTTTTTTGTTGTTTCCTGGCTTGTTTGTATATGAATTCATTATTACGAATGCATCTCATATTTTCTCTGACATCTCCATCAATTGAAAGCCCAAATACTGAAAGATATTGAGTCTTTCGCTAAATTTATTCCCTTAAAGGAATTTCTTTGATAAATGTGATAAGAATATACACACACAAAAATTGGTCACTCTCTTTAGACTTTGTCTTTTTAGACTTTTGTGTTATATTAGTTGTTTTCACAGAATATGGTTCATCATGACTGACATTTTACCTATCTCTTTTGGGGTGTATCTCATTCTTTTTCTATGACTAGTGCTCCACATGAACACTGAACAAAGCACATACAAGTGTCCTCTGACAGTCAGGTTATCCTAACATCATTCCTTGGCACAGTGTTTTCTATATACCTCAACAATAGCAACAGCAAAATACCTTGAGGAAATGGGGTCTTTCAAAACTTGTGAAACATATTTATATTCTGTGAAGTCCCTAGGGAAAGCTCTTGGTGAGTTACAAGGGTTAGAAATCGAAATTATAGTGACCCAAACAGGAAGAATTCTCACTCATCTATCTCAAGCAGGTGCCCAGGAGTAGTTGTTCTCTGTTTCTTCTTTCCTTTGTCACCTTCCTTCTCCTTATGCCCACTCTCATCTGTTGTTAGCAAACCCAGTGTGTAAAATGACATGTATTTTTTATCTCCTGTTTTTCATCTTCCCAGTCCTTTCATGTTTCTTCATGTAGTAATTGGTTCCTATTATCTCTTTGGCTTGCTTTGTAATCACTTGTAAATCGACAGTGTTACTGATCTGTTGCGCTGGAGCAGCCTGGGGGAAGAATAGAAATCCATTCATTGTGCAACAGAGGTCAGGCCCAGCAACACAGTTCTCCTCAAGTGGGATCGGAACACACCATAAGGAAATGTGGAAATTCCTCCTTCTCTTCCTCCTCCTATTCTTCCTCCATGTTTTGTTCTGTTTTATCATGAACCACGGCTGAATTCTAACAATTGCCAAAGTGAGGTTTATCTATTATTGACATAATACAAGAAGAAAGTGAGAAAAATTAGAAATTTCACATGTAGCTGACTGTAGCCCATTTCATTTCATATCAGAAACTTTCATATGTACTCCTCTGTTAGTATTTGAACATTTACTCTGATTCAAATGTACTTTTCTTTTTTTTTCTTTTTCTTTGTTTCAGTCATGGGGCTTGAACTCTGGGCCTTGGCACTGTCCCTCAGCTCTTCAGCTCAAGGCGAGTGCTCTACCATTTGAGCCACAGCGCCACTTCCAGTTTTCTGAGTAGTTTATTGGAGGTAAAAGTCTCAAGGACATTCCTGCCTGGGTTGGCTTTGAACCGTGATCCTTAGATCTCAGCCCCCTAGTAGCTAGGATTACAGGCATTAACCACTAGCTCCCAGCTTGTATTTTTGTATCATTTTATCTACTTACAGAATATGGATAGACGAGCAAAAGCTAACTATATCTGGTTGAATAAGTGTATCTGACATATGACCCAATTTCATAATTTTTAAAACATCACATTTATATCTGGAAGAGCATCTGTAAGAGATTAAGGGTTCCATGGTGCATGAGTAACGTAAATTGTTTTGTGGTCTTTGTTCATAGAGTTCATGCAGTAAGTTTAAGGCATTCTAATAACCAAAGGCAAGCAATGGTCACATTTCATCATTTGAGCAGGAAACTTTCCTATAACTGATGAGATTCTAAGATCTCAATCTGTTTTAAATATTATTGCAACATGTAGTACCTTATACTAACTTGGTGCAACTATTATTTGTTGAATAAATAAATCATGCTTAAAGGATGAATTATCAATTCAACTGTAGCAGCAAGCTACACAAATTCCTAACTATCTAATCCGAGGGCCACATTTTAATCCTTTTTTAAATTGTCAAGGTGATTTATGGAGGGGCTACAGTTTCATAAGTAAAGTAATAAGTACATTTCTTGTCAAACTTGTTACCCCTTCCTTCATTTTTCTCCATATTTGAATTCTTGTTTCCTCTGCTATGTTTCAAATGTTGATTTTTTTTTTCCCTCAATGACATTGCCTTCTTCAGGGCCTTCTGTATCTACAACTGATTTGTGTGCCCTTTCCTCATTCCTTAAGACCAAGTGTTCTCCAGAGTTTGTTTGTTGCTTTTAGTACTGGTGTTTGAACTCATGGCTTTGTACTTTGTAGGCAGCACTCTACCAGTTAAGGTTAACTCTTCATGTTTAAGTTGTTTTGTAAATAGATCTAACATTTATGACCAAGCCTAGATCACAATTCTCCTATTTCTCCTTCCTGTAAAGCTGAGAAGACAACTGTGAATTACCAGGCCTAGCTTTTTATTGATGGAGATGAGGTCTCACCAATCTTTTGCTGCCCTTACATGATGTGTTTTTCCCCCCAATCTCAGCCACCTAAGCAGCTCAGACTATAGTATAGCCCATGTTCCCAGCTACCTCCAGTTTTGTTTTGGTTTGGTTTTGGTTTTTGAGGGTTCCCCCCCCAAAGGATCTACACTTCCAATTATAATATTTGGTGGAGAGGCATTTCATCCAAGATCATTGTCAATTACATACAATTGTATGTAACATATGAATTTGTAAAAAACACAAAAGTACACATGGGCTGGAGTCTAATGTTTTTTCATGTGGCAGAATTCTAAGTTGGGACACCCTTATTCAGGATAATTAGGGTTTGGTGTCTGCTACTCTTTTTTTTTTGTGGTCAGTCAATGGCTGGCTATACAGTTCCCACCATTTTTATCTGCAGGTATTCAAGTATTAAGTGCTCAGGAAAATGACAGAAGGTGGTTGAGGCTACCCATTTTTAGGAGTCTCTAAAAATCTCCCCTCAAACAGGCCCTTACATAATTATGTCCTATGGCTCTATTCACTTGGAAATATGACTTCATGTTTAAAATTGCAGTTCTGCCAAGTAGGATAAAGGGCTCAAACAATGTTAGTATTTGATAACTCCCAAGCTATGTCTGCCTGAGCTGTCCTTTGGATTTAAGCTCTGGGTGAAATTTTTGTGGGACACAAATGCCAGAAAGAAAAAAGAACTGGTTCATTAAACCCAGCAGGTCCAGATTCCCAAATATTTCCATTACATTGACTAGTTTTTGCCTCTCAACTTCTCACCTGCATCCATTAAATCAACCACATTTATTGTATACCTATGCTATGCTGTGCATCATGCTAGAAGATGACTTTATAAATATGAATGAGATTTATTTTCTACCTGAAGGAATCAACAAATGGATGATGGGACTTAGTGTGACTGCTTTCAGGAATGAATCCTTTCTCTCAATCACTGGGAATGTTAGCTACACTCTTTCACAGAATTACCCTCAACTAAAGAGAGCTGCTTGCCTATACTTACTCTTCAACTGCAGCAATTTATCTAATCAAGATCTGAAATTTAGATGGGCACTTCTTTTTTTTTTTTTAATTGTGAAAATATCGTACAGAGGGGTTACAATTACAGGGGCAAGATAATGAGTATATTTCTTATTAAGTATTGTTGCCTCCTCCATTGTTTCCCCTTCCCCTTCCCTCCTTAGATGGGCTCTTTTAACTCAAGGAACTTAAAAATCTTGAATTCCCAGATCCTTGTGGGTCTTGTGGTTCTAGAAAAGGTGCTGTTTTTTTTCCTTCTTGTTTTTGGATGATTTAGAGAAAGTTATCTTACAAGACATTGTGAAATGCCTTCAGAATGTACCTCCATCTCTTTTCCTGGCAATGGAAGTGCAATTGTGACTAAGTCAATGCTTAAGCCAGGTGAGGAAGTCCTGAGTTAGGGTAGAAAAGGACTTCCACAAAGAAGCTCAGAATGTAGCAATGTGGGTGTGTAAGGGACTCAGAGTGATGTTCAAAGGGAACCTAAATCATAAAATACAAGTTTGTCCATGTACTAAAAATACCTCATGATATAGTAAATAAATCCCTAGGCATTTAATTCAGTGATTAAAAATTGCATAGTCAAGAGAAGTAGCAGCCTGCCTGAGATGTTTCATTATGTTTGTTTACTGTTGGTCTGGATCACTCTTGGAAAGTACTCTTACAGATCTGGACTGTTTATAACACTTTAGTCTTTTAAAATGATTTCATTGTATTTAAGTAGTTGTACAAAGGAGTTACCATTCAAAAGATCAGTATTTGAATACAGTGTGTCTTGATCAATAGCATCCCTTTCAACATTCTCACCCAACCATCCCAACCCACCTCTTCCCTAACTTCGTGGCTGTGGTAGGAATGATAGGAAATGAGAAACAGCGGGGGCAAAGTGGCAGGGTTTAACCCTAAGAAGCCATGTGGGCACAAGAGCATAGTGACCATCCAGGCTAGAGTGCCAGCTAGACCAGCTTGTCTTCTGGAAAGCTATAGTTTCTATAGCACATTATTCCTAAGGCTAAGATTATTCAACATGATCATGAAAACATTGGGTGGATGAACAGATATTTTCCATGTACTGATTCTCAGAAGAGTCATGATTTACTTCTCAGCTTTCCTTATTAGGAAAGATAATGTTTCTGACTCAATGGTCTATAGGTTGTTGCAACAACAAAAAACGATGAAACCACACACTCAAGCACACACGTTACAAATCACAGTCCCAAAGTAATTTTCAACACGAGACTGCCTATGTACTCTGACTTGAAGTCAAAGTCCAAACAAAATAAGTATCAGCAAATGGGTACTTGCAAGACTAGATGGTGGGGCCAAAGGGAGAGAGATAGACCAATGAAGTGGGGAAGGGAGGAGAATACAGACAACAATTCATAGCATATACCACAAAATTAAGAACAATAAGGGAAGGGGTGTGTTAAAGAGAAGTGAAAATGTTGAAGGGGTGATCAAGATACATTGTATATATAAATGTAATTCAATAAATATTCAACAAATTTAAGAACACTAGGGGAAGAGGTGGTTGGGATGGTTGGGTGAGAATGCTGAAAAGGGTGATATGGATCAAGACAAACTGTATTCAAATACTGATTTTTTTTGAATGGCAACTCCTTTGTACAACTACTTAAATACAATAAAATCATTTAAAAAGACTAAAGCATTATAAAAAGAAAATATTAACATCTATAGTTTTAGAACATACATTATAAATATTTTTATTTATTTTTGTTTCCACGATAACATAATTATACTTGAAACTTCCACAATTGGTCTTGCCAGACTCCATAGGAAGGGAATGGGAGAAGGGCTGGGATAGAGGAATTAAAGAAGTAAAGGGAGTGGAGAATGGCTCTTTATGAAGCCTGAAAACAATGCTTGGGAATTGATTTAATGGATATTCAGGTATTTACTGTAGGTCAGGCACTCACTAGATTCTGGAAACTTAAAGTTGATTAGGATATAGTCTGTGCTCTCCTGCAAGCATCTATCATGCATCTGAGCTCTGTAAGGGCAGGATTATATGACAGCATGACAGTGAGCTGATCCTAAGAACAGAGTGGCTCAATAGTGGTTTGCCCATCTACTGCTTGCTGTAGAACTTAGTCATGTCACCTTTCTCTCTATGGGGAACATGCTGGTACTAACTTCTTAGGGTCATTTTTAAAGATGAAGGAAAAGATAGCACATAAAACACTTAATTGAGTTGCCAGGACATTGCAAATGCCCTAACAATATTTGCTGTTGCTGCTGTTGTATTGCTGGTTGACATTAATAGTAATTTAAATGCTTTACAGAACATGTCAACAATGGGAGAGAGCAATGATTCAAATGGAGAGCTATGGTACAAAAAGAAATATACTCATCACCTGATTTATATAACTCCTCTGAACATCACCTTTAAAATAACATAATAAAAATAAAAATAAAAAAGTGTCATCAAGACTTCTATTAGCTTAGACTCTGCTTCAAGGTGCTAATTAGAAAGCAAAATTGTCTGGAGATAGTTACTTTTAAGACTTGCTCATTTATATTAAATTCTGTAATATGTGGTTTGAAAAAAAGTAAAAAAAAATCTCTTTATTACCAAGTGACCTTTTCATATCACTGACTTTCCATTCATCCAGCCTACTTGTGGCCCATGGAACCAAAAGGCTATTTAAGAAAATGGTAAGAAAATACATTGTAAGAAAATACTAAATGCTCTAGATACTAAGAAAACAAAGGAAGTCCTATCCTCAAAACTGTAAGATTTTATTCATATCATACCCCATGAGATATTGATTATTATGTTATCTTGTTAAATAGATGAGACATCCGATCAAAGAGGCTAATTAATCTATCCAATGTCTTACAGAGGGAAAGTGACCAGAACAGGGACCAAATTCTTGGAAAAGTAGATCATTTTTGTGCTTCAGTAAAAACTTACCTTTTTCTTGTGGTAAAGCCTACTTCTTCTAAGAGTAAATGAAATAAAAGGAGTAAGGCTCTTGCTATATTAACCTGAACTTTGAGACATTGTGCTAAAAAAAAAATACTAGTATGGTTACTTAGTCAAAAGGTCACTGGGAAATACTTTTCAGGAGGATGCGTGATGTCATTGCTAGTGGAATAGTTGAAGCCAAGAACCAGGATCATTTTTCTGGCCTTTTAAAAGGAACATTGAATGTAAATAATGCTAATTTGGAAGGGTTATCTTAATAGATAATGCATTTGTGGATGGCTGCTTGGGAAATAGACTATAAGCACACAAGGAATTCAAAGTAGTAACAACAAAAATAGTAACGATAATGATAATAATATAAAAATTATCCAGAGAAAAACATTCTCAGGAGGAAAATGGGCCTGATATAATCGCAGCTACTAGTGATGTCTAAAGTGGCCCTGAATAGTGAAGAAAGTACAATGCTACACATATCAGAGCAAAGCTGAATGATGAACTTTTGGGGTCAGGCTTGGACCCACGTTAAAAATGAAAACTGAGAAACAAACAGCAAAAAAAAAACAACCCCCAAAACAGCAAATCACAAGCCAGTTGCCTGTGGCTCATGGCTATGATCCTAGCTACTCAGGAGACTGAGATTTGAGGATCACAGTTCAAAGCGAGCTTGGGCAGGAAAGTCCATAAGATCTCCAATAAACCACTAGAAACAAAAACAAACAAAACCCAGAAGTGGTACTGTGGCTCAAGTGGTAGAGTGCCAGCCTTGAGCTGAAGAGCTGAGGGACAGCACCCAGGCTCAGAGTTCAAGCCCCACAACTGACCAAAAAAAAAAAAGGAAAAAGAAAAAGAAAAGAAGAGAGCAAATTAGAATGAAACTTATCTATGATTTTTGGATTACAAAAGTTTTAGGTTTTAAAAAAGGGAGAAAAAAAACTTCTCACAACATTCCTCTATAATTTGCTAAACTAACTCCCTCTATCTCTCATCTCTGGAACAGAAAAAGTTATCACATAAAAAAATATCTTTGCAGAAAAACTAGGCACTTATTTGTGAATGTGCCTGAGCTTCAGTCAAAGAATTTTTTTTGTGACTAAAAAATCTATTGACAGTCTCAAACCCATTAATCTTTCTCCTAGTTTTCCTGAAAATAACTCAAATACTCTGATTGTGGTAAGACCTACGTTTCCTCTTATACAGAGATGGTTGAACACAGGAAAAGATGCATCAGGTTTCAAATGGACCACTATAAATGTAGTAACATTGCTTTCATTTTCCTTGAGGTTTTAAGAGTAACTGAGGACCAGAAATGGAGGAAGAGGAAAAGGAGGTCAAATGTGAAAGGTAGTAAAAAGTAGACACTTTTTTTATAGCCAGCCTGAGATGAAGTGTCCACACTATCTAATAGATGAGATTAATGTAGGTAACTTAACAGAGTAATTCATTCTCTGAATGTTCTCTTTAAAAAGCAAAGCATAATTATCTGCTGTGACTAGCTTCACTGACAAAATGAACCAAATAACCACAAGCTTTTCTATCCTTTTTCTTTCTTTTGTGTGTGTGTGGTGTTAGCCAGACAATCATTTTAAAAATAAGCAAAAACTCCAGTGCTAATTACAACATAGTCTGAAAAGATCTTAAAGAACAACAAATCCCAGAAACGAATGCTGTCGAAGATGTGAGGAGAGATGTTTCCATACAATGCCACTACAGAAATGTGCCAGTTCTCCCAGAAAAAGAAGTGTTCATTTAGCTTGATTTAAATAGAGATTAGGTAGTGAGCAGATGGAGCCCATTTGAGACTGTTTGGCAGGCCTGCCTGTTAGACTGTGTAAATGGAGATTGTGGGTGGGGGCTGGAGAAGGAGGGTTGGAAAGGGAAAAGCAGGGGAGTCCAGACCAAGCAGATGCATCCCCCGCCCCCAAATCCTTCACTCTCACGAGATATTGGAACCAGAAATTAAGTTTCAAGATACTAAAATAATA
This sequence comes from Dipodomys ordii, assembly GCF_000151885.1. Lineage (NCBI taxonomy): Eukaryota > Metazoa > Chordata > Mammalia > Rodentia > Heteromyidae > Dipodomys > Dipodomys ordii. Next base: position 3,564,803 of record NW_012267221.1, on the reverse strand, counting down.
AAATATGAGTTTATATTTTTGTCTTGGTGTATTAACAAAAGAAAAAGTGATACACAAATATGTACAAGAATGTCAGGGCCAAGTACTGAGAATGCAGCCAAAAACTCAATACACAACCTACAAAATCAGAAAAGTGAGGGAAGGAGTGGGTGGGGAGGGGTAGGTGAGAATGTTGAAAGGGGTGATATTGATCAAAATATATTGTATTCAAAAACTGCTTGTTGAATAGCAGATCCTTTCTACAACTACTTAAGTATAATAAAAAATACTTTTAGAAGTGAACCAGGTTAAGAAAATTCATAAACAAAATTGAAGTCCATTTTACTAGAATTTGGTCAATGGATAGAAAGCTTACATCTTTTCCTTTCTTTCAAACTATCCAGTTAGTAATTCTAGATTTAATTAAAGAAAAGCCATGTTCTGTAGTTCATCCTTTTAGATAATAGTCTTTATAGATCTTCACTGTCCACCAACATAGCCAGTAGATATGTCACAATGGAGCACTTAAATGAGTGTACACTTTTTCCTTTGTTGTAATATTATGAAAGTTTAGTGAAAGAACAGAGGTATGAGGAAGTGAAGACATTATTAGTAAACTTGTATTTCAAGCATGTCCACTACAACAGGAAAAAAGTTCAGAAACTGGCATTTCTCATGTGGAATTTCCATAAGAACTTAATTAAATTATTGGAAAGTGAGAAACCAGTGAGTAACGGTAGAAGGTAGAAGTCCCATCTACCTAATACTTGTCTGTTTGAGTTGTTATAACATAATGCTATAAGCTGGATCAACCTGAGAAATGTGTTTCCAACCATCCAGGTGGCTGAGAAGTCTAGGATAAAGATCTTGTAGATTCTATGTCTGATGAGGGCCCATTTTCTGATTTCTCTAGGCACCTTCTTTCAGTATCCTCATATGGTTCAAAGGTCAAAGGGATTCCCTGGGGCCTGTTGTATAAAGACACTAATCACTAATCACATTCATTAGGGCTTTTCCTTCATAACTTAATTACCTCCTAAAGATCTTTCCTCCCCACACCAGTAGCTCAGAGCTAGAATTTCAGTAGATACATCTGAGGAGGCCATAAAATTCAGAACAATGTAGTAAAAACAACAACAATAACAACAAAACAAATATTAATGGTTCTAAGATTTCATGGATTCTCAAATCCTCATCCAAGGACCCCTTACTGGTCTTCCTGGTCAATGATAAAATACTAGAAAACGAAGAACTATAAAAAGAAATTTTACAACACTACACTTAATGACTTGTATGGATTCATGATGACAATAGATAGTACCTTTTTAATAACCTTACTCAGCAAACTGAAAGTTGATAACACATGTCTATTTAGATTTCTGCTGGATAATAAAATAAAAAATTCTGGGAACCACTAATATGGTTTGTTGTAGTTGATGAGTCTACATTGACCCAACCTTATTACCCAGAGTCCATAGTTTACATGGTCATTCATTCTTGGTGTTGCTCATTCCAGCGATTCCACAATTTTTGATAATTTCATGAAGAATATTTCCACTACCCTAAAAATCTTCCATGTTCTCCATATTCACCAACTTCTCCCACAACCCCTGTGATCACTTACCCTTTCACAATCTCCAGTAATTCAATTTTCCTACAATGTTATACTGTTGGAATCACACAGTATGTAGCCTTTCCATATTGGGTCTTCTCACTTTCTGATATCTACCACTTACTAGATATCTCACTTACGGGCTGGGAAGGTGGCTCAGTGGTAGAGCGCTTGCCTTGCATGCTCGAGGCCCTGGGTTCAATTCCTCAGCACCACATAAGCAAAAAGAAAAAAGCCGGAAGTGGCACTGTAGCTCAAGTGGTAGAGCGCTCACCTTGAGCTGAAGAGCTGAGGGACAGCGCCCAAGCCCAGAGTTCAGGCCTCATGACCGGACCCAAAAAAAAAAAAAAAAAGATATCTCACTTACTAGCTATCTACCATAGTCTGGTAGCTCATGTTTTCTTAGTGACAAATAATATTCTATAATTAGGAACATTTTTGTTGGATTGCAGAGTAAGAATATATTTAATTTTGTCAAAATCCACTCAATTGTCATCCAAAGTGATGTTTTTCTTCCTAGAATTACTTAATGAGGGTAGTGAGAGAAAGAGAATCTCAGTCTTGGAACTGAGTTCCTAACAGAAGTAAAAATTAGTTTATTTCTTTTGAGAAAAGAAAATATAAATGATTCAATTCAATGGTGTTTCAAATTAAGACAAGTGAATAGACTCTATGTTGGACTTTATTTCATATCGCAGCTAATGAAAACTCTGAAAAAAAGTGTTTGTATCTGATAATTGGTAGATACACATGTGTAGTGCAAGAGGAATGTGGGAGGTTAAGAAGTTAGGTACTTTGCCCAGAGAGGTAACACATGCCTATAAGCCTAGCTATTCAGTAAACTGAGATCTGAGGATTGTGGTTTGAAGCCAACTTGGACAGGAAAGTCCAATTCAAAACAACAACAGCCAAAACCAGTAGTGGAGCTGTGGTTCACATGATAGAGCACTAGCTTTGAGCACAAAAGCTCAGGGACAGCTCCAGGCCCTGAGTTTAAGCCTCAGGATTGGCACAAAATAAAAAATAAAATAAAGGAAGTTAGGTACTCAAAGACCTGCCCTAGGTCCTAGGAGGGAACCAGGATAGTCAGGTTATTCTTAAGATGACAGGAAGTGTGTAAGCAAAAACGGGAGAGATATTTTGGATAAGTATTGCTTGTGAGTTTTTGAGTACATATTAATAAATATTAAATATTATTAGTAAATAGGTAAAAAAGTAAATATTAAATGTTTCCCCTGCCCCAGGTCTGGTTACCCCTCCTGGTGAATGTTAATCTCCTGGCTTCAGTGACTTGAACCAGAGAAATGTAATCTCCCCAGAGCACTTGCTGCAAGCACAAGGAAATCAAGGAAAGACTGTGATCTATTTTGCAATTACTGTCTTCAGAGATTTTGAGGCACCAATGTATATGTGGGAATATCTCATAGATTTCAGATACTCCTTAGAGAACACAGGACCATAATATAAAAAATAGATTAAATTTGCCACTACTAGAGTTTTACCCCCTGTAAAATATGCTATTTTCCCTATATTGTTTCAATGTTCATTATCTCACCAGAATTCCAGTGTGGATAAAATGTAAATCCTTTGCAGGATACATTGAGGTGAACATATGCAATATTTAGGATCTTGCCTGATTGTAGAAAACTCTTTCCAGGTACCCAAAGCTACAGAAATACTGATCATCATCTGCAACTGTGAATGGAGTGGTCCATCCAGTATATTGGACAACTAATTCCATCCCTGAGACCCACTATTGGCATCGTATATTAAAATGTTTGAGAGACCAGTGGGTAAATACTAGGAAGATTAATGAAGAGTACTTAAAAGATATAGCAGGAGAAAGGAAAGGGGGAAAAAAGGAAAGAAAAACAAATGAGGAAGGAAACAGGAAAATCAAGAAACAAAAAGGAAAAAAAGAGAAGAGAGAAAGAAGGGAGGGGGGAAGGAAAGAATGGAGAAAGGGATAGAAATAGAAAAAAGAAGCTAAATGATTAGAAAGATATCACAAATTATTTTGAGGATGACTGACTCAATAAAACCATGTGTGATGGTGAATTTCTTGTATGAGTTTTACTAGGCAAAGAAATGTCCAGCTGATGATATTGTTAGTATGTTGTCAAGGGAGTTTCCAGATAAGGCTATCACATGAACCAATAGACTAAGTAAAAAAATCTACCTTCTAAATATCAGCAGGCATCTTCTACATTTTGTAGGCCTAGATCAAACAAAAGGGATGAGCAGATTCAGTCTCCCTATCTCTTTATATCTGTTACTGGCTGCTGCCTTAGCTGGAAAATTCATCTCTGTCCTTGGATATCAGAGGTGTTGCTTGCCAGGCTGCCTCTGAGAAACCCTTTTGGTTTCTTGGACATTTGGTCTTACATTGTCATTGTTCCACTTGCTCCCCTGAGTCTGCAGTTTGCAGAGGCAGATCTTGGGACTTCTCACCTTTCAGAATTTCGTGACTCACATGTATAAGATGATTTCTTTGTTGCATTGGATGTCCCTCCCCCACAGTATAACCCCTGCTTTCACTGTATTTGATGTCGGTATAATTTGTGGAGGGGAAGGGGAAAAACAAATCGTTGCAACAATGAGATGTACAAGTCGTTAGGTCGAAAACGAACTTTACAACTTTGGTGGGGGGGGAGGGGGGACGGGGGAGGGAGCGGGAGGATTGGGTGGGGGGGGGGGGGGGAGGATGGGAAGGGATGGGAAGGGGAAACAAAGGAGGAGGCTACAATTCTTGATAAGAAATATACTCATTATCTTGCCCATGTAATTGTAACCCCTCTGTACAGTATTTTCACAATAAAAAAAAAAAGAATTTCCTGAGTCAGCTCCCATAACAGATCTTTTCTTATACACATATCTATACACCCTCTTCTTCCCTTTAATTGGAGAATTCTAAAACCAGGCCATCGTTTCCCTGCTTCGTACATGATTACTTATCCAAGGCATATTTACTAAGTATCTATTATGCACATTTAAAAACATATGAATATTTGTGAGATAAAGCAAAAGATATATCTTTGAGCACAGCCCTAGAAAAATCTGGTTATAAATTCAGGACTGAACTTTGTCACAGCAGACAAAAGAAAAGTGCCTATATACTTAGTAGTTAAAATAAAAATCACAGTGAAAGAAAAATAATAATGAAGCAGTCCTTTGAAATATTTCAAGTGTAATATTTATCTTCACTCATTGTTAACTCTACCTTAAAACATACTGTGGTTTCTCATAAATTTCTGAACAGTCTATCCAAATTTTATACTCAATACTACTTTGACAGACTGTAGTAAAGAATCAATTTGGCTTTCCTGTGGCTGCTTTCTTTATACTATTAATCTTTCTTACTTGTTATACATAATATATTTCAACTTTAATAGGAACCAGCAAAATATAGAAAATGCTTCCTTGTCCCATTTGATTTTAACTTGAAACTGAAAAACTATAATTTACTTCCATTTTTTAACCGGGAATTATAGAGTGTCCACTCATTTCTGGTTGTGATTTGGGCAAGAGTGTTTTTCTCAATTTAAGTAAAGCAAAACAAAATAGGTCACAGGTACAGAAAGCCCATGGGTAAGAGGGGCAAGGAAAAAAGTTTAACATAATAGAACACAAACCAAAATGTAACATAACAAACAAAATACCATGACTCTAACCAACTTGGTGTCCTGTCATAGCCTGACAGACCTGCCTATAAAACTGAAAAATGAGTTTCATTCTCTATGTTGTGGGCAGTAGTAGGCAGGTACTCTAAGATCATATTGGAATACTATTCCATAATCTCAGTGGGCTTCTAAGCTTTGGTGACACGTCTCTCTGATAACGCATCTTCAGGAGATGTGGCTCTTGTATGGGAAGCAGTGAGCAATGGCTTCTAACTGGGACTCCAAATGCTGCTGTACTGATCTGGGTTACTGCCTGAAGCAGAGTTAGATTAGGCTTAATTCATTGTCAAGCCAATGTTTGATCCAGGTTAACTAGGGAAAAAAATGTTAGAGAAACCAAGGGTGAAACTCTCAGTTTACTTTCCCCAGAGAATTGTCCTTTGTTTTTGATGATTCCCATTATCAAAGGCCATTGCTCAATGTACCAAACATATGAGGACCACACACAAATTTCCTTCTTTATAATCTGTCTACATCAACACCAACCTCAGGCTTACAGGCAGCTACTGAAGGTCAAAATCATATGAATATTTAGAGTTTAAATGACAATAATGTTCAATGAAATATGTTTTTATGGAAAGGCTTGTATAGCTAAATACTTAAACTAGTAAAAGTACAATTGTTAGAGAAAGGAATTTGATTTGTTCATGGTAGTGTAAGAGATGAAAATTGAAGAGACCTATTAAACATTAGGAAACAGAACCTGATTCTAAAAGGAAATACTTTATCTTTATATAAAGATTAAACTGATTATTACAATGAACCTCAAGAAACAATTCTATCTCCTTTGATGGACTCTTTATTTTCCAAGATTTTCTGAATTGTTAGAACAAGCTAAAAGAGAGTCAGGGTTTCTGTTAATACTGAAGTCCAGAGTTCTCCTTGCTTTCAGTTACGGCTTAGTGCTTAGAACTAGTCTATAATCATTTCTTCCATTTCATTACCACAATGTCCCCCACAAGCCTCTTTTTCTTTCTACTGAGATAAATTTCACTTGAAAGTATTATTGGTTTAAAAATTGATTTTTATTTCCTTCTTCAAGTTGTTTTCTCTGTATTTTTGCCCATGGATTGTTGCTCTTAAGCATGAGCTGTAGAATCAGACATCTCGGCGCTGGACAACTCCAGCACTTAAGAGGTATGTGATCATGGGTAAATTACTAAAACCTTCCCAGGCCTAGTGGTATTCATGGAATAACTGGGAAAATTAAATAAGATGGTGTATGTGAAAGCATATTATCACTTAGTAATTCCCAATTCCAGGGCCAATCTGATAGTGGACAGTCTCCACATGTCCTCTGGTGAAATCTGTGTTTTCCTCATACTCTGCAGACTGTTCCCAAGACTTTTCTTCAAGTGTATTTCCTCTTTTTATTTTGGTTAGATTCCAGCATGGAGGTAATTCTCTAGAACCATCTCATCTATATCAACAGTTCCAGTATGACAATGCATCCCGCATTGTAGAACTTCAGCACACATATCTCCCCCAAGGTCTTCACTATGTTTCCATCTGCCTCTTTGGTAAAACTTCTCCTTCGTCCCTTCTCATATCTTCATTGAGAGGGTAGTTATTTGAACAAAAATGACAGAACACCCGTGAATTCAATTTTGAAGACTCATGATTCTCTAGAATCTTTACTAGCGGCATTTAAGGAAGCAAACACGAAGCCTAGCAATAAGAAGATCTAAGGCTGAGGGTTTTAACTCTGATATTTCATCTATTTTTCAGGTTGGGAATCATTGTTTTAAACTTTATTCTCTCCAATTGTAAAATTGGAGTGGTGATTTCAGCAATGTTCCTGAACTTAGGAAAAAAAAACACCTGATATCCTCTATGTGAACATCATTTGTATGCTATATGGTTCTGAGTTTCTCATAAACCCTGAAACACAGCAAGAATCCTTGCTGTTGCCAGCCGCAGGTAATCCTAGCTATGTAGGAGGCTGAGAACTGTGGATTGCAAAGCCTGCCAGGCAGGAAAATCCATGAGCTTCTTATTTCCAATTAACCACCAGAAAACAAGAAGCACCACTGTAGCTCAAAGTGATAGAGTACTAGTCTTGAGCAAAAAAGCTCAAGGACAGTACCTGGACCTTGAGTTCAAGCCTTAGGACCACCACCACTATGAACAACAACAAAGAGAATCCTTGCTGGGCATAATAAATTATGTAATACTAACTTTTGATATTACCATGCTTGTCATTTACAGCATTACTGCAAGACATTTTCCTCCTTTTTTTAATGTCTTTGAGGTTTTGACCTCATAGCTAGAAGCAATGGAACATGAGTAGCCTGATTTATTTATTTTTTTTGGTGCCAGTCCTGGCACTTGACCTCAGGGGTGTTGTCCATAAGCTTTTTTGCTCAAGGCTAGCCCTCTACCACTTGAACCACACCTCTACTTTGGCTTTTTTTCATGCCTTTTTCTTTTTTTTGTAGTTTATTGGAGGTAAGAATTTCATGGACTTTCCTGCCTGGATTGGTTTTGAACTGTGATCCTCAGATCTCAGCTTCCTGAGTAGCTAGGATTACAGGCATGAGATACGAATGTCTGATGGGTAGCCTGTTTTCAAATCTAGTCTTTGTTGCAATGTATCATTCTTTAAACTGTGTTGTCTATTTTAAAGGCAACTGTAATTCAGTACACATAACAAAGTAAGTAGACCATTGTTTTCCCTGCCTCTGTTCTCTCAGATTGTGCCAACATGATGCTGAAGGCATGGCAGCACAAACACAAAACCTGCCAAACATTTCATGGCCTGACTAACTTTGTAGGACATTGACTGAATATTTGGTGTAGTATAGACATAGGCTAGTTTTAAAACAAGCCAAAATATTTTGACATTGTCACAAAGAGCTTTCAGAGAACACGGCCTTCACTGCCTAACAACACACTATCTGCAATTGTCCCAGGGGAAAAAGAATTCAGTGTCATGGAAAATTAAAAATAAAAATGGTTATTTAAGCTTGTATACATTTCTGATTTCTATTATATAAATTATATGCAGTATTCTATGTGAAAATGTCTAAGTAGATTATATTATCTATAAAACACAAAGGCTTCACTGAAATGGGATTTACAAGTTGTTGAATGTTGTGATATATTCAAAATCATTCAAGAGAAGTATAAACACAAAAGCTATGTTCCTTAGTGGTCGTGTTATTTTTCAAAAGACTAGTAGTACACAGACATTAAAAATGATGATGTAGCTATATGTTCTTATTTAAGCACACATCCACATATATGGTGAAGACAGAATATATGGAATTTTTCCATTTGTATCAGCTTGCATGGACTATACAGAGGAACTGATTTCATGACAAAATGTTGATAATGGTCATTTTTAAATGGTAGCCTTTTTCATGACTTTAAAAAACATATTTCTGATCACGATTATCCACATTAAAAATTTTCCTGAAATTTTTGTTTCACATTTTTTAAATAACAGCTAAATATTTTAGTTTAAAAGTAAAGATGTAAACCCTAATCATTTTTTGATACAGGTAAAGACACTGAAGTGGCATATATTTAGGCCATATGTGTGTGTGTGTGTGTGTGTGTGTGTGTGTGTGTGTGTGTGTGATAGACAGGAAGGCTATTTCACAGTGCCACATTCAAACTAGCATCGTCACCTGCATAAAGATAGTGGCTTAATAGAAGCCACTAAAAAAGTCACTGAAGAAAAGATAAATGCATTATGGTTAAAAGACTTATTTGAAAAGGGACAAACAATGGAGAAAAGTAATAAATTAAAATGTGTGGTGCTGGCGAGGTTTTTGTGCGGTGACATTTGTGAATGTCCTGTGTAAATGCCAGGCTCGTGGGGTGGGCTGTCATGCATCACTTTCATAAGTAGTGACCATCTCCTGATTATCAGCTCTTTGCCTCCAGGACAGCCCGAGTTTCTTGTGCAAATGGAGACATAGGCACAGCCTGAGAATGCTGGCTTCCAAACTCCTATGAGCCAATAATTTCTTCAATCTTTAGCCAAAGTAGAGTGACAGTACATTGGCAAAAGCCAAGGCACCGTTTAAAAGCATGTGCATGTGCCAGCATTTACAGGGATTTTAAAAACAAGACGTTTGTAGAGAGTAAAATAACATTTTTACTGGGTTTTGTTGGGCCTTAATTAAAGAGGCCTTTCCCCCTTTTTCTGCCCCTTGGGCTGTGGGATTGCAGATTCTCCTGGCTTGGAGAAGTATTCCATTGGTCCACAGGCTAATTAAGAAGGACTCACACTGTTCCCCAGCCTCCTGAAAGGCCAGAACAAAGGCTGCTGCTGGTAGATTGCAGCTCTGCCTCAATTGCAGAGGCTCAGGGGTAAAAGAAAAAGAAAAGCTTTTGAATAGAAAAGCCTTTTGATGCTGTGAAAGAAATTAAGAACTAAAACAGAGGCCTAGGCACTGCTGCACACAGCTCTCCTCACAGACTCATTGTGTTTAGGAACAAGGTCAACAAAGCCCTGTCTGATACTGAACACCTCCCAGCAAAGAGGCATCTATTTAGCTGCTGCCTCTCAGGCTCCTGCTATGAAGTGCTTCCCCAATCAAATCGTCTGGGGCCGTGATGCACACAGATAAATACAAGCAGCATCATGCTTTCATCTCTACAATTAATGCACGGCTTCCTTTTTGATTGTTTGCAAATACAGTGCAAACAATTATGTATTCCCCCCCCCCTTTAATTTGCCACACAAAAATAAAGCTGGGAAGGTTTAAAGAAATGTTGTATTACCATCTTACAGATGCACCAAAATTTCTCTCCATAATAAAAAAAATGTAGTTTAATCAAATAAGCTCTTCTCATAGAAAAATATATGTGAAGTGTCAACATATTTTCTCATCACTGGAATGAAGTAATTCAATGTAAGCTCACTCATTTGGCCTGAAACAGCCTGTCCTTATGGCTGAAGACCAGCACTCAGGTGGACTTCTCTCTTCTAATTCTAAAACATAGACGATTGAGCCCCGTTTTCCTCTGTGTTCTGCTTCCAAATCACACGAGTTATTTCTTATGCCAACTATCCTGTTACACACTCTACACCGATCATCTCCTCTATCACTCAAAACAGATAGGTGAACTGAGGCTCAGAAAAGCTAAGTGAAAGAACAGAGCTATTCAGAAGCAGAGCTCATGGCCTTCTGACTTTCAGTACTGAACTATTATGGTAGAATTTAAGTGTTAAAGTGTAAGCATTTAATGTAAAATTACAGAATCAAAAATACTTAATTCACAAATTTCCTCTTAGCTTCTCTTTCCCAGAGCAGTTAATTTGTTTATGTTCACACAGATGATTGGTGAATTGTAAACTGTCTTATTTGCAAAGTTTTTACCAGCCAAGTTTCCAACTCTGTTGTGATGATCACTCCATGCCTTACTTTGTCAGTGATGCCCAGGTTGTACCCAGATTACTGGGCCTGCCATAGCTCTCGTGTTTGATTGAGGACTCTGCAACTGAGCCTAATCATTGTCCATGCAGTTCTTACTGCTCTATCTAGGAATCAAATTTTGGGGAACCACAAGCAAAATAAACAATATCACAACTCTGAAAAAGTGGATAAGGATAACTAAATGGCACATTAGCTGTAATTTTAGTCAGTTTCTATTTACTGAGTCTCAATGATGCCATCTTCAATATTGCTTGCTTTTTGTCTAATGATCACTATCACCATTTTGGTGATATCTAAAACAAGAGTTCATTTCCACTAATGTGATTACCAGTGTGAACAATTTCTTGGGAATCCCTTCTAAGATTTTTTTTGCACTCATTTTTGTGTCTGAAAGATAGCTAGGAAAAGTGGATTCTCCCGTGCAGATTAAGTCCCTTGGCAGATCCCTGCAAGCCATTTCTAATGCAGAGATTTGAGAATACTACTAACCAATTTATCTTCCAAAGGATTTGTACTCCATTACTACTGTACAGATGACTCAGCAGAGAAATACAATTTACCAAAATGATTATGACCTGATGACTGTATTCCTTTCCTAAGAAAAATTGAAATAGCAGTGACCTAAAGTATACTTTCCTTATTATTTTCTCCAAAATAATTTTTTACCAATCTAAGTACAGCCTATGTGCTTGCTCCACCTGTAACATAATCCTTATTCAGACTTCATTGTTATTTGACAAAGAAATAGACAAACATGAAGGAAGACAGGGATCATTCCTGTTCTGTCCTAATGGTCAAACAACCAGGCATCATTATTATCTACCTGCTCATTATCATTGGTGACGTGAAAGTCATCTGATGTTGTTACCAATGAACACGTGGCCTTATTTCTATTAACGCCAGTTTATAGGTTTTATCATCAGTTCATTTGAGGACCTCCTTCTTTTGCAAGAGTGAGAAATTAGATAGGAGATAGAAAGAAAGAAGATTTATTTATTTTTTTAGAAGATTTCTTTAAATTAGGTAGACCTGAACGATCTTCCAAGGAATTCTGAAAAACATTTGTGTAGAACAAAATAATTATGACATCCTGGCAAATCAACTTGATGTCTTCTCAAATATAATGAGCTTCCAAGCTCCTTGGTTTTCCTGGGAGCACAAGGCATTTCCCAGCAGTGATACAACTCTGCAGCATACTTGGACACATTCCAGGGGCTTCAAGGGGAATTATAGGGCAGGTCAGCTCTCACGGTTCCTATGATACTTAGATCTGTTCAGTAACAGGACCAAAGCAGGAAGTACTATAGCAGTAACGATTGTAACGTGGTAAATGGACTTAAGAGTGGCAGCGATAACCTGCAATTTGAGGTTTTACACTTGCAGATGTAGAGTTGAAAAGTTTGTTATTGATTTTACAGTATTGCATTACCAGTAGGCGGCCAGTTGAATGAATGCAACCAGAAAATCATGTGGAAGAGCAAAGGTGAAAACACCAAGACCTAAGACGTATTTCCCTTCTAAGAAGAGATCGACACTTTGCTCCCAGTGTCCATCAGAGATTTTTGATCAGGGGAAGTAGATTTTTACAATGTGTTTTTGGAAAGATGATTCTAAAAGTTTTAACAGTTTTGTCTTAGAACAATGCATGTATTAAAACTACAAATAATTCATACATAGCTCATTCTTAGCAAATCTACAGGGCTTATTTCAAAATTTCACATTCAATTTACCCCAATTAATAATTACCTTTTATATAATGTGAAAACAAATAGCTCATTCAAATGTCATTTGGAAGAGGTGCAGGAGTCAGGTCGACTCACCTAATATTTATAGTAACTATTGAGGTTTGCTTAAGGGAACTTAAATGAATATCATTTATATTTATTTGATTAATGATCATCCTATTCATTCCAATTGTTCCAGACTCGCTCCCTGCTCTGAGCTGTTACTTGGATGCATCAAGTTTTACAGAGCAAGGCCTCTCTGAGTTCTGCACAGTCTAATTCTTGTGATTGTTAATTGGTGCTCAGAAAACAAAGAGAGTCCCAGTCACGAAAGCTTGGGAACCCTGGAATACCATGTTGTTCTCTCCTTGGGAAAATCACAATATCATTAGCATATTAAAGGCTCTGAAAGTTCCTGCTGTAACAAAAGGGCCTCTCTGATTTTATTTAACAGTTAAACAAATCTATTTAAGCATATTACATGTAATAGCATACTCCAGAATGAAATGGAATACGTTAATTGTAAAAAGGGAAGCATAAGCATTAATAGAACTTTATGTTATGCTCCTCTTTGTTCTGCTTACATCGTAAGAGAGTACTTTGTAAAAGCTTCTAAAAAGAGAAAGAAGAAGCCCTGATAAATGATTAAGTCATAGAATGTGTTAATGAAGATGTACTTGCAAAAAGTATAGGGAAATATGTAATAACATGAGGCAGCAGCTGCTGTTTGAAATTGATTTAAAGACAGTGTCACCCATTGTAATGTTCTGCAAACCAAACAAGAAAGTAGAATATACATAGGCACGCGCGCGCACATACACAGACACAGACACACACACACACACACACACATATGCACTCATGTACTTCACAAATACACATACACAAAGCTTGCAGCATAAAGGGCAAAATTTTGCCATTCATTCATTCTCTTTATTTTGAGTGTTTTCACATGGTGTTTCAGGACAGCATAAGTTTTAGAGACAGAGAGTGGTTTGAGATTCTTAGTAGTTAACTGAGCTCAGACAACATACTAAACCTATGAGTTCTTTCTTTCTTCGTGAGTGAAATGAGACCCATCAGATTTATCTAGCAATATGATAAGCATTCAATAAGGAAATATGAATGCAATACCTATCATACACTCTTTAAATTAAAATGTTCTCATTTTCTGTATCTCCCTTCACATTTTCGCAATCAGTTAAGATCTTGAGTGGAACAGAAAGAATTTTTCTCAGGTGCTAATGATAAACTGTTATTACACTGAATAAATTGTGATAAAATCGGCCTTCTTGTCTGTCACCCCATTGTGAACTCTTCAGAAACAGGATCGGTGTTTAACTTACCAGGCCTGTCTTCAACATGTTGGGAACTCAGTATATTTGTTAAATAAAAATCAATAAATACCTGAAAGCAAATCTCTTTTGTTTTCCAGTCTTTTTCTAGCTACTAAAGCTGGCCAATCAAAACAATTTCAAATTGAAGTTAACTCTCTTTCTTTCATCAGTAATACTCTACATTGAAATAACATGCACATCAGAATATCAGTTTAATACACATAAATTAGTGGTTCATTGCACTGCAATATTTGTTAATTTGGGAATTGCGTTATAGATTTCTAAATTAAAGAGACTGTCTGCCTGTCACTTACATCACATACAATGAATACCAACATCAGGCATCACCTTTTCCCAGCTTTGCCAGTCTGAAGGTCATTATCAATTGCTGTTTAATCAGCCAAGTCATGCATATAGACAAAGGTTAACTGCCATGGACCAATCTGACTTCCTTTGTCATCGCAAGACAATTTGCAGCTTAATAAAGCTGCTCTGATTGCACTTAACAACACCTGCTTTAAAATCCAGCCTCATTAATAGCACACTAATGAATTAGGGATCTTCTGGCAAGGGCATGATCAAAGACAAATGGTTTGCTTTCTGATAAAGTGACCTAAATAACATAAAACCAAATTTCCCAGTTTCCATTAGAGAAATTCTTTCCAGAAGTAGTTATGAAAGTTGTTGCTATCTTCCAATACTTTTAGGGTTTTTCCCCCTTATTTAATTTTATTTTTCTTAAAGATAGTACAGAATTGTCTCTTTGGCCTTTTTATTGTGAAATAATGATATGGTGAACAATTAGTGAAACAAAAAACATATCCTCTCGACCTTTGAACTTACGCTGTGAAACTCAAGATAGCCACCAGCACTTAAAAAGAAACCAATAACAAAAAAAAAAAACAAAAACAAAAAACCCTTTAAAACTGAGTAAATAACAGGGAAATTATGGAGGTAGTAAGTTAATATTAATAAAATCTATGCATTTTATCCTTTGAATCCACTCATGATGAAGATGAGGATGAAGAAGATGATGATTTACTCATTTAGTGCTGGTACTAAGGGCCTCATATTCTTTTTTCACTTTTCATTCAAGGCTGAAGCTTTACCACTTGAGCCACATCTCTATTTCTGAGGTTTTGTCAGTTAATTGGAAATAAAAGTGTCTCATGGACTTTCAGCCTTCTGAGTATCTAGATGCACAAGGCACCAGCGTCTGGCCTTTTCATTTTTTATGGAGATTTTTTTTGGGGGGGTCGGTCGTGGGGCCTGAATTCTGGGCCTGGGCACTGTCATTCAGTACTCAGCTCAAGGCCAGTTCTGTACCACTTGAGCCACTTCTGGCTTTTTCTGCTTATTGGTGCTGAAGAATTGAATTCAGAGCCTCATGCATGTAAGGCAAGCACTCTACCACTGAGCTACCTTCCCAGCCCATGAAGAAGATTTTTAAAGAAGCTTGTTTGTTTGTGTAATATTTAAAGTGATTTTACCACTTTTTGCACACTGGACTTTTGGAATTCAATGTTCAGTTACTGGTATGAGGTCAAGCAAGCCACTTGTTGCTCAGAATGGAGCCAATGTTTTGACTCAATACTGGCTGAACCTGGAACCCTGGAAATCTTGTATCTTGCTTTTTGCAGTTCCATGTCAGCCATGTCAATCTTTGTTAGTTTATTGCCTCTGATAAGGAAGGCTATGCTCACATAGCCGCTGCCACAAATCCAAGAGAAACCAGAAAGTACAATCCAACCAACATCAGCTACTGCAGAGGACTGCCAGGGACTAAACATTTCAATGTTTTTAACTTTTTCTCAGAAAAAATTCAAGCCCAGAGGAAAAAAGGAGGTCAGAAGAGAGAAACTGAATGTATATCAATATATATATAAGAAGTACAAGGGGGTTAATTTATTCACATTCATTATGGAGCAAGAGAAGAAAGTTTCATTACTGAGTTTTTGGATTGTGTTTAATCTTTTGTTTAATCTTCCTTTGAGGATGACAGAGAATTGTCAAGGGTAGTACCGCCATACTTTTTTAACTCAGGTTATTCAGTCTTAGCATTTTATTACTTTTTTCCCCCTCTCATGTCTCTCTTTGAATGACATTTTGAAAAGAACAGGCCAGTTATTTTACAGGATGTTCCTGGGTTGGGGATGTGTGATCACTCCTCCCGATTAGTTTAGATTACAAATAATGTCTTGAGAATAGAGCTAATCTTTCTGTTCTTTGTTTGCAATCTGGCCTAGCTGAGACTTGGCTGCTGAATTTCCATGAGAGTTTTATTTGTGTCTTAGGATGTATATGTAGAATTTTCTTGACCAAGTAGCAAAAGTGTGTGCGTGTGTGTGTATTTGTTTGCGTATACATACACACATATCAAAATACATGTATATGTATATGCATGTACTTATATGTACATGTATGTACACATATACATATATCCTTATATTTAAATATTTATATGTTACTTTCCTAAATTTAAGAATAAGTTGCTTCCTAATGTTCCTTTACTCCTAAATATTTTAAGGTCTATTCCTGATCAACAAAGAATTTTCTTATATTATAGTGTAATTAAAAAAAAATAATTACCACTGGTATGACAATATTATCTAATTAGTCCTTATTAGTGATCTATGGTTCTTATTTTGGTTTCCCCAGTGGTCCCAATATCATTCACTGCAAAAGGGAATCAAAAACTATGCGACCTGTTGCATCTCTTCACGCTCGCTTAACCTGCAACTCTTACTTAGTTTTCTTTGTGTATTTATTGAATTGACATTTTGAAGAGAACAGGACAGTTATTTTACAGGATGTCCCTAAATTGGGTGTGTGTGATGATTCCTCAGATTACAAAGAGTGCCTTGAGAACAGAACTGCCCTTTCTGTCCTTTGTTTACAACCTGACCCAGTTGAGACCCTGCTGCTGAATTTCCATGTGAGTTTTATTTTTATGGCTTAGAATATACTCACAGAAATTTCTTCAGCAAATAGAAAAAGTATGAGTGCATTTATTTTTCTTAAAACCTAAAGGATCAACCCCCAAAATCCTTACTATGGTCTTTCATTTGAGGTGAAAGAAAACATGAAGTTAAAGGAAGGGATTTGAGCCCTCGCCTATCAGGCTTCTGGTTCTTTTACTGCCTTTCTGTGAGACTGTAGACAACTTAACCTCTCTTTGAATTAATTTCTTCATGTGTGAAATGGAACCAATGATAGCACAAAATCTCGAAGGTTGTTGTGAGGATCAAATAGCATAACAATAAGAAATGCTCAAAAGAAACTTCCTTTTAGCTTTCCATTTAGGAAAAATCCTTAACAATATGTTATACATGAAAATGTTGATATAATTTTTTAAAAAAGAATTTCCCAAATTCATTAGTGTAATCGAACTGTTGTAAACACTGTCGTCATTAAAAATTACATTGCATTAGCTTATAGTTACAATGAAAACAAAAGATTATCAATATCCCAAACAAAATTTTCTATTTTCTTGTTTGCTTATATTCATTGTGTACTAGGGCTTGAGCATGGGGCCTCATGCTCTAACCTTTCTTGCTGATGATTGGTGCTTTACCACTTGAGACATGCCTCATCTGGAATTTTGGTGGATAATTTGACTTTTTTTGCATGGACTGTTTTTGAACAGCAATCTCCCAAGTAACAACCTCCAGAGTAGCTATGCTTATATACCAGAGCAAGGGGATCCTGGCTGTTTTGTTAAGTGTACTATTGTCTATTTTTTTGACTATGATTTTATCTTGACCCCCTGGATTACTGAGGAAAGTATTGTTTCAATTGCATGCATCTGGGAATTTTCTGAGTCCCTTTGTGTTAGTGATTCTACTTTAATTCTATTAAAGTCCAAGAACATAGTATGACTAATTCTTTGACATTTGCTGAAGTTTACTTTATAACTCCAAACTAATAGTTTACTCGGCCATTTTTCTGCACACTCACTGGAAAAGTTTCTGCATGTAACAAGTTGCTTAACCACTGTGCCTCACATTCTTTTGTATGAAATGGAGAGTGAAGCTGTGTTTTCCACAATTAGCTCTTGTGGGTGTTAAATTTGATAATACATTATGTTTGCAGAGCAGCATGTAGTAATTACTCAGCAAACATTAGCTATTATTATTTAAAGTGTCGATTTAGACTGTTATTGGTTATCTTATTGGATATACTATGAGCATTCACTGCCTCATGTTAGCCTGCTTGCCTGTCTGCTCTTACTTGCTGTTATGCTATGAAACATGTGCCTTCACTGTTACCTCAGTCTTACAGTATTCCTAAGATGGTAGTAATAATTCCTGTGTGGGAATTAAGGCACAAAGTAGGTAAGGAACTTGAAAGGAAGAAATGCTCACAATACTATCAAACACCTGTTCTCAGAGTTCACATCCATATTCCTAGCTCCTATTTTTATTTCATACAATGAAATGTTGTGAATGACATCTTTGTTATGTGTTCTTTGTGGACTTTTACATTCTTTAAGCCAGAGGAAGAACTGTTCTCTAGGTTTTAGATTGGCCTAGTCTTAGTCTCTGTCTGATTAAAGCCAGAGTCATTGAGACCTGAAAATAAGGGCTTCCCAGCCCTTAATATCCTTTATAAGACAAAATTTTCTATTGTCTATTTTTACAAGGTTATTTGCATTAGCTATATTCGTATGGCAAAGCATTGTACCATGTGGCTGTATATTTCTTCCAACTTTATGTTCAATGAGGTTACATTAGTGATTTGGAACTGGCCATGGTGGGATATGGGTTCTATTTGTCTATCTCTCTCTCTTACCCCCAAGCCTTTCTCTCTTCTGGAGATATGATTGTTTAACAGCTATTACCTGCTATCGCGGTATGATAAGAAAACAAGGTTTATGGAATTTAATGAGTTATGGATCAGAAAATATCCTCAGGGGTTGCAGTCTAATCTCTGGTAGCCACCATCTGTTGTAACTTTTCACATGGGCAGAAAGGGCAGGAAGTCTGTGAGTCAATCATGAAGGATGGACTGGAGACCCCCTCTTATCCAGCTAGACAGGGAAGGACAGCACTCACAAAGGCTGTTATTTAGGAAAATAAAGTTTATCTTACAGGAAGGCAATTCAAGACTGTCCTACCTTCAGTTTTGAAAGAAGAGGAAGTGATAAAAAAAAGAAAAGAAAAGAAAGAAAGAATACCCAGAGAGATTCCAGACACAAATCCACAGTCATTGCTGCTTCAGAATGGACACCAAACACCTTTCCTGGCCTATAAACCACTCTAAAACCACTGTTAGCTTGCAGTGGTCAGCAAGATGTCCAAAGTAATAAGTTAGTTGCAAGTTAGTTCTGTTCTATAATGGAACAATTTAGTTCCATGCCTCAAAGAAATTTTCTCATAATTTTAAGGAACTTGAAGACATAGCATCACTAACTACAAACCAGTAAATTCAAAGGGAGACAGACATTAACAGGCATTTTACAATTGCTGTGAAATAGAACCAAACAAAATGATGTTAAATGCTATTAACAATCAGAGAAATGTACAGTATAACCTCAATGAGCCATTACTACATACCCACTAACATGACTAAAAATTGATTAGATTGATATTACCAAGTAGTTGTAGAATGTGTATTAATTAAAACTCTTCTGGTATTAGTGAAAGTTCAATGGAAAAATTGAAATTGCATTAATATCTAATTTGAATATACTTACCATGATCTGTTTTCTCCAGGGAAGGGACACTGAAGGAAGTTAGAAATACAAAAGTTTTTTTGGATGAATTCTTATGAAAAGTAAAGGAAGGAGTCAGAATACATGTACTGCACTTCCTTTCCTGTCAATGCATGTGCCTTTCAAGGATTTTATGAGCTGAGTTATAAACCATAATAACTGCATTTAACAATAGCTCACGATATTGTTTTCCCTTTTTCAATATTCTTGAAAAAGTAAAAGAAAAAAACAGTTATTAGCTGGGCAATGGTGGCTCATGCCTGTAATCCTAGCTATTCAAGAGGCTGAGGTCTGAAGATTGTCGTTCAAAGCCAGCCCATGCAGGAAAGTCCGTGAAACTCTTATCTCCAATAAAAAACCACTAGAAAACCAAAAGTCCCACTGTGGCTTAAGTGGTAGAGTGCTAGCCTTGAGCTGAAGAGCTGAGAGAGAGTGCTTAGCCCCAAATTTCAAATCCCATGACTGACAAAAAAACAAAAAAACAACCCAGTTATTCTGAGACTGGACCAAGTGTAGCATATCACCACTTCTAATACATATTTCAAGTACAATAGGTTTGAAAGGAAAGCCAGGCACTATTGGCTCATGCTTATAATCCTAGCTACTCAGGAGACTGAGATTTGAGGATTACTGTTTGAAGCCAGCTCTAGGCTGGTAAACATTCTTCAAAGCATAAAATAACTATCACAACAAAGAATTCTCAGGCCCAAGTAATTATAGAACCCCTTTTTAAATGCTAAGGTTTTGAACGAACAGTCATCCTGCAAATAAACTAAAAGATGGAAGTCTGACTTTAAATGATTTCTATTTGTAAGCAGAATAAACTAGCATACGATTCCTAATACTCTCAGATTATCCACATATCAGAGGAAATAGCAAATCTTTCCTGGAATAGAGTTCTGTAAACTACATAAACCCAAATTCTGTCTACTAGTTTTCTTTATAATAAAGATTCATTGGAAGATATTCAGGCTCCTTGATTCATTTACATATTGCCCACAGCAATTTTCACACTGCAATATTAGATTTGATCAGTTACAATACAGAGTACCTGGTCAGCTAAGTGAATAAAACTTACCGCCTGACCTTTACAAGAAAAACTTTCCAGTCCTTTCTCTAAAGTAGGGGTGTGTAATGACCAGTCCATGGAACATATGTAGTTTTAATTTAGTATATGATGAGGCAGACACATATGCTTCTCATGTACTTTTTGTCAGCTCTACAGAGGTGTTTAACTTTTTCTTCCTTTCTTTCTTCCTTCCTTCCTTCCTTCCTTCCTTCCTTTCTTTCTTTCTCTCTCTCTCTCTCTCTCTCTCTCCCTCCCTCCCTTCCTTCCTTCCTTTCTTTTGTTCTTTCTTTCTTTTTTGTTTTTTTTTGGTTGGTCGTGGGGCTTGAAGTCTGGGCTTGGGCACTGTCCCTGTGCTCTTCATCTCAAGGTGAGCACTCTACCACTTGAGCCACGGACCTTCCTGCCTGGGCTGGCTTTGAATGGCGATCCCCAGATCTCAGCCTCCTGAGTAGCTAGGACTACAGGAGTGAGCCGCCGGCGCCCGGCTTGTTTAATTCTTTTCTATAGCCATAAATGATATTATGACTATCCAAATGGCCCTTGGTAGAAAACAAAACAAACCAAAACTTTCCCTACCCCTGCTCTATAGAATGCAGTCATATGACATATAGGAAACTATCTATCATTAAAACAGCAGAAGCAATGTCAAGCAATAGATGTTAGAGAAATCAGATATATGCATTAAAATAATTATATTATCAGAAAAAGGTCAGTTAGAGAAATGGAAACTAGCAAGAATATTTTATGAGTGATTTTAATATGTAAATTTATTTAAGTGATTTTTTTGAAATATGGCTTTTGAATAATAGCAATAAAACCAGGTAAAGAATTTGACCGATCATGAGAAACAATGAAATCAAAAGATAATAGGACATTTGGGTAAATGCCCAAAAGTGGGATTGCTGGGTTACAGGGGAGCTCTATGTGGAGTCTTTTGAGGAACCTCCATACTACTTTCCAAAGTGGTTGAACTAGTTTACACTCCCACCAACAAGGAACCTCCATACTACTTTCCAAAGTGGTTGAACTAGTTTACACTCCCACCAACAATGAAGTAGGGTTCCCTTCTGTCCACATCCCCTCCAGCATCTGTTGTTATTAGAGTTCTTGATTTTTGCCATTCTAACTGGGGTGAGGTGGTATCTTAATGTTGTTTTGATTTGCATTTCTTTTATGGTTAGGGAGGTTGAGCATTTCTTCATGTGTCTATTGGCCATCCTTCTTTCTTCTTCAGAGAAGTTTCTCTTTAAGTCTTTAGCCCACTTATTTATTAGGCAGTTGTTTCTTTGAGGATTTGTTGTTGGGGGATTTAATTTTTTGAGTTCCAAGTATATTTTAGATATGAGACCCTTGTCCATTGTATGGCTAGTGAAGATCTTCTCCCAATCCGTAGGCTTTCTATAAACCTACCAGCACAACTATGTTTATTGCAGCATTATTTACCATAGCTAAGATATGGAACCAACCCAGATGCCCCTCAGTAGATGAATGGATCAAGAAAATGTGGTATATCTACACAATGGAATTCTATGCCTCCATCAGAAAGAATGACATTGCCCCATTTGTTAGGAAATGGAAAGACTTGGAAAAAATTATATTAAGTGAAGTAAGCCAAGCCCAAAGAAACATAGGTCCCATGGTTTCCCTTATTTGCAATATTTAGTATATGTATGAGTCAAGCAGAAAAGGTCAGATAAGGTGATGTTAGGAAAATGAACCCTTAGATATGTATTTAAATGTTTTTTTCTTTCATGCGATTGTTTCTAATGCATTTATAAGATTATTTCTTTGTTGCTTTGTATGTCCCTCCTCTACAATATAACCCCTGCTTTCACTGTATTTGATGTTGGTATAATTTGTGGAGGGGAAGGGGAAAAACAAGTTGTTTAAATAAGGATACAGGTGGACCCCTTGCAACAATGAGAAGTACAAGTTGTCATGTCGAAAACAAACTTTACAACTTTGGTGGGGGGGGGGAGGATTGGGTGGGGCGGCGGGGATGGGGGGGGGGGGGCTGGGAAGGGATGGGAAGGGGAAACAAAGGAGGAGGCTACAATGCTTGATAAGAAATGTACTCATTATCTTGCCCATGTAATCGTAACCCCTCTGTACAGTATTTTCACAAAAAAAGATAATAGGATAATGTCTTCAAAAATATGGACAGACAAATAAGAATACCATTATAATTTAAGATTCCATTTTAAATAGTACATTTCACTGAGAAGACATTTAAGAGAAATATTACTTAAAATAGTGAACCAGCACCACACCTACAAATAAAGACAAACATTATAGGAGTTCTTCAGGCAGAAGTAAAACAATCTCAGATTTGGATATTCAAGAACGTACATTAACTGGGAATAAGCATGGTTTTGATTCCTAAATGAAAATTGTTTATATAAAGCAGTATTTTAAATAATATGTTGTTTTAAGAGTTAAAAAATGAAAATTCTTGAAGTAGCACAGTTATGGAGAGACCACAAATCATCTAAATGTCCTGAAAAAGTAATTGGAAAAGTGCTAATTTATTTAGAACTTGAGAAGTAATGTTATAATCCTTATTTAGAGCAACTTCTGAAAGAATATTATGTGTTTTTGTATATAATGATTAAGCCAGGAGATGGGAGAAATTGAATAATTCTTAAAACTCAAAGAAAAAAAAAACAAGGAAAAAACCCACAAGCATTCAGAAAAAAAAAAGGTCTAAAACAAAAAATACTTCCTTGAAACCTGGGTGCTGGTGGCTCATGCCTGTAGTTGTAGTTACTCAGAAGGCTGAGATCTGAGGATCAAGGTTCAAAGGTACCTGGGAAGGAAAGTCTGTGATTTCTTATCTCCAATAAATTATTCAGAAAAAGCTGGAAGTGGCACTGTGGGTCAAGTGGTAGAGTGCTAGCCTTGAGCAAAAATACCAGGAACAGTATCCAGGCCCTGAGTTCAAGCCTGTCAAAGAAAAAGAAAGAAAGAAAGGAAGGAAGGAAGAAAGAAAGAAAGAAAGAAGGAAGGAAGGAAGGAAGGAAGGAGAAAGAAAGAGAGAGAAGAAAGAGAGAAAGAAAAGGAAGGAAGGAAGAAAGAAAACTTCAAAGAAAAAGTTGATTGTGTAAATTTAAACTGAAGTATATGACTAATTACACTAAATATGAAATAACTACCTTGAGAGTTAAAGATATTCAGAATAGATATAAACAAGAAATATTTGCACCATTTGCACTAAGCAGACTTTTATTAAACAGATACAAGTAGAACTAGGGATAAAAATATTTGTATTCATTCTTGTGCAAATTTTATAAGACTTTATGTTTCGATTTATATTATCTTTTATAATGGAGTTCAACTTCCACATAAAACTCTCTGAACAAGCCAGTTGGTTGTGTTGTCAAACTCTTCCTTTTCCTTTGCAATTTTTAAAAAATAAGAGCTGAGGGACAGCGCCCAGGCCCAGAGTTCAAGCCCCACGACGGATTAAAGAAAAAAGATTGATTTACCAGTGTCTGAAATAAAAAATGTTTAAAACTCTGATTATGATTGTGATTTTTTTATCTCTTGATGACTCAGTTTTTACTTCCTGTTTTTGAAAAGATGCTAGCAGGTAACATAGATTTAGATTTAATAAATCTTCTAGGTAAATGTTATTTTATCATTAAAAACTCAATAAAGCCAGGTGCCGGTGGCTCACGCCAATAATCCTAGCTGCTCTGGAAGCTGAGATCTCAGGATCGCATTTCAAAGCTAGCCTGGGCAAGAAATTCTG
This sequence comes from Dipodomys ordii, assembly GCF_000151885.1. Classification (NCBI taxonomy): domain Eukaryota; kingdom Metazoa; phylum Chordata; class Mammalia; order Rodentia; family Heteromyidae; genus Dipodomys; species Dipodomys ordii. The sequence continues at coordinate 3,540,548 of NW_012267221.1, read as the reverse complement.
TGAGAGTCTTATGGCCAATAAACCGGAAGTGGAGCTGTGGCTCAACTGTTAGAAAGCTCCCCTTGAGCTGAAGGGCGGAGATGAAGAGGGCAAGGACAGTGCCCACGCCCACAGTTCAAGCCCCCCCCCCCCACCAAACAAACAAACAAATAAATAAACTCAAAATGGATAAAAAGTTTGGCAGAGTAATTTTAAAAATTGTTTAAAACATTGAAGAAAACAAAATTATATTGGGTTACACTGTTTTTTTTTGTTGTTGGTTGTGGTGCTTGAACTCTGGGCCTGGGTACTGTCCCTGAACTCTAGCACTATACCAGTTGAGCCACAGCACAACTTCTAGTTTGAGTTGTGATCTTCAGATGTCAGTTTCTTGAGTAGCTAGCATTACAGGTGTGAGCCACTGGCACCCAGCTTTATATTGGGTTATTCTTAAAGCATTATTTAGGACAAAAAGCAAAATAGGCATGAGAAAGATAATTAATTTTGATTAAAATTTTAATACACCATGCACTTGAAACAATTGTAATTTATTTGCAACTGACACAATAACTTTAAAATGTATTAACAAAAATTTGAAAAGAAATGTAACCATTAACAGATTATTAGTCCATTTCTCTGATAGAAAAATTAAAGGAAATAATTATTGTAAATGTTATATGAACAATGTGATTTACAAGACTCAATTGAAATAGTAACTTATGACTACATTGTTCTTATTACCCATATAAAGTACTTTTCATGAGTACATTTGACATTTGTGAGAACTCACCATATGTTGAGCCAGAATACATGTTTTAATACATTTTACTTAACTGATACTATAAAGAGAATTAGTCTATGATCTGCTAGTAAATTAAACAACATGCTTTTCGTTTTAATTTTTTTCAGTTTTCATAATTGAAACCAATCCTCTTCAACCATAGACATCCTCTTTCAATCCCCTTTATAGCTCAAATTACTCACACTCAAAACATCTATACAGAGCCTGTTTCTCTTCCCCTGCCCTTCCTTCACCTTATTGATCTAAAGCTTTCACTGAGGTTGCTGCTTTTGTATATATTCACAATGTATTTCATGATTATTCATATTCTTTCTTTTCCCCTTCCATCTTTCTATTCTCTTAAGAAGGCCCTTTGTTAAGTTCAGGGTCTGTGTCTGTCTGTCTATCTATCTATCTATCTATCTATCTATCTATCTATCTATCTATCTATCTATCTATCTATCTATCTATCTATCTATCTATCTGTCTGTCTGTCTATCTGTCTGTCTGCCTGCCTGCCTGCCTGTCTGTCTGTCTATAGTTATGTATATGGCCATATGGGCCATATGTCCATGTTCTTGTCTATATGCAACATACTTTTGAACAATAGATGAATCAAAAACAGAAATCACAATGCAAATTAAAAATAGTTTATATACCATGAAATCAGAAAGATTACATTTCAGAACTGATGGGATGTAACTAAGTCCATACCTGAGAGGGAAATCTGTAACTTTAATTCATATCTTAGAAAAGAGAAAAACTCAAAAGTCAATATATAAAATTCTTATCAAAGATAGAAAACTAAATTCAACAAGTAGGAAAAGGTAACCTCTAATAAAAGAACTTAGTAACTTAAAAAAAGAAATAATAAAAAATGAATAAGGATAAATATAGAAAGAAGTAATTAAGTGAAAAGAAAGGTTTTTTTTTTCTGAACGATAGTAAAACTGATAAAACCCTGATACTGTTTGTTTAAAAATACAGAGACACCCTAGTCATACTAGTATTTAAAATGTGACATCACTACCACTGAAACATGCATTATAATTACAATTAGACTTTTGTTTATACTATTATAAATCAAAAAATTTTCCGATCAACAAAATATTTAAACCTGACACTTAAGAATGATTTTCAAAATGCAATGAAAAAATGTTTTAACATAGGAAATCTTCAGACCTTGATGGCTATACCAATGAATTGTGTCAAATACTAAGAAATATCTCGAATTGCATAAACTCATTAAGGAACAGATAAAAAAGGAAACCTTGCTGCTCCATTATATAAGACTCCTGTATATCTTGGTAAGAAAGGCTTGGAAAAAATTATATTAACTGAAATAAGCCAGGCCCAAAGAAACATAGGTCCCATGGTTTCCCTTATTTGCAATAACTAGTACATGTGTAGGACAAGCAGAAAAGGCCAAAAGCTATGTACATATGACCATATAAGATGATGTTAAGCGAAATGAACCCCAAGACAGGGACACAAGTATCTTTTTTCTTTCTTGCTATTGTTTCTAACGTTTTTATAATGTACCATGTGATTTTTTTTGTTGCTTTGTATGTTCCTCCCCCACAGTATAACCCCTGTTTTCACTGTATTTGATGTCGGTGCCCTGCATCTTGTATATACACTTCTCGAATTTGGGGAGGGGAAGGGAAAAAGCAATATGCTTAAATAAGGATACAGGTTGACCCATTGTAACAATGAGATGTACAAGACACTATATTGACAATGAACTTTACAACTTCGACAAGTGGAGAGGGATGGACAGGGGAGGTAATTGTGGAGGTGGGAGGGAAGGGATGGTAGGGGGAAAACAAAGGAGGAAGCAACAATGCTCAATAGGAAATGTACTCATTACCTTGATCATGTAACTGTAATGCCTCTGTACAGCATTTTTACAATAAAAAATGTACAAAAAAACTGAAAAGAAAGTTCTTTGAAAAGACTACCAGCTGATCATGTAGAGATTCTAACTTGTGAAATAATAATTATGACAATGATAGCTATCTATAAATATGTACATATAAAATTTATTACTATATAATTCAATTTATACATGTTCAATTTATTTGTTAAGAAAATAGAGAAACTATTTTATGGTGTTAGAAGTCAAAATCTTTTTCTGAAAAAAGAGAGAGATGCTTTGATAATGTTTTGATATGGGTTAGGGTTAAATGACCATGTTGATTTTATAATAGGACAAGTAACTAGGCCAATACCATTTCTTCTGTTTCCTATATATTTAATATAATTTAACAAAACTAATTTTGAAATTAAAAATTAAATAACAAGAATTAACAAAAGTATTAAAACCACTACTTTTTTTCCTTTTAAAATTTTATTGTAAAGGTGATGTACAGAGGGGTTATGGGTATTGAGTACAGTGTCACTTCTTCACTCATTTTCTCCTAGTTTGCCTCCTCCCAACCCATCTCCCCTACAAGTTGTATAGTTCATTTCAACATAGTGTCTAATGAGCATTACCACTGAATTATTTCATCTTTTGTCCCACCATTTCTGTGCTTTTGCTTCTCCTCCCCAAATCACATAAACATATTTACAAGACAAAAGGTACAAATATACATATATATATATATATATATACATATACACATATATAGCAGTGACAAAGAGCAGGGAGAACCACACAAAGTAAAATGAAAAACTTCTTGTTTCCATTTCTTGGAGTTCATTTTGATTAGCATCATTTTATATGATCACATGCACATGGCTATCGATCCCTTGTGATCTTCTAAGAATATTCTCCTTTGGTCTCTCTGTGTAAATGTTTAGAATACTATTTAGTTAATCATGCCCAAGTATATTTTTTTTGTCTTCTACTATCCATTGGGTTTATAAGCCCATTCTAATTATTACAAATAAAGGAAACTATGCAACCTATTTCTCTTTGGGTCTAGCTTACAAAATACAATTTTTTCCAAGTCTTTCCATTTCCTAATGAATGAGGCAATGGGATTCTTTCTGATGGAAGCATAGAATTCTATTGTGTATTTATACCACATTTTCTCGATCCAATCATCCACTGAGAGGCATCCGGGTTGATTTCATATCTTAGCTATGGTAAACAATGCTGCAATGAACATGGTTGTGCTGGTGGCTTAAGTGTGGTCTGGTTTGAGGTCAAATGGATAAATGCCCAGGAGTGGGATTGCTGGATCATAAAACAGCTCTATGTTTAGTCTTTTGAGGAAATCCACTAATGTAAATATCTCTGAAAACAGAGATAAATAATACAGTTATAACAAAATATTTTATCAAAATATTAAATTAAGAATTTATCAAAATCGGGCTGGGATGTAGCTCAGTGGCAAAGCGCTTGCCTAGCAAGCGCAACGTCCTGGGTTCGATCCCCAGTACCAAAAAAGAAAAGACAAAAAAAATACAGTTAAAAAAACCCAAACAAGAATTTATCAAAATCTATGGAGAAAGCTTATGTACATAACTTGGTATTCTATTTTAAGAAACATTCTTAGGCTATATAATAAAATAAATTTCCAACCAAGAAAACTCAATAATTCAATAGCAGCAACAATAAATTAGTTGAAGAGAATTAACCAAAGACCACACAGAAATCAGTGAATTTGAGTTCAAACATGCACAAAAAGAGTACCAGACTAATCAATAAAAACAGTCATTTAATAAATCAAATTTAGTACGATTTTTAATATTAATCTCAGAAACTACTAAGTATAATATCTATCTCAGGGATTAGTCTGTTCCTTCAAGGATAAACCTTTTGTTACTGGCTTCAAATGAATTTATCAGGCAATTGCTATTTTGAAATAATTATGACATTAGGTCAGCCACATGATGATGTGATTCATTCCTGGAAAACAGCCATTTAGACAACTGAAAAATAAAAGAACAAATTAGCTCTCTCAGGCACTTAAGTGAGCTATGTTACAGCTATGACCAGTTTAACCAGGGGTTTTGTGAAAGACTTTGAAGACTCATTGACTATAGCATTACAATCTAAATCAACTAACATAAAATAAAATAAAACAAAAATAAGAGACTGTGTAAAGTTGTTTCCCCGAGGCCAGAATTCCGCTATTTCCTCTGTTGGCTTGTGAGTTTGTGTGTTGGGTGCTGTGGCATCTGTGTATATTAAACAATGACTCCATTTAGAAGAGCAAGAGGAGGGCTTCTTTGTATCTCTGGGAAAGCACTGGCTTTCCTTCCACTTGAGACTGAAATTCTGTTTTGGATGGAAAGCCATCCACATGTAGCTTTTCATTCTGTCTCTTTATGTATATGAGAGTACCATGCTGTCAGTCTGGTGGCTTTGCCAAATCTCTAATGCTTCCAGCCATGTATTTCAATCAAATGGCCATTTAACTTGGGCATTTCACCAAAGGACTAAAACCTTTGGGCACTGGGTCAATTGACTAAGGACTTCATTCTGACTACAGCCACATTGCCCCAAATGGGTCTCTGTGAAATAACTAATCAACTGCCTCCTTGATAAATGGTTCTTACTTGATTAAAGACAAAAATCTTTTTATCATGCATGTGATCAAAAAACTAAAATAAAAACCTTCAGCCCCAATAAATTATAAAAGCATTCAGGGCATTTATAACCCTAAATCAATGAGATTAAGATATCATGTAAAAATAAGGTTTTAATTATAAAAGCCTTTGAAATCTTCCTCTTGTAGGCAAGAAGAAAGTATGGAAGAATTTAGTTTATCTTTCTTATAATCCATATCAATATTTTCTTAACTACATATTTATACTTTTGTAGTATTACATTCCATCAAATGCAAAATGTTTTCAATTTACTCTGCTGATAAATTCCAAGATGTTAGCAATTAACTTTGGGTTGATTATAATTTGTCATTCACAGTATTGATTAAAAACACTTATTGAGCAATAAAGCTTTTAGAGAATTATAATTCTCTAATCAAGCATATAACTATAGAATTATTCATTTTTAAAGTAGTGAATGAATTTAAATAGAGTTCTCTTATAAGACAAGAAAAAAATCAGTGTGTGCATACTGAAATGAAGAGATCAAATAAAACAATGCCTTTATTTTGATGCCGGCATTTTTATTAGTGCCAGTTCTGGGATTTGAACTCAGGGCTTGGGTACTGTAGTAAGGTTTATCCACTCAAGGGTAGTACTCTACTACTTGAGCCAAACTCCACTTCTGGCATTTTGGGGAAGATCTCATGGACTTTTCTGCTAGAGTTGGCTTCAAACCATGATCCTCAAATCTCAGCCCCCTGAGTTACTAGTATTACAGGCGTGAGCCATCAACACCTGGCAGCAAATTTTACATATAAACTTGACTGTGTCTTTATAGCTATGGTACAATTGGAGATAGTTGAGAAAGTTAGTCAGATATGTTTTCTACTTCTTATAAAAATAGCCCTATTGAAAAGGAATGTACAAGTTTGCACTATTTGAGAGAGAGAGTTCCTGTTTGCGGCATAAGGTAAATGGAGCTTATTGAACAAGGAAGTCATATCAAATTCTGTTGCCTTCACTAGTCACACTCTGTTGGAATTTTAGTGTGTAATGTATACAGATTCTAAGTCATGTTCCATGGTCGGCAAAAAGAATACTGCTATGAAAGCAATCACATCATGGATTAAGGCTCTAAGTAACTGGAACTTAGCCCTTGGAAACTAAAATGTAGTCCTTCTTAAGTATTCCACTGGCTGAGCTCAATTTTCCTCTTTGGCTCAGGAATGTTATCTTTGAAAATAAAGAAGCAAGAGAGTTTTCTTTCTGGCTTTCTCTTGTATTTAGTCCCTGTGACATCTCATAGTATATTTTAGAAATCAGATGTAAAGCAAATGTAGCCGATATTGCTTCCCTTCTATTTTTGAAGGTCATATAGGAACTGGCAAGCTGCAGTAGCTTTTGTTTCCCAGAGGAACAGAAGCTTGGTAGAGAGGTGAGAAAGCACACTAGATGTGTTGTTTTTGTGATGTTGTTCTCAGGGTTTCTAGTTGTTGCTGAAATCTTTATGCAAGCCTCCAGTGCCTGATCTGACATACAGTAGGACAGATTGCACAGCTGAGAAAATCAAACATTTGACATAATAATAATAATAAATAATAATAAATGAAAAGGGAAAAAAGAAGGAAGAGGAGAAAGAGAAGGAGGAAAAAGAGGAAAGGGAGGAGGAGGAAGAAGAAGATGGCAACAAGAAGGAAGGGATGAAGGCTACTGTAAGTCAGCTCAAATTGGATTAATATTTGCAGAACTGATAAGCGGTTGACATGCTTTTGTGTCCATAATGGTTGATCTGCAAGAGCATTCGAGTAGTGGCTCAAGGAAGTTTTATGTGACAATGCAAAGACAGTATGAAATAGACTAGAAAGGAGCAATGATGGGGGTGGGGGAGCGGTGGGAGAGGGGAGGTGGAGGTTGAAATGCCATTTATCCTTCTACTGACATAGGGACCAGATATAGAATTGCATGGAAAGTAGGTTTCTAGCCACAGGAAAAACTGAGTTAGCACAAAGCTTTGCCAGAATTGAACTTTTTTCATCAGCAGTATATTTAAAGTCTTGGAGACAAAGTCTAACTAGCATTAGGATGAATCTTAAAAGTGAACAGTCATTTTGTTTTTCTATCCAGAATCAATTTATGCTTCTGACAAAGCTTCTTAAAAGAATTTCTTCTCCTACATTCAAAATGTTTGGAACTTGAATGGAGCTGACTCTACGCTACATGTCTGGGGAATTGCACAGGAGACAAATATGTAATCTCCTATTCACATTGGTTAGTTCACAGACAGACAAAGCAAGCCAACCCAATGGAACATATTTACAAACCTTTCATTGGAACAAGGGTCAAAGAGGTCTCTGTCTCTCTTTCTCTCTGACATGGGATTTAGCAGATTTATTTCAGAATCTATGCAGGCTTCCACAAAACAAAAGCCCATCTAAAGTGAAGTTTACAAAGATACAAGCAAGGACAAAAATAGAAAGAGGCAAAACCTCCTAGCACTTTTTGAATCTTTGTATATAAATGTTTTGAAGCCAAGACACCTCAATTACTTTTTGTTGTTAAGACCAAGTTTATATTGAGTTCTTTTGTTATAAGCCTAAGAGTCTGGGCTATTACCTTTTGGTTTTCCTGTCACTCCACCCTGAACTGCCTCTTTGAAATCTGGAAATCTTAGAAGTCTTGGCCGTGACCTATGGTCATATTTTTCCCGTGGAAGTCACTAGCAGTATAGGCAGGGATTTTGATGCAGTGGGATAAGATGTATGGACTTGTTCCTTACCTCATACTTAGCACCATCACCTCAGAGATTTCCAGGGATAACTAAAGGGAATAATGAAGGAAGACGGGTAGGTTTGTGCAGCAAGGGTGACAAGCAGTAATTAACTTGAGTGGGAATTAAGTTGTCCTACAAATTTTGAGTACTGGGACTAGAGGTTGAAATATAAAAACAATATTACTGAGTGTCTATGATGTATCAGGAGCTTCCAAGGTCTGTTTCTTCCCTTCCTCCAGGTTTATATTGTGCATGTAGGTGACTTATCCAAAGCCACATAACTAGTAAGTAGCAGAGACAATGTTCAACCTAAGACTTGCCCTTCTTTACAGCTTATTCCTTTTCATGCTGCACCATTTTCTTTCTATAGTTCTGGAGAAATCTCTTCTTGACATCTCTACAGAAAATGAAAATCATTTTTGTACAGATCAAGAAGTAGAGTTTGTACTGAACTTATTAACAGAGTACTGTTATACTCAGTAACAGAGAAGAAATATATAACTTTAATTTCTTGAATTTTATCAATTTAGTTCTGTAGGAACTCAAGTATAGATCTCTAGGAATCAACATAGAATTTGTGAAAATGTGAAATATTTACTGGAGGTGGGTGAAAATCACCCTGCTTATTTTCCTGATGCAGTAAACTTCTGTCTCACTCCCCCCTGCATATATGTGTACATGCATTTATGTGTATATGTGTGTCTGTATGTATGTATGCATTTCAGTAGTTAAAACTACACACATGTATATTATTTATCATGTGTCCTGTCATTTATCTGGCAGAGAACTGGCTGCCCTAGGGATTTAAGGCTATGTCTTCTGCACAGAAACCAGAGGCACATCTTTCTGCTGTTCCATGACTCATACTTTGTTCTGCAAGTCAGTGGAAATTTAATTCACTGCAGATGTTATTGAGGAGAGAAAAGAAGTACTAATGGGCTAGTTATTTTTTTTTCAGGTATCCTTGTCTCTCTTGAGGTTGGAAATGGGGAGGAGAGACATCAGATTGATGAATGGGTATGTGAAAATGTCACTAGTTGGAGTCTGCATCTATTGTACTTAGGAGTTTTAAATAGCATGACCTAAGGAGGCCATGACCTTGTGTAGAGTAAGCATGCATACCTTTTATCAAGGAAGTCTTATCTCTAGACTAGGACTTTTGAGACTTTTCTTAAGTCACAGAAATAAAATTTTCCTCTTTGGAGGGTAATTATAAAAAGAGTCCTGGGACAAAGAGCGTTAAAATTGGCATCACTACTACAGTTATCCTGCCACTAGCTTAGAGAGACTCCATCCTATATGAGTGAGATGTGGGAAGCAGAGCTAAACTCACATGAAGCTGATAAAGGTAGGTCAGTGGGCCCTTCATGCACACTGCTCCCTTCTAAGGCTCTTGATAATCATTAGTCATGTGTTTTCATAGTCATGTATGTTAAACATAAACAAGAAGGTTTTTAAGACTTTATTTACACAGATGACTCATGAATTGCACAACACAAGAAAATTGTGGTTCATTATTCCAATGACCTGGGTGGGAGGTAGTAATTGGAGAACTTTAATAATGTGTTAACCCAAGCAAGAGAGAAAATGCATCTGATTGGTAAAAGTGAGAAGTCTGTACATCACAGAAATGGTGGGATAAAGGGTGAACCAATGCAAGAGTGATACCCACTAGATACTCACTAGACACTAGGTTGTAAATGAACTTTACAAGGTGGAAGGGAGGAGTGTCAGGAGGAGAGAAAATAAGGGAGGGACTAACACTGAAAAAAATGTACTCATTACCTTATTTATGTAACTGTAACTCCTCTGCACATTACCTTTGCAATAAATTTATTTAGCTGTTCTGGTTATTTAGCTGTTCTGATTGACACAGTCTAAATTTAGTTTTGCTGTTTACCTTGATTTTTTAAAATTTGTTAACTAGTAACCCAAAGCACTGGAGCCATGTCAATCTAATAGAGTGCTTGTTAGTTTTAATATATGTATTGCTATATTTGGAAATGAAGCTTTTTTCTTAAAGAGTTACTCATAGTTAGGGACACTCTAGTCTTGCTCTGGTCTGACTGTGTCCTCAATATGCAATGCCCATAAAACAAAGGTGGGATATGGGGCCTAATGAGAGGAATGTGGTCTGTGAGATCTCTGTCCTCACAAATAAATTCATGTGTAATAAAAAGAATGTGTGAAAGTAGCATTGCTCTTTTTTTTTTAACCATGTGAGGGCACAACATTTGTCCCCTTTTTGCCCTTTGCCCTTTCATCTTGTAAGGACATGAGAAAGAATTCACTGCCAGAAACCAGATCCTGGTTGTTGCCATGGTATTGGAGTTTCAGCCTTTAGAACTGTGAAAAATGAATTTCTGCTCATTATGAATTATTCATTCAATAATAGTCTGGTATAGAAACATAACATAATCTGAAACTCCATAAAAGCTGGACCCTGGTAAGGAAGGTTGTTCCCTAGAGAGTCTTTCTGTCTCTGTCTCTGTCTCTGTTTCTGTCCATCTGTCTGTCTGTCTGTCTCTCTCTCTCTTTTCTATTTCTCTTGGTAGAAACAATATGTGCCATCCACCAGTTCAAAGAACTGTGGCTCTGGTTTCTTCATCTGTAAAGTGAGATTGTTAGACTCTTAGGGAAAATAGTCCATACATTCCTTTTCAGGTATAATGTTCTATAACATGAAGAGATAGTCAATATCCATTGTGAGATGAGAATAACATAAACAAAGGGAAACAGAAAGGGAAGTCACTGGGCACTGGTGGCTCATGCCTGTAATCCTAGCTATTCAAGAGACTGAGATCTGAGGATTGCATTTCATAGCCAGCCCTGGCAGGAAAGTCCGTGAGACTCTTATCTCCAATTTTCCACTAGAAAATCAGAAGTGGGTCTGTGAGTCAGAGGTTGAGTACTAGTCTTGAGTAAAAAAACTCACAGACAGCACTCAGGCCTTGAGTTTAATCCCCAAGACACAAAAAAGAAAGGGAAGTCAGTTTTTAAGATGGCTTGCAATCTTTTCTCTCTGTCCATTTCAATATTGAGTGTTAACACAACCATCTACTTTTATAGCATAAATTGATTATACTTTTAATAAATAATACCAACCATAATAACTAAGTAATAGTTTTCTTTTAATAAAAAACAACCATGTTTTCAGCAGTAGAGATGGAAACCCATATGCTAGCCAAATGTTCTACCATTGATCTTATATTCCCAGTCTGTAAGTAATAAATTATTTGACACACAAATATAATTGTGTAAAACTCTCAAGAGAATGTGCTCACATTTTTGCTAGTTTACATAATAACAATTTAATATGACATACCCTATGGCAGTAGAGTTAACTTGAAAATGTCAACTCTGTTAAGGACAAACTTTCAAAAAGTTATATTGACCATGGGGTGACATGAGGGAACTCAGAAACAGCAGAAGTGGGTCAGCCGGTTGCATCTCATTTTGAAATATTTCAGTAATCTAAGCATCAGTAACATTATACTTTCTAAAGACTGTCTGAATAAATATGCTACAATCAGTACAGGATCAAATACATGTAAAAGACCATTAGCAAACTCATAAATGAGAAGCAAAGATAAAAATGTGTGTCTATGAAATTAGTTTTATGGGGATAAAGAAGGTTCACCAGTCAATTGTAAACTTGCAAGAATTAGATAATGCAACATTGTTCAAAATATTCTACTATATAGATCATAAAAGAGAGCACAGGAAAAATCCAGATACAATATTAGCAATTAAAATATTCATTAAAATAATGATTTATTGTTGGGCTAACAAGGAGATGAAGGAGAATGAATATAATAGATGATTTGCAAAATAGATGATATGCAGCTATGAAAACAGAATAATGAAATTGTTTTGAGAGGGAGAAAGAGGGACACGGAGAATAAAATAGAGGGGGTAAGATTGCCTGAAATACATTATAAACATGCATGGAAAGATAACAATACACCCCCTCCCACATATACATATGTAACTAATATAAGCTATAAGAAAAAGATGATTATTAATAAAAGATTAGTACTAAGAAATTAAGAATAATTCAATATTAGTAAGCATAGTAAAATATTTGGCACATTAGATATATGCAGATAGATCTAAAATAATATTTTTTTACTTTCATTGTTGATTTTTTAAAACAATAAAATACGAATGGTTATGTAACATACGAATAGCATAATGGTTATTTAGTTTCTTCTTTAAAAGTTAACAAGCTGTAGAGAACACTGTGGAAGCACTGTTATGATTAAGGGACTCAAATGCCTACTTTATCTGTGGAGTAGGCTGGTACTCAAATGAAAGCCTAGGATGAAAAAGGGAGTCAGGACAGTTTCCTTCAACAAGAAATGCTCAAATCCTTTTCCTGTGAATTCTTTTGGTTTAGAATAGGAATCAGAAATACAACCTGTGGGGGGTGGGGGTGGGGAATGGGAGCGCAGGGATGAGAAGGGGAAACAAAGGAGGAGGCAACAATGCTTGATAAGAAATGTACTCATTATCTTGCCCATGTAATTGTAACCCCTCTGTACGGTATTTTCACAAAAAAAATATTAATTAAAGAAAGAAATACAGCTTGTGATTCTTTTGTCCTATATTTAAATAAAATTTCTAAGCTCAGTGTCTATTGAACAATATTAACTTCTCATCTTTTTGATATCCTTGAATAAGGAATTCATTCAACTATCTTTTCTTCAAAGACACAAGATTCCTTGTATTTTATTTTGTTTTTGTCTGTTGTGGGGCCTGAACCTGGGCCTGGGCACTGTCCCTGGGTGATGTCCCTCAGCAATTCAGCTCAAGGCTTGCACTCTACCACTTAAGCCACAGCACCACTTCTGGCTTTTCCTGCTTATTTGGTGCAAAGGAGTTGAATTCAGGGCCTCATGTATGTGAGGCAAGCGCGCTATCACTGAACCACCTTCCCAGCCCCCCTTGTATATGTTTTGAAGAAAACTGTGTGTGCATGTGAGTGTGTGTGGGTGTGTTTGTGTTTATCTATATCTATATCTATATATATGTGCATATATCTATATCTATATATCTATATATATATGTGTGTGTATATATATATATGTCTTTTACATGTTATTTTGTTGGTTGTGGGGCTTGAACTCAGCCTGGGTGCTGTCTCTCAGCTCTTCAGCTCAAGGCAAGAACTCTACCACTTGAGTCACAGCACCACTTCCAGTTTTCTGCTGGTTTATTGGAGATAAGAGTCTCACAGACTTTGCTGCCCTGGCTGACTTTGAACTGCGATCCTCAGATCTCAGCCTCCTTAGTAGTTAGGATTACAGGCGTGAGCCACTGGCACTCAGCGTATCTTTTACATTTTACATAGAAATTCACTGTCTGGGGTTGGAGGCGTGGTTGGTAGCGTGCTAGCCAATGAGTGAAAGTGTTAGACACCAAGTTCAAATTCTAGTCTTATGCCAAAGGTGGGAGGGAAGCAAAGCAAAGAAAGAAATTCACTATCCAAATATTATTTACAAAGATCTTTTGTTAGCAAGGTAAACATCAGCATAAGCACAGAATAAGTGTTTTGAACTTTTTTCAAGCTATTTACAATTAGAACTTATAAAATAATCTGATTTTATGCTTAGACTATGATGACTGTCTTTATACATCACATCAGCTACCCAGCAAACCAATCTACATGACACAATGATGTTGCCAATGCTTGTAGCAACAAGAATATTAGCCCTATCTCAGGTGGGCAAGACCATGGGCTAGCAAATCTTGGGAGGGCTGGTCCAAAACAGCAAAAAAATCTGTCATCTTATACAAGCAAAACTTTGTATACAGTGGCTATGCTGTGTAGTTAACACTATTTCAAAGCAACTTTGAAATAGAATGTATGTAAATATATATATATATATATATATATATATATATATATATATACACACACACACATGTATTTACAGAAATCTCAGTTGGATCCCATAGTAGATTAGGGAATTAGATGTTCCATATCAATCAGGTACTTATTCTTTGGAGAATTGCACTCATGATTAAATGTTTGTATCCCTGGGCAAAGGCAGATATTGAAGAACATTTCAGTGCTTTTGGTACATTTCTGGAACAAAGAGCTTGGAAAGATTTTTATCATGGGTCACTGATATTACTTAAAGAAAGAGAGAGAAGAAGAGGAGGAGGGAGAAGAGAAGGAAGGAAGATAGGAAGAAAGGCAGGTAGCTAGGCAAGCAGACAGAAAGGAAGGAAGGGAGGAAGGGAAGAAGGGAGGAAGGAAGGGAGGGAGGAAGTATTTCAGTATTTCCTGGATTGTAACTGCAGGTTGAAGGTATTTTGAAGCACTGGATTATTGAAGTCATTCTTTATGTTGACTTGTTGTCCATCCAAAGGCTAGAATTTCCCCCTGCACATCTGCCCCCTCATTAGAACCTCTACAGGCAAATTTTATTTTCAATCCTCCTGTTCCACACTTATCTCACAATTCCCATATGCACAGATCTGGAGAAACTAAAGGGGAAGACAGGATGAAGTGTTTTACTAGACTCCTGAGGATGTGCTCTGGCTAGAACATACTCCAGACCATTGGAAACACATGCTGGGCAGCTGTTCTGGGCTCCCACACCCAGCAGAGGTGTTAACATGTATCACATGACCTCTGTGTGAAAGCTCAGCAGTTGTAAACATGTGGAAATGACTCAGAAGTGGAGAAGGGTGAAGGCACAAACAGGGTCTGATGTACAACAAAACTTGTCACAAATTCCCAAAGCTATGCACTCCTTGTCCCTTAGAAGAGCCTCATGTTTTTTAGCTGTGGGATCCAGCTTCTACTTCCTTCCCTACACCTGGAAACAACCCAGTACAACCTTAGATTCTATGTCTACAATTCCTTGTTTAGTGTGAGATCCAGGTGTGGGAATGTTGGGTGGAGTGTGAGGATAAATGGGAGGATGTGAGTTCCATTTTTTCAATAGGAATATTTGGTTTGTAGACAGAGTCCAGGGTACTCCTCCACTGTGGCGGCTCTATTCTTTTCTTTGCTGAATTTTCTCTTGTTCTTGTCTTACCTTGCTTCTTAGAATGTCCACTGATGAGTTGCCCTGGCAATTGATGCCAGTGACTCTGGTGTAAAAGCCAGAATTAGAAGACGAGAGAAGTTAAGAGGGGAACGTTAAGCTCTTTAAACATTTTTACTTTTCCTCTGAGATACATTTAGTAGAGCACTTTGGGAAGCATTTGTGAGTTTATATCTGCAGTAAACAAATATAAATAAACACAGAAGAGTGTGTGTTTATATCTAAAGACATAGATATAGACAGGATCGGTTAGCAATTACTAATTCAGCATTAACAATCTGCCTGCTTATTAGAATATATGTTCATTTTTAATGCTTTCTACCACTATTTTTTCTATGTTTCCTAATCCATGCAATGGGTTTTAAGCTTATGTTATTTCCTTATGCTGAGTTTAAAGTATCTTATGGAAGCTGGGTGCCGGTGGCTCACGCCTGTAATCCTAGCTACTCAGGAGGCTGAGATCTGAGGATCGTGGTTCAAAGCCAGCCTGGGCAAGAAACTCCGTGAAACTCTTATCTCCAATAAACCACCAGAAAACTGGAAGTGGTGCTGTAGCTCAAGTGGTAAGGCGCTAGCCTTGAGCTGAAGAGCTAAGGGACAGCGCTAAGGCCCAGAGTTCAAGGCCTACGACTGACAAAAAAAAAAAAAAAGTATCTTATGGAATCATTAGCTTCTCTACTGCTGATCTCCAAACCTTCTAGACTTCAGAATTTACCTCCTCTTGTCTACCTTCTTCTTGACCTCAGGGTCTAGAATTTTGAACATTACTGGACCAAATCCTATTTTGAAAGAAGTTTATACAGTCATAAGAGCCATCCATGCTGCAAGACTTGAGTGAGACCTAGCTGTCATCTCACAGAAGCACCTGCAGTGAGGTAATCCATACTTGGCCTGACTAAATGTTCCTGCTCTGGGTGTACTTACAGCTGGAGTAGTTCCCTGAACCTTACATCATACAACTATCCTAACCTAGCTTCCTTTCCTGTCCAAACCCACTCCGCTGTTAAAATTCAAAATTCAGTTCCTCACCTGAGTAATTCTATTTTCCTAGCAGACTCCAATTATTTTCCTTAAAAGTCTTTCCTATGTGTAAGAAATAAGTAGAGTGTCAGAAAATGTTTGAAGGACAAGGATTAGGATGAAAAAATATTTCATGAGGATTTTATAAAAATTTACCAACTACAAAGATGATATCCATGCAAACAGAATCACATTTAGCAAATCAGTTATTGGAGTGGTCACATCTGTTTCTGGAGCATAGTGAGAACAGATGTGCAAGCTGCAGTGAAACTGAGACAGGAAGCTTGTCAAATGTGAAAACTTAGAGAACCCTCAGAATCAGATATTAGAACAACAAAAGGGCACTACAGCCAGAGGAGCTGTGAATGGAGCTTTGCTGTTGTTTGAGAGGTGCATTTTGGTATGAAGAAATAAATGTGTTTTCTATAGACATGATTTTTAGCAATTGCTAAATAGATCTCATTAAAATATTTAGATGCATGAGTAATAAAAGAGAAAATTTAATTTCTAGTCCTGAAAACAGATGTTTTGCATAACGAGATATGTTATATTAGCACAGTCTCCTATCCTCCTCTCCCTGATTGTTGTGGCTGAAGGAAACTTAGAAGATGGCTTCTCCTATGTAGAAAGCAGTAGGAGTACAAAGTCTCAGTCTCAAGGACAGTTCTGCCTGATTCCAGAACTAGTGGTAAGGTTTGTGAAAGGCTGTAAAAGGAACTTTCTAAAGCACACAAGAAAGAAGGAATTCTTGCACAAACCGGTCCCACATGTCTCCGCTGAGTCACATGAATTCTCAGGCATCTTTCCCAGTTCAGTGTCCCCATGGGCCAGCTCTAAAACTTTTTCCTGTATTTTTTTCCCAGAGATTTATGGAAAGCAGTCACAACTAGTGATTATATAAAAATTTCTCCAGAGTCTTTGAAACAATGAAGAAAGTTCACTTCTTTACACACTTCAGGAAGAGAGGAGAAAAGAAACTGAAACTCTCTATTTTATTCTGTTCTCACTTGGGAATAGTTGCTAGCAATGTTCATCTTGGATACTGGTAAGGAAGTCTTCTTTGGCATAGAGATTTCTAGCATTGCCCAAAGTAAGTAAAACAACATAAATAATACTGGAGTACAAAATGTATCAACAAAGACTTAAACATTGCAGAGTGACCAAATCAGAACTCACTTTTCTGTGGTTAGAGTAGAAGGTACCCTGTCTATGAGAAGTAGGCCATGTCTTCTCAGAAAAATCCCAGGAACATGGAAATCTTTAAGCTGAATTTCTTATTCACAATCTCAAGGGCTTGAGTGGTCTATATTCATATTTGTCATGCAATGTTCTTGGGTGAAGAGAAAGAATTGAGTGATTTATTTTGCTCCAGAGTTGATATAGTGTCCTAAAGGATTAAAGTACTGAGAGAAGCAAGACGGAGATAGAAAAGGGAAAAACACAGAAGGATCTAAGGTACATATCCTAAAAAATACTCACGCAGGTGGTGCACCATAGATAAAGCCCATAGAGGTTTTCCACAGAGCAAGAACTTGTTTTGGAAGTTGCCAGTACAAGTTCATATAAAAAGGAAATGATGTAGCTACTCAGGAGGCCAAGATCTGAGGATTATAGGGATTTGAAGCCAGACCAGACAGTCTGTGAGACTTTTATCTTCAATTAAGCACCAAAAAAGCCAGAAATGGAGCTGTGGCTCAAGTAGTAAAGTACTAGCTTTGAGGGAAAAAAAATCTAAGGATACTACCCAGGCCCTGAGTTCAAGCTCTAGGACCTGCACAAAACAGAAAGAAAAAAACTGAAATGAAATGACGCTGTGGATTTTTTGATGAGAATGCATCATGTAATAGACTTTGAATATTTCATACCTTTGAAGATAGGCTCTGATTTGTCAGATATCCTTTACTTGGAATGTTGTCACTGTGGCATTCCCTTGATCTTTATTAGGACACATGGACTCTGTAAATACATTGGCTGAATTTGAATAAATCTAAAGTACTAATCATATGTTGCTGAGCAAGTTATTTTACTCTCTGATATTCCTTCATCCAAAATATAGATAGTAAAAATACTTGCTACCTAGGATTATCATGAGGACTTACTTAGTTCTGGCTATCTCATAGGTTAGGTCATAAATTTACTACTTAAATAAAAGTAGTAAATAAGTAGTAAATAAACTAGTTAAAAATGCTGGAAGTAGTGCTGTGGCTCAAGTGATGAAGCGTTTGCCTTAAGAGAAAGAAGCTCAGGGACAGTGCCTAGATCCAGAGTTCAAGCCCCAGGACTGGAAAAAAAGTGAGTCTTTCCAATAGCATAGCTCAAAGAGTTCCCCTCTCTTGAGGGCTGCCACATTCAGTTTTCAGCAATACATCCCCATTTCAAGTTTAGTGTCTAGTCTTAGTCTAGTCTAGTTCTGGAGACTGGAATTCTGAGGTTAGGGTGTCAAGCATGCCTGGGTTCTGGTGAGGTCCTTCTTTAAGTTGGAGTCTACAGTTTCTTTTCTATCAGTACATGGTAGAAAATGGAGAGTGATTTTACACACATGCACAGATTGGATGAGGAAATGAGGCTACGTTGGAATGGAGTTGGAGAAATGCTCTGCTCCAGCTAGGATAAGGCTCTGGAAAAAACCTTTTCCCTGAAGAGTAAGCCTGTATAGCAGTGAAATCCCTCATATTTTATAATGATCTCTTTTCTCACTCCTTATCAGAGCTATGAAAGGCTCTCAGCTACTCATTGTGAAAACTTGATGTGGTTTCTGAAGTCAAAGCCCTTAAAAATGTGAGACCTAGCCAGGTCTTGGTGGCTCACACCTGTAATCTAAGCTACTCAGGAGGCTGATATCTGAGGATGTCGGTTTCCAAGGGCAAGAAACTCCTCCAGACTCTTATCTCCAATAAACTACTTTAAAATGCTGGAAATAGTACTATGGCTCACATGGTAGGGACAGCGCATAGGCCCAGAGTTCAAACCCCAGGACTTGTGTGTGGGGGGAAGGGTGTCCTTCCAATAGTATAGCCCAAACAGCTCCCCTCTCTTAAGGGCTCCAAAATTCAGTTTTCAGCAATACATCCCCACTTCAAGTTTAGAGTCTAGTCTCACCAGTTTATAAACTGCAGCTGTTTCTGCCCCCAATCAACCACTAGTCTCTCAACATGTCTGTTTCTTCTGACTTCACATTATTGTTTTTCTTTACATCCACTCTTTTCTGATGAGTCCTAGAAAAAGAATTGTTTTTCAATTTTCAGGGTTTTTTTCGTAGTATAAAAATGAAAAGCTACCATTTCTGTATCCTCTGTATTTCAGGGTGGAAGCCTAGAGTTCTTTCATAAGAATTCTGAAAACTTCCTTCATAGCTATCTTTATAGAAAGTAAATTAAACTTGCGATATTTTGCATCCTTTCTTTTCTACAGTGAGATGTCATTATGATGTACCCAGAGATACTTGATCAAAACCAAATATCTGGACATTGGAAATATGGATGGTGAGTCAAAGAGCTTTTAGTTTTTTTTTCTCCCTTCCTACCTCTGTGCTAATCAATATCACCATCGCTGTCATTGTCTAAACTAGGTAGAATGAAAATTCTCTACTCTTCTGATTAATAGTTCCTTCATGTTGAATGGCTGATCACACCACGCATGCTCACAGGCAGCAAACACTTTAGCTCTGCGAAGACCGACAGAGGGTTCCCAGGGCATTAGAGATACACAAGATGGAGTTAAAGAGGCTGTCTCTCAAAGTTTTCCTTCTAGAAGAATACTTTTAGACAGCCTCTTGGGAGTCTTTTCTCTTTTCTTTGTTGAAAACAAATCAAACCCACAAATGATCCCCCAATTAAAAGCTGGAGGAGAAAATGGGTAGGAGAATAAAAGGGAAAAAAAGACTATTGTTGGCATGTACGGCTTCCATAAAGGGCTGTTTTGGGGGCTCACATTCAGATATGAATGAGGTTTGCAATTGCACAGTTTGGGCTTCCATTACCCCTTCCTTTGTGTTGTCCATAAAGACAGTTAGAAAGTTACCACCATCATCAGCACCACTATCAGTACCACCACAACTGAAATCGCACTTCCTCTGTCAGAAAGAATAAGAGCATGCTTACTGTCATCTTCACTCTTTCTCTCCTACTCCACAACCCCAAGTCTTATTTTTTCAGCCCAGAAGAGTTGGCCCCAAAGACAAACAACATGCATTTATTGTTTCAGCATTATTAATTTAGCCCCATAAGATGGGAAGTTTTAATTGTGCTGCTTTCTACTTCCTCCTCTTCCGTCTTATCTACTTTCAAACAGTCCAGATAGTGGGAAAGTTATCGCTTTATTACATATTGAACTTATATAATTATTTTATCCCTACTGTGAAAATGCTGAGCCTATTAAGTTTGTGGGATAATCAAGAAGATAATATAATTCAAGACAGTTTCTAGAGTGATATTACTTGAAGTGTGAAAGAGCGCTCACAATGAACAGAGCTGGATCTGCCGTAACATGATAACATGCCTTCAGGAAGGTGAAATTTCTGACATTTTCAAGGGAATACACTGCCTTCCCAGATTGCTCTGCAGTTTCCATTCTGTTCATATTATTACAAATCTCTTTCCCAGTAAACACTGTATCTTTTCCACATTTGGTTATTGCTTGTAACAAAGGGTTCTATAATGAGGAAATGTAGAGTTTCTCTTGCAATTTATGTGTGCGTGTGTGTAAGACAGAGAAAGAAATTAGAGGTTGGACATCCCTGCTTTGAATACTCATTTTAATGAAGTTATGACTGTATGTTTGGCACACATGAGTAGTATCCATGCTGAAGAAGAGGCTATACAAATTACAATTTTGCATAAATGAATAATTTCATATATGCTGATAATTCATGCACTGTCAAGCAATCCAAAGAACATTGATGCTCTCCAAGATTTTTTTCTCACATTGCTCAAAAGGCCAGGCTAGAGTATATACATATACATATGTATACTTTTTTATACATGTGAGAGGAGAATGAACAAATGGATACAAGCTATAACTCCAGGTCTGACCTTCAATATATGCCTGCTTTCTGTGTCTCAGCAACCAGAATGTCAACTGTTATTTTTTTCTCCTCCCTGTAGAAAGAGTGTCAAAAAAGTAAAAAAAAATTCTATCAAATGTGGTCTTTAGCTAATTGTACCAGGAAGCATTACGATACATTAGCAAAAGGCAGAGTTGTTCTTGTTTTCCTGGAATACTTGTTTCTCTACACCCAAATCTGTAACTGATCTTATGCGATGGCAAAATATGTGGGTCCCAGGAATAAATGGCAATCTAGGTGATAACACGCCAACTCAAAAATCAAAGTAAGAGTTTCACCAAATACTTTCAAGATATGGTAGTGCAAGTAGGAATGATTTGAGGAGCATTTACTAAGATAAGGCAAAGGAAAAAGGCAATTAAATATCTTCATAAAACAGTTCTTTTATATCAGCTTAGTTTTTAGAGGTACTGGTATTGGCTGTACTTGGTAAGGTTCTTAATGAGTCTACAAAGATCTTTAGAAGACTTCCAAAAACAGTAATTAGAAGAAGTCTACAAATGTTTGGAAAGGACTTAACAGGATTCTAGAGGTTTGGTTAGCAAATTTGAATGCCTGCTAAAAAAGAGATTTCAAGCCAGTAACCTGTGGCTCACTCCTGTAAACCTACTTGGGAGGCTGAGAACTGAGGATCTTGATTCAAAGCCATCACAGGCAAGAAAGTTCTTGAGACTTTTTTAAAATTGATTTTTATTGTGAAAATACTGTATAGAGTAATTTGTATAGCCTCTTCTTCAGCATGGATACTACTCATGTGTGCCAAACATACAGTCATAACTTCATTAAAATGAGTATTCAAAGCAGGGATGTCCAACCTCTAATTTCTTTCTCTGTCTTACACACACGCACACATAAATTGCAAGAGAAACTCTACATTTCCTCATTATAGAACCCTTTGTTACAAGCAATAACCAAATGTGGAAAAGATACAGTGTTTACTGGGAAAGAGATTTGTAATAATATGTAACTGTATACAGTTACATGATCAAGGTAATGAGTACATTTCTTATCCAGCATTGTTGCCTCCTCCTTTGTTTTCCCCTACCATCTCTTCCCTCCCACCTTTCCAATAAGCTACTCAAAAAAGTGAGAAGTGGCACTGTGGCTCAAGTGGTAGAGTGCTAGTCTTAAGCAAAAAGAAGCTCAGAGACAGTGGCCAAGCCCAGAGTTCAAGCCCCAGGACTGGCAAAAAAAATAGATTTCATTAGTTCCTCCATATGATGAATGCTAGAGACGGCAGTAAAAGTTCCTACTCTTTTCACATTCTTTGTACCTAAACTATCCCTAATTATCACCTTTATTCTTAATGCTATCTTCAGTGTTGCATATTAGCCTGGGCAAAATCAACTTGTTTAAATAAGATTATTTTTTGGTTCTGTCATGTTTAAACTGGAAGAATGATAATGGAGATTTTAAAGAGTGGATTGAAAGCAGGAAGCACAAAAGATGAGGAGAGATAATTAAACCATTCATTTTTTCCTTTTTTATGTTTTTTATTGTAAAAATGCTGTGCAGAGGGGTTATAGTTACATGAGCAAGGTACTGAATACATTTCATATTGAGCATTGTTGTCTCCTCCTTTGTTTTCCCCCTATCACTTTTTCTTGAATGGATGAATTTGATTTAGACTGCTACATGAAATTTCAGAACTATATTCACTAGTTTTTACTGTGTCCAGACAAGAAAAACAGGAAAGCTTCTGAAGGAAGATTGAAACAGCATTTTATTTTCTGTTCAGTGACTATATAAGAAATAAATGGCTAATGAATCAATCATCTGATTATTACTATGTTGCTTTCAATTACAATAGTTATCATATACCATTCAAGTACTGGCTCTTTCCAAGTTTCAGTAAGAGAAAACAATCCAATTTCTTACTCAGTTTCATTTTTGTTTCAATTTCATGGTAACTTGTATAAACCATATGGGCACCACACATCCAGCTGTGATTGAATTCCTAGTTTCACTGTTTTCTGGTGTTTTTTTTTTTTTAACTCAATAATTAAAGGCAAATTCCTGTAGATGGAAATATTTGGAAAATGTCTGCCAATGTAAGTAGTTCCCAAGGGATAAAACTTTAAAATTATACTTTTAATTAGGGTCCCAAATGTTCACAGATTTTTTTTCTAGTAAATATTATTTTTGCAGTCTGATTAAGTACTTGACTCTCATGAATGGATCTAATTCTTCATTATACTTCAAGGGAGAGGAGCCTGAAGGGTCTTCTTACATATGAAAATGAATTATGCTTGTCCTACTTGCTCTATTGAGCTAGCTTTGTTCAGTGAAAGGATTAGTCAAATAGCAAAGCTTTTTCATATCCCTGGAAATTAGGGCAGCCCCCTAGCTCTATCCTCCCAGGATGAAATTGGTTTGTAAATGTAATAGGAATCACTGAGACAAAACTTTTCCCACCCTTTCCTTACTAAAATCTAGTCCTATTGGTGAACAAGATGGAAGACAAATACAGGTATATGTTTTCCCATCTTAACCCCCCAAAATAGTCATTTCTCACAATTGTTTGCTTGTGTAATTTCATGACAAAATCCAGAAGGCTTTACATGAAATCTTCTAATACATTAGAATACATTTTTTCCATGAAGAACACTTCATTTTTACCAGATTTGCTGCTTGTAAACTATTTATTATGTGTCAAATAATTGGATTTAAATACATTCCAAAGTTTATATTGGTGAGTTTTTTGTTCACAAAGCCAAAGTTTGTACTGGAAGGAAAATATCATTTTGACAAAGTCTTTCCAGCAAAAACACAGGAAAATTTATTATAGAAACTAATTAAATAACTTGGACCAAAGATCCAGACTTTACTTACTAAGTATAAGAGCTTTAGGCAGGATTTTTTTCCCCTCTGACTAACAACACTTACTCCAGTATGTATTCTCTGGGCTTGAGCATATGACTGACCATGATTGTTTCTTTTCAACTGGCAGCTGTGATGTCATTTATAAACGCAACTAGTTTTCCAATCCTGCCTTCACTATTACAATTATTATCTGGATCTTTAAGTGGGTTTAATTTAAGGAAAGTCATCTATCAAACCTAGATTTAGAATATGTCTCATTGTTCTCATTGAAGTTCCAAGGTCTCTGCCCCCACATGTACATGTGGTTGTGTTGTCTGATACATAAAATGGAGTTAAATATTTGAACAGCATCTTGTCTGTCAACAGTTAAGGACTACATCTGTGAGAAACATACTGGTATCTCTTACATCAATGACTTTTCTTGAGCTCAATAATATTTATTCCAGTGTTAGAGTGGCTGAAGAGTTGGTTTTTGAAGTCTAGTTCATTGGGGTTAAATAACTGGTGAAAAATTTTAGCAGTGAGGAAGGGAAAATAAAGAGTGGAAATTCTTTTTTACTAAAATTAGAAAAGAAAGAGAGAAAATGGCATTCATGGAACACAAACTTGCCTTTAGGATGATTTTTTTTTAGAAGTCATTTTTAACCAAGCACTGGTGGCTTTCACCTGTGATCCTAGCTATTCAGAAGACTGAGAACTGATTATTGAGTTTTGAATCCTAGAGAGTCTTATTTTAAATTAATCAGCAGAAAATCGGAGATGGAGGTGTGGCTTAAGTGGTAGGGCCAGCCAGGAACAGACAAAGCTGAACATGAGGAAAGAAAGGAAATTTAAAAAGGAAGAAAAAAGAAAATCCAATTATCTGTCAATAGTTATCAGATTCTCCTGTTCATTAGTTCTCATTGGTTGAATCTATAAATCTCCATAAGTACTATTTAGTAGAATTCACATTTTAACCCCCAAATATTTTAGGTTTGAGAAAGAATACATTCTTTCAGATTTTAATAAGAAATAAGAAAAAATATTAACTCCAATGACTGTAGGTTCTGATGGTTTATGTAAAACACAGGTCTGACTCCAGAGCCAGATGGTTAGGTACTAATTAGGTACTAATTTTGCACACATACTAGCTGTGCAAAGTAAAGCAGGAATGCAGCTCTGTTTGTACCTATCCTGAATGTTTGGAGATATAACTGTTTTGAACACTGAGAGTGTCTGTGATCATCAAACGGGTCAATGTAGCAACATGCTTAGGATGATACCTGGTAAACACTAAATGTTTAATACATATTACCCATTAGTGTTTGTCATTCCAAGGTGAGCAATACGAACACTGTCAACTTGTGTTCAGCTATCCATATTTATTTATAGGATTCAATGCATTTACATACATTAAAAAGGTTCTAAGGAATATTGTGTAGCCGAAACATATAGTACTAGAAAATAGAATTGTAACCAATCTTAGGCACCAAGATACAGTGACTCACTTAGGCAAATATTCTGATAATCAAGCTCAATATATCCCTATGTTTTGAGTTACAAAGTCATTTAATTTTAGACAAAGATATAGGAATCTCTGATTTAAATATATATGCACTAAGAAATATTTAGTTAGGAACAAGAAGGAAGGAAGCCTAAGTTTCTAGTTAATTGAAGCTGTATACAGTCATAGGAAAAGAAGATCTCATTGAAAGAGAACATTTTTGTGCATAAAACAATTCAATGATGAGACCATTTAGCTATATCCATCCAACATTAAATTGCCTCAGGGCACATGATGCTAAAAGAACTATAAAACATTAATAAGCTAAAGATTATGAAACATAGTCAATAAAATTGTGAAGATAACAGAGACTACCTCTTGTTTTCTTTCTTTGTCCTTTCTGCCTTGTATTCCTTCATTTGCCAGACTTCTAGAAAGTTCCTCATCCCTTATCAATAAATTCTGGTTCAAAATCATTAACAACTCCTACAATCCAAATATGAGTCAATACTTCTCCGATGGATCCAGACCTTTATAAAGCAATGATATTTTATGTTTACTTAATGGTACAGTAAAATTCATAAGGCTTTGTCTGAATTCCTTGTGTCTGTAAATGGGAAAAGGTTGATTGCCTTAGGAACTCACTATAACCTTTGATGTTTTATTTTTCTTCTTCATTATCCAATCCACTACTAAAATCTTGAGAATTTCCTCCATAACATTTTATCTCTCTTTTCCATTCAAATGTCATTATTATCCTTCTATTACAAATCATTATGGGTTCATTTGTTATAGATTTACTTCCTGGGCAAACTGAAAATGAGAGAGCTGATAAGACATTTGATTCAATGTTAGTAGTTCTTAATCTTTTTCTTTTTCCCCCCATCTTATAATCAAATCCATATTCCACAGCAGTTGTCATTTCAAGTTGGTTACATTCATAGCCTTTCTTTTTTCAAAACCTTTAAAAATGACTTACTTATTTTAGGTGTCTTCAACAATTACGTAATCACATATGTGCTGTTCTATGTTCAATCCAGTGATACATTTCTATGTACCCCTACAGGAATGAACTATTTTCCTTTTCTTCCCTACATACACAAGCACAGCAAAACAACTGAGTGGTGGGACAATTAGTAGGCTCTCTACCAACAAAACAATTTAACTGGTAGAAGTGGTTAATTCAAAAATTAAAAGTATCTAGATATTATCCTAAAGGAGTATATCAGATGGAGAAATGTACATTTGAAGAAATCTACAAAACTCCAGAATAGCAAGAAAACTAAACTCCAGAATAGCAAGAGTCCATAGTGTATGAGTTATAATCTACTCCATTAATCACTACATCCCATCAGATCTGTGTTATTGAAGCCACATGCCAGAAACCCCGCTTTATAGTTCGGGTCAAGAAGGCAAGGCTCTCTTTAGCTCCAGCTCTTAAGCTGTCACATTGTGGAAAGGGCAGATCACTGAGATTTCTCATCTCATCTCCCCTCAACTCTTGTCTACAGAATTTCTGCTTGGAGGTAGGAGCATTCAAGAGGGGCAAGCTTCTCTTGTTCCACTAGTCACATTGTAGGATGGAAGAATAGCAGGTTGAGAATACTGAGCTTTTGATTATCTCTCATTCTGCATAGGAGCAAGGCTCCATATGCCTGGAGGACTTGCTAGCACCTCTCCATGCCTACACACAGAGTTGGCATAACACTTGAAGAAAACTGTTCATTACTCTCAGCTCTAGGAAATTGATACAAGATTTCAATACAAGGAGAAAAGTGAACTATAAAAGCAAATACTTTCACAGCTCTGCTCTGAACATAGATTTTATTTAGGATAATGAGAAGAGAACTCCATCCTTAAGTTCATTGTCTAAAACAAAGACAGAGAGTTGTAAGCCTTAAAGTGAGACTAGCAGAGCTGATAAAGATAAAATGGCTCTACAGCCAGAAATTTAAAAGGGAACCAGGGAAAAAAGAGGATCAAGATGAGCCTGCCTGAGACTGTAGATAATTCCAGAGGGTGGAAAGACTGTTGGTAAGCTGCATCTACTCAGACACAACATAGGAACATAGGAAAAATTTAAAAGCATTTCTAAGTCACTCAAACTAAATTCAAGCCGATGAATGAAGAGGAGAGGCTTTACTGACATGGGAGGTGGGGGTGGAGGAGGTGGAAGTTAGGAAATAAATGCACATAATAGTCATACATGCATACATACATACATACATACATGACATTCATAGTAGGTCTACTGATGCCTATTCCCACCCCCACCAGCAAGAGCAGAGTAGGAAGCCCAGACTTCTTCTCTTGCCAGACCATACAGGCACCTGCGGGTCCCTCCTTCTTTTGGGTGGTACCAGAGGATAAAGAGAGAGTCAGTGTTTTCATGAAAAGTAAGGTTCTTCTTTCCTGTGTGGTTTAGTTAGTGGAAAGGGGAAGTCCTTTCATTCCTCCCAACCAAAAGGACTTCAGAGGAGACCTTACTATCAGTAAAAGAGAATATTCCTCTTGAAAGCTAATGAAGACTAAATTCAGATCCTGTTTTTCTATGCCTTCCCTTCTCTCCCTTCCTCTGCTAGAGCTGTGCTACAGAAATCCAACTTTTAAAAAAAGTTTAAATAGTATCCAGAGTCTCCAAATATAATGCCCCAAATATACAAGTTCCAACTAAAAATTTCAAACAAAATATACTATTGTATCAAGAAGTAAGACAGTCTCAAAGTTAAATAAACAACACTACCGAGATGCTATTGGTGTTAGAGTTAGTTGACAACAGATATAAAGTGGCCATCATCGAAATGCTTTGACAATTGTGAATCGACTTAAGAAAGAAATGGAAAAACTAGAAAGTCTTAGCAAAGTAATAGAAGATAAAAGAACCAAATACAATTTTAGAATTTAAAAAATACTTAAACAACAACAAAAATGATCAGAAGGTACAAGGACAGAATAGAGAGGAGAAAGGAAAGAATTAGTACGCTGTGAGAGAACATACTGTACAACACAGAGAAAATAGACTGACATATAATATGTAGTGTTATCGGAGTCTCAGAAGAGAAGAACAATACTTGAGCTAAAAAATACTGGAAAATATAATAGCTGAAAACCTTCCTATTTGATTGAGACACATTAAATTTTTAAGGAAATGATCAAGCTCCAAGCAGATTTAGCTCATGGATGTCCACCTTGAGATCATATGATAACTTTAAGCTTCTGAAAATTGTACCACTTAATAAAAGAATATTGAAGTCAGTGAAAAAGAAGTAACTTCTTACCTTTATGAAAGTAATTTGAATAATAATAACACAAATCCCCTCAGAAGCCATTGATGCTAGAAACAAGTGGCACCATACTTTTTTCAAATTCTGAAAGAGAAGAAACATAAACTAGACATCTTACTTCAGTGAAAATGTTTCTCAGAAATGAAGGAAAAATAAAACTATTTTCAGGAAGAAAAGAAAATGGAATTTTATCAGCAGGTCTACTGTAAAATAAATGACTAGAGGAAATTTTCTAAACAGAAAGAAAGTATAAAAATAAGAAACTTAGGACATCAAGAAGAAACAAGGAAATGTTCCATAACAATGAAAAGAGTAAAATTTATAAAATCAAGATCATTTTCTATCTCTTCTTGAGTTAGTAAGCTATGCTGATGATTAAAATGCAAATGTTGTGTATTATGTCCTAAATGGATATAGAGGAGATATTTGAGGCAATATATTATGTACATGTGCAAGTAAAGGATCATGAAAGTATAAAATTTTTCAGTCTCCATGATAACACTTATATAACTTACGTTACTCTATAAGATATTGCCTGTTTTCTTAATGATACACTAAAATACTGAAAATAACTATAAATAAATCCAATGTTGAATTAAGAAAAAGTTGATAGTGGGGCTGGGAAGGTGGCTCAGTGGTAGAATGCTTGCCTTGCGTGCATGAGGCCCTGGGTTCGATTCCTCAGCACCACATAAGCAAAAAGAAAAAAGCCGGAAGTGGTGCTGTGGCTCAAGTGGTAAAGTGCTAGCCTTGAGCTGAAGAGCTGAGGGACAGTGCCCAGGCCCAGAGTTCAGGCCCTATGACCAGAACCCCCCCTCAAAAAAAAAGAAAAAGTTGATAGCCCACAGAAAAATTGAGTAAAGAAAATAGAAAAAAAAGCTTGCAGTGAATATTAAGCAGAAAAGAATACAGCAAACTCATTCTGAACATATCAGCAATTCATTTAAAATTAAATAGCTTATTATGCTAATGAGAAAGCAAAAATTTGAAATATATATTAAAAAGTATGACCCAACTATATGCCTTCTACATACTTGTAGGATAAAAGGATGGAAAGATTACATAATACAACCATTAAAGAAGAAAAAAGAAGTACTAAATTAATATTATATAACCAGAGTTAAAGCAAAGAAGATTAAAAGAATCAGGAATATTGTCTAATGACAAATAGATCAATTTATCCGGAGGACACAAATATTTTTAGGATGTCATTAAAAAATTATTTATTGTTATTGTAAAAGTGATGTACAGAGCGGTTACAGTTATCTAAGTGACATAAAGAGTACATTTCTTTTGGAACAATGTTACCCTTTCCCTCACGCTCTCCCAGTTTTTCCCTCCTATCCCCACCCACAAGCTATATAGTTCATTTTCAACAGTGTCTAGTGAGTAGCACTGCTGCATTTGTTCACCATTTGTCCTATCATTTCTGTGCCCCCTCACCCTTCCAAAGACAGATAAATAAGAAAAAAAGGAAATGAAAAAAAAAACAACAAAGATTTAAAAACCTCTTGTTTTCACTTCCTGGAGTTCATTTCGATAAATTTTATTTTACATGCTCAGATGTACATAGCTATTGTGCTTTGTGATCCTCTCCTAAGAATATCCTCCTTTGTCTCATTGTGTGAATGTCTAGAGACATGCATAATTTATCATGTCCCAGTGTATTTTTTAAATTTTATTTTATTGTAAAGGTATTGTACAGAAGAGTTACAATTATATAAGTAAGGTGACAAGTACATTTCTTGTAGAACATTGTTACTTCCTCTCTCATTTTTCTCCCACTTCCCTCCCCATTTCCTCTCCCAAGTTGTAAAGCTCATTTCCAACATAATGTCTTGTAAGTATCGCTGATGCATTGGTTTACCCTTTGTCCTTTGTCTCACCATTTTGTTGTTCCCCTTTCCTTCCCCAAATCAGATGAACATGTATAGTAGTCACAAAGCACCAAAATAAAAAACAGTGGCAACAGGGAACAAACCAAAGGGGGAAAAATAAAAAGAAAAGAAAAAAGGTGGGGTACTGGTGGCTCAAGCCTGTAATCCTAACTACTCAATAGGCTGAGATCCCTAGGATTATGGTTCAAGGCCAGCCCCGGCAGGAAAGTCCGTGAGACTCTAATCTCCAATACACCACTAGAAAACCAGAAGTGGCCCTGTGGCTCAAGCGGTAGAGCACTTGCCTTGAGCTGAAGAGCTAAGGGATAGCGCCAAAACTCAGAGTTCAAAACCCAAGACCAACAAAAACAAAAAGTAACTTCTCACAATATATTGAAACCATCATAATCAACAATAAAATCCTCTTGTTTCCATATCTTGGAGTTCATTTCAATTAGCATCATTTTATATGGTCGTGTGTACATAGCTATTGTGATCATCTGCTAGGACTATCCTAGATATATAATTATTACAAATTAGAGAGACCATGGAGCCTCTCTTTCTTTGGGCCTGGATTACTTAATATGATTTTTTCCCAAGTCTTTCTATTGCCTTACGAATGGGGTGATGTCATTCCTTTTGATGGAAGCATAAAATTTCATTGTGTATATATACTGCACTTTCTTGATCTATTCATCTACTGAGGGGCATCTGGATTGATTTCATATCTTAGCTATGGTAAATATTGCTGTAATGACACAGAGACACAGAAATTTTAAGTGGATATTTACTAAAGAAAAGAGATGAAAATGGATGAAACAAAATCTCATAGAGATAGATAAAATTACAATCCCATTAGTTATTTCAAAATACCTCATTGATAAAATAACTAGACAGATAATTATCAGAATATTAAAATCAAATACATCATCAATCTACCAGGCCAAATCAACACATAGAGCACTTCATGTGAGGACATCAGAATATATTTTTTCAGTTTTTAAGAAACATATAATCCTGGTCTGCAAAACAAATCCCAACAAATTCAAAATAACTGAAATAATACAGTTGGTTCTCCCACTACAATTGAATCAAACTAGAAATCAATAACAGGAAGAAAATAGAATCAACTCCAAGCATTTAAAAAATGAACAGCATACTGTTAAACATTCCATGGGTCACAGTTGAAGTCTCAAGGAAAATGACAATACACTTTGAATGCAATGAAAACAAATGTACTGCATCTCAAATTTTTAGGGCACAAGTAAAGTGCTGCTCAAAGGGAAATTTCACAGTACAAAATGCACACATTTGAAGAGGACAAGTTAATCAATATTTTAAGTTGGTACCTCAAGAACTTAAAAAAAAAGAACAAAATAAACCCAAAGAAAGCAAAAAATTTAAAAAAGCAGTGAAACAGAGTTAGTGTTTTCAAAATATCAATAAAATCAACAATCCTTGAGTACAACAGACAATGACTAAAAAGGTGCTGTAAATACCAATATCAACTGAGGTGGAGGACATCATTATAATCTCTGAGATTTCAAAAGGGTACTTTGGAAACAAAGTGAGCATCTTACAAACAAATTTGAGAATTGCAACTAAACAATTTCTTTAAGGAAAAAAAATGACCACATATCATTCAATATGAAAAAAGTCATTTGAAACGAACTATGTTATTTAAAACATTGAATTTATCATTTATGGACGATACCTGCCAACCTTGCCAGGCTGGGGAGTGTTAGACATATAGGCCTGTGAAATTATTTGGTTTGGCCAACATAGCCACAGGGAGTACTTAAAATTCAATAAATCTAGGATTTTTTCAAAGCAAAATTCAATAAATCTGTGCCTGTGAATGATGTTATAAATCTCTAAATGACCCTTGGCAGGAAAAAGGTGCTTTTCATAAAATCGAAAGAATCATCACTTTACAATTCATTTTATGGAGCAATCATTACCCTGTTACCAAAAATTGGGAAAAGGCAATCCAAAAAGAATAAGAAAAACACTATCAAAACTATGGGTTGACCTCAAACTTGATCCTCTCTATCTTAGCCTGGTTGACAGCTAAGATTATAGGCATGAGCGAACATGCCCAGGTTAGGATTTGAAAATCAGTCAACATAATACACATTAACAGTGAGAAAATTGGTGGGTTTTAAAAACCAAAACTTTGCTATTCAAGAAAGAAGTTGGGACAACAAAGGAGGAGGCTACAATGCTTGATAAGAAATGTACTCGTTATCTTGCCCATGTAATTGTAACCCCTCTGTACAGTATTTTCACAATAAAATTTTTTTTAATTTAAAAAAAAGAAAGAAGTTATTGTTTACATTGAAAACAACAGACATAGGGGAGTTTCTCAACTTGATAAGAGACATCCAAATGTCTAAAAGCAATACTGATGGATAAATGCTTTTCTTTAAAATTGTAAATAAGGCAAAAATATCCATTTATGATAGTTCTTATTCTACATGATATTGGAATTTCTATCAGGTTACAAAGTATTACATGATGTGTTTGCTATCATATGGTGAGATGAAACTGTCTCATTTGTAAGCTTGCAAAATGATTGTCTGCATAAAATTATATAGTATTTTGTAAAGTATAATATGTAATCGACTATATAATATACATGCATATATATTCTTTTGGGTATATACACATTTACAACACATACCTCCTAGTAGTAACAGATAAGAAAGTTCTCAGGATATAAGATAGATAAAGAAATGTGATTTTGTGTTACTAAAAGAATATGTAAGTGCTGGAATTAAAACTATACAGCCACTAGTAGCTACTCAAAAAATCAATGGAATTATATGGTGAAACTCCAACAAATTATGTGCATGATTTATATGCTGAAAACTACACATGTAAGAGGTCAAAGGCGAGCTAAAGGAATCGAGACATCTGATGTTTATGAATTGGGAAACTAAACCAAATGCTGTGAAGAATGCAGAGAAACTGGGGGACTTTTACGAATATAAAACTTAAGAATCTTGTAGTTCATTTAAAAACTGAACATGCAAGTGGAGTCAGATTCAACAATTCTCTTGGCCATTTCTATAAGAGAAGTGAAAAATCTGTGTTCACATAAGAATTATACATGAATAGTTACAACAACTTTATTCATAATAGCCTAAGTGGGCTGGGGATGCAGCTCAGTGGCAAAGCGCTTGCTTAGCATGTGCACGTCCCTAAATGTGATTCCTATCACCACAAAGTAAAGCCCCAAACTAGAAAAAACCAGTACATATAAAGGAGCAAACAGTCAAATTGCGGTATACCCATATCACATAGAAGTTTACTCAACAATGAAAAGGAGCATAATAAAGCCTTAGTGATTTGTCCAAATTATGACGAAGAGTCCATTTAAAATAGCTACATGTATTATATGACTTACATACTGTTCTGAAATAACAAAGTTATAGAACTAGAGAATATATTTATATTTGCAAGAGATTAAAGAAGAATTGAAAGAGGGAGAAAAGTAGGTATGAACTTTATGATTCCAAGGAAAAAAAATTAAGAAATATATGTGTGGGGGGACAGGGAGTAATGCAAAGTTTGAAAAAGAATTCATAATCATCACTTCAAAACTGAGGTACTAATTCCCACCACAGCAGGGAATGTTGTCTGTCATTGATCAGGGCTGCATCCCTCACCAGGTTTTATCTGTGGCCCCAGGGAGATGCATCTCCCAAGGATATCCCTAGGATAGCTCTTGTGCCACAAGCCATCTTTATCTCCTGTCTCCATTCAGGATGGCTTTGCAACATATCCCAGAATGAGATCTTCACCTCACAAATTCTTTCCAGGGAATCTAACTGGAAACAATTGGTGCCAGGTGCTTTCCTGAAAAGCCAAGTATAAAACTGGGTCACCTACCAGCTGCCTGGCAAACTCCAGTATGTGGAGCCCTTCATCGGCTGTAGTTGTACACTCGTGAGCTGAACCGTTTTAAAAGTGAAAGAAAATAGACTAGTTCATTTAATATATAAGGTCTCTTTAATTATAGAGTGGTAATTACAGGTATTATGGAATCCTATTTCACTTGCTTAATGCTGGTGATCAATTGGTAGAAGACAGCAACATCATCAGAATAATGACAGAATAATCGGATAGAATAATCATCAAGATAGGAGAAATACAAAGAAGCTCTCTGGAAAACCTAAGATACTCTCACTTCCAATAGCCAGAGGATCAGAAAGCTGAGGTAATGGTGCAAGATTTAATTATATTTGGTAGAACTCTAGAGAATAAGGTAGCAAAATCCAAGTAGCCAAGTCAAACCCTGATTAGAAAGGCACCTATTTCTAAGAAATGGACTGGGAAAATCAGGTTGTGGTACTCTAAACCCTTAAATCCAAATTCTCTGAGATTTTAGAGGGTTTTAACAGTAACCTATTTTTTTCTTCAAATATGTGCAAGGGTTACCAGCTTTACAAATTCCATTATAGCTATCTCCAAGGCCATGAATAGCAGACACTGATACACAACTGAGTGACCTAGTAGCAATGAGATGATGACAGGAACAAAAATAATTGAGGCCAGGTGGTGACTCTTAGTATCAGAAAAAAATGTGGTCACAATTACTGTAATGAATGGCAAAACCATAATGACA
The DNA here is from genome assembly GCF_000151885.1 of Dipodomys ordii. Lineage (NCBI taxonomy): Eukaryota > Metazoa > Chordata > Mammalia > Rodentia > Heteromyidae > Dipodomys > Dipodomys ordii. The sequence goes on along the minus strand of NW_012267221.1, from coordinate 3,505,275 downwards.
TCGTTGGACCCTGATCTATAAATGGTATAGAGATGGTTAATTGAATACTGAGGTCCAAGGGCAAAATAGCTTGGCAACTAATAAGGGTGTTGTTTATTTTATACAATCAGAGGAAATCAAGGATGATGGATGATCCAAAGGCTGGGATTAGCCACCCTATGAAAAAAGTCATAAAACCTTTAGATTATAATGAGCAATGTATAATATTCAAATTTCATTGTCTAAGAGAGCAGCTGAGCATAAAGAAGGACCTTGCAGCGCCAAGGCAAATATAGATTAAAAGGATTCCCCAGTTCTTACAAAGCCATTTACTGAAATAACCACATTCTGGGAATAGGAAAATACCTAGATAGTTTGAGGATAGATGGACACATGATCAAACCCAAAAATATCATCTTGGCTCTAGATATCCAGGGGATACCTGCAGTGACCATGTAATAAATGGAGTCCTGTCACAAGTGAAAAATACATAGATTCCCTTGAATCCATGGCTTTAACTGAGAGACCATTTCATGCCCCAATGTATACCTTTGAAAGAAGCAACATAGCTAAACCATATGATGGATCTCAACATTAAAACGTATCGATGAGAAAACCAAGAGCAAGCCCTGAAACTGTCCACACCACAACCAAGATATCAAAGCTTGAATAATACAACAACACAGGGACATGGCAGAGATTTGGCATCACCATAAAGGTTTAAAGAATGTAAATCATGGTCACTACCATGTCTTTTTTTTGTAACCCACTATTCTGACTGACAAGACACAGTTGGATCCTAGAAATGTAGATGACCATAAACTTAACATGTTGTAACCTGACTTAGAGATGCTCTATCAGATAAGACACCTTTCTTTGAATAAATTAAAATGTAAGTGGTCATTGATCTGATAAGTACACTCTTTTACATTCCTCTTGTCAAGGATGATCAAAAACAATTTATGTGTATCTTATATCTACTATTGCAATGTCTTATTGGCCCACATCATTTCAATCAGCACAGATTAGGAGGCCTTGTTATGATTCATGGTAAACCAGAGATAGGAGATAATCCCTTTAATATTCAATGAATATTTTAGGAATTTCATTTTCTGGACATGCTAGTATAATCTCTCCAAAGCAAAGGACTGAATAATGATTTTAACAACAGTTAGTGCAAAGTAAAAAGTACACAGTACAATATTAGAGCACTGTAACTACATGTAAGAATATTGCTTCTAGATTAGCTAAGTTATTCTACTGCACTTCATTGTGAGATGGAGTGGATCCTATAGAAATAGTCATCACCAGATCCAGAAAATATAAGAAAGCTGTATGGGCAGGTGACACAAAACCTCAAGCCTTCCAGCACCTTGGTCTCCTCTTCTTAGGCTAATTTACTGTCAGACAGGAAGCTCCACATGAGCAATTCACAGAGGACAAAAATGGTCAAACTTAGTTTGACATAGTTCATATTAGAATGTACAAACAGAAAATTTTTCTCCTAAGCCACAGTCCTACTAGGATCCTCATGTTATTTAGGGGCATGAACCCCCCATTTTATAAAGGAAAGAATGGTGTCTAGCAAGATCATATAAAAGTCTTTTAAAAATATCACTCCAGAGTATCTTTGGAGTGCTGTGTCTTCCCATAGTCTCTTACTATCTATACTAGCAAGGGAAATGACCAAGTATAGCCAGTCTCTTCAGGATTCAGCCCAACCTCTGTCGAAGTCCTGTTTTCATGTAAGTTTTCCTTTTGCTCATGACTTGGACACCTTTTCTAAATATTCCCTGTTTATTCCATCCACAGGGACGTTTTCATTCAATATCACCTTAGAAGATGGCTTGTATTTAAACAGGCCAGGGCTCTGATACCACCACCTTTCACTAGGTGAGACAATAATCAAGGAACCTTGGGGAAACAAGGATTCTTACCAGTGGCCTCTGAGGACTTGAAGGCTGCAGTTGATGATAAAGAATCTGCTTTGTGTTTCCTCATTATTTATGCCACATCTGCCTCTCAGCATTTGTGTCAACGAGTCACTATAATTACAGCATTGGATGGATAATTTTCCTCATTTTACTCGTACCCGACTATATGAGGGCTATATCAGTAAAAAAAAATTACTTTCCTTGTAGCTGCACTAGGCAGAGGGGTCCAGCTTTCTTTAGATGTTATTAGCCAATGGAAAGGGCTTGTTCACTCCCACACAGAAAGGGTACTGGAGGAGCTTGGCTGACTGTGCAGACACAAAGAATGGTAACAAATTCCTTTTCCTATATAAAAGCCAGAATTTAGGCTCAAGGTCACGCTTAAAAATTGATTTAAAAAACAAAACTAAGCTCTTTCTTGAATGAGAAATGGGGATGAAGAGAGCCAATATGCACAGTCCTCTCATCCCCAGCTCCCACCCAGAACAAGTAGGTAAGTTCCTATCATCTAACAAAAGATTATGAGGAAACAATATCTGGTGCAATTAAAGAAGAAACGTTCTGAAAAGTGAACAAATAGGATCTTAAAGGTACAAAGTTCAGTGTAACTTTTCCTAAACTTTCCTCTGCCTGTTCTCCAGGAGGGACCAGAAATGGTAGAATCAAAACAAACAGACACTCTACTTGCCTGCAGACAGCTCAGGTCTTGTTCATCTATTCCATTACAAAAAGAAAAAGAGACTTTATATGTTCTGGTTTTCTTTTCTGATTAATGCTGTCTGTGGCTGTTCAGAGACTAAAGCATCATTTATCATGTTATTTGTGACTCACAAGGTAAAGCTGGAGATACTACATGAGCCCTCATTTAACTGTTTTATGTTGCTGTCTTCTGAGCAAAACATAAATTCCCTTTTGTACCCTTAGCACTGTACTAAAGCAGAGACTACAAAAAACAGAAGGTCCACAAAGAAATCTGAAGGGAGCAATAGTGTGGTGATACTTTCGAAGATAGCCCGAGAGAACATTCCCTTTATTGTTCAGGTGAATGTAATGGTTGCTACCTGACGGTCTATATCAGCTCAGAGCTCACTAAAATGGACCACGAATACTTCTCTTCTCCTATATCTATTTTTCCTTGGAGACTCAGGTTAAGAGTCCTTAGAATGTTATTGGTAAAATTCAACCTGGGAGGGCTCACAGACTTGCCTTCCTTCCAGTTCTATTTTCTATGTTTTGCTTTGTTCTTTAAATTTCCAAAGAGTATATGGCAGAATCTTACTTTTCCAAAATAAAATGTTGTGGAAATGCCCTGATCAAAAGCAAACACCAGACAGGAGCATTCTCAATTACTCTGAAGAAATTCTTCTAAGAAATGACCCCCAGATACATGCATAGGCTTTTACAGCTCTGTGCCACACTTGGAAAAGCACTCAGGTAAAGTTCAGTTTAGGCAAGAACACACAGCTACTGTGAGATATGGTCATCTTGTGGAGCTGTGGGTACAGAGTTAGTACAAAGATAGGAATAATGAGCAATAGCATTTCATCAGTGAACTGGAGTTCACATTCAACACTCAAGTGCCAACATTAAGTTAATAGAGTTTCATTAGATCACAGGAGTCCTAAGTGCTTCCAATTTTTTGTTTTGTTTTGTTTTGCTTTTGTCAATACCAAGGTTTGAACTCAGGGCCTCATGTATTTGGTGTCTTCTTTGTGCCCCTAGGCATTTTACTATCTGAGTCATGCTTTCCTTCCTTCCATCCCTCCCTCCCTCCCTTCTTTTCTTCCTCTCTCCCTCCCTTTCTTCTTCCTCCCTCCTTCCCTTCCTCTCTCTTTGTCTCTGTCTCTGTCTCTCCCCTGCCCCCCCCACCCTTCCTTTGTGTAGTACTGATGCTTAAGCTCAGGTCCTCAATCTCTGGATGGAATTTTCACCCACAACCAGTGTTCTTCCACTTGACTCAAGTTTCCAATTTTGACTTTTTTTTCTGGTTAATTGACAACAAGAGTTTGCTTGGGCTGGCTTGGAATGGCAATTTTCAGATCTCAGCCTCTTGAGTACGTAGGGTTAGAGACACGAGATGCTCGAACTTAAGAGTTTTCCCAACTTTTTTCCCTTAGGTTGGCCTTACTATGATCCTTCATATCTCAGACTTCTGGATAGCTAAGATTACAGATGTGAGTATGAGAGTTGGAGAAAAGAGACCTCCATGTGGTTGTTCAGGCCGGAGAGAGTTTGCTGCATAGTACAATGTAAGTGTGCAGAGGGATGACTTATGGTGGGGAAAAAGGTTTTATTGGGAGAGGCCAGGGAGGAGGTATGGCCATAGCAGATGAGGAAGTGACCTCAGAGCCTGGGAGACTTCCGACTGCCCCCAGGTTCACCAGTTACTTCTAGAGAGGGCCAAGTGTGCATGGAAGAAGAGCAAAGGGAAGATGCTGTTTTTCTGGGTAGACCTAACAGTGAGCAAATAGTACCTGGTGAATATTTTCAACCTTTAATTTCATTTCTAAGTTTTATATGCCAAAGTTCTCTGTTCTACTGAGATCACTTGAGAATTTTGTTGGTGTTTGTCTGTTTGTTATGGGATACTTGGAGAAATTGGGAAAGCAATCTAGAAATGAGGCACACCAGGGAAGCTATTAGAGAGCAGGACAAATGGGGACTTGACCCAGCTTCCTCAGGACACCACTCCTTCATGGAGGAAGAAAAAACAGCAAGATGTCAGTGATTAGATGTAGCCTAGACAACTGTACAACTGAGATGAAAATAAAATTCTACAGACAGCATAAAAGCCCTAAGCAATCAACAGCCTAGGCTTGAATCCAAATAGGACAAATTTTTTATTTGATAAGCAAAAGATATTAGTCACATTTAAAGTACTAGTTACGCTAAATAAAATAAATTAGCTTCTTTCTTTTTTTCTGTGTGTGTGTGTGTGTGTGTGTGTGTGTGTGTGCGCGCGCGCGCACGCACCAGTATAAAGCCTCAAACTCAGGGCTTCATGCTCTCATTTGGCTTTTTTTAATCAAGATGGTATTCTACCACTTGAGCCATACCTCAATATCTAGCTTTCACCTAGTTGATTGGAGATACGAATCTTTCAGACTTTTCTGCCTGGGCAGGCTTCAAACTATGATCTTCAGATCTCAGCCTCCTGAGACATTAAGATTACAGGTATGAGCCACCAGGGCCCAGGTTTGAATTTTTTTCCTTTTCGTGAGTGGATTTTTCTTATTTGGAACTAATAAGCACTGCCTTCTTATGCTCCTATTTTAGTCTTCTCAGCTAACAAAAACTCTGCTTTCACTGGGGTGATAAAGACAAAAAATGCTCTGAGCTATTCTGTATAATGGAATTTCACAGTGAAACATTAAATACAAACCAGTGACCTAGCCCATTGTCTTTCTCAATGCTACAATTTTGCTTGGAGGGGAAAAGAGGACTTGCTATTCAAGAATGCAAAAGTGTGATTTAGGAATCAAGCCTTTTCATCTCTCAAGGGATATTGTCCTTTATCATAGAATTCTTGGTGGATAAATATGTAAATTTTTATGCAAAGCAGGATGGAGTAATTCAAATTGACAGTTGCCCTATTTACAAAAAAAATATGAATGTGGAAGCATGGAAAATGTGTCTGAGACAACAAAGGAAGTTTTGTGAAAAATCAACATTATTGAGTATCATTTTCATCTGTATTGCAAGTTAATCCTTTATTCTTCCACCAGTTTATTCAATACAAAAAATTAAGGGTTTTTTTATGATAGGGAGATGAGAGAAAATGAGGTATTTTCTCCAGCAGTCTCTTACCAGTCTTTGGCTTGGTGTAAGTGGAAGACCACCTACAGCTGCCAGTTTTTTCCTCAAGAAAAAAATTGGTGGCCACCTTCGAGATACCTTGCCTTGTGGTTAAGACATGACCAAGTCACCACTTTTTCTGTAGCTATCCCAATCAAGGTGGCCTTTCCCCATTACTAAGGATGAGATGTCTCTGTTATTGTCTACAACATTCCTTCCACTTGGACTCTGCTTCTCTTCACCTCATAGCTTCTGCAAGCCTTTTTTTTTTTTTTTTTTGCAGAATTTCCTTTTTCCCATTGGGAACATTACTTTCTTTTTATTTAGAAGGATATTTCCCACCATCATGAACTTGATATCACGTATCTTAAACCAAACAAAAATGACCTTGACCTCAAGCCCTGCTTCTCGCCTTCACACCCATGGTAAAACTTCTGGAAAGATGATTGATGCTGTCTAGGAGAACAAGTTCACTTTCCTCTGCTCATTAAAGAAACACAGGAAAGGGTTGAAGATAAATGGAGTAAGTTTATTTGGAAGTGAAAGGAAAGCCATGAAAGTATCAGAAACTCTTCCATTAGGAAAAGGGGTTAAAGAAGAGTTTTGATGGAGTCTACCAAGAAGTCAATGTTTATAGTGCTCCTTTCATATCTCTTCCCCTAGTCTTTGCATTGATTGTTTAATGGCTTGTGCATGAGCCACCCTGGCTCTTTTTATTGGTTAAAGGGCTGCTCAAGACATTATAGGAAAAAGATGCATTTGAGCAGAACTGATGGCATTATGAAGAGCAAACACACTATGAGAACAAGAAGCATTATTTTGGGCTACATGTCATGTGCCTTGCGTTTTGTTTGGCACTTTTTCTACCTATCTAGCTAATAGTTCCCTTTTCTTTCCCTCAAGATATTCTGAATATATTTACTATATCTACTTTTTTACTTCTTATTTTCCCCAAAGTATATTCAAATTAATCTTATATTCCCCCTTGCATGCAATGCTGGGTCATCTATGACTCACATCATGGCATAGCTTCTTTTTAATTTTTTTTTGAGACACAGTCTCACTGTGCAGCTAAGGCTGGTCTTAAACTTGTGATCTGCCTGCCACAATCTCCTCAATGCTGAGATACAGTCTTGCACTATCACACCTGGTTATAGCTTCTTTTTTTTCTTTTTTCTACTTTGTACAGTTCATTTGTTTGTCTTGTTTTCTTTCAACTTCAGGGTCATTCTCAACTTGTAAACATTGATACCTTCTAGGCTTTTCACTCTACGCTCAATAACTAAATGTGAGGATAATATAAAACAATTCTTATTAAATCCAAGAAATACTGGACTCAGTAAAATGCTAAACTCATCTTATTTGCTTAATGTTTGTACTAGTATTATGCTCACTTTGGTCCTCAGCTCCACCCACACCTGGGCCCCCCTCCCATTCCTGGAGTTCCCTGCATACAGCTGGCCCCTCCCTCTCTCTGCCCAGACCTAACTGAACTCCCATCTACCTCACTTCCTATCTCTCAGACCCTTGTGCTACCTGGATGGGAATGGAGACCATGTGCTCCCTCTTAGGGGAAATATGACTCCTCTAATAAACCTTATAATAATCTTTCTCCTGTGCCTGCCTGCCTCTGTGTGGTCTCCTGGGATGGATGTGTGGGCTCCTCTTTCAGTTTGTGTCATTTTGGTGCAGGTTCTGTAGTTGACATTGAATGGAAACCTGATGGAATGGCAGATGATAGCATACTCCTTCAAACATAGCATTCATCTCCCATTTCACTTTTCTAAAAATGCCTATATTTTATAGAACACTTTTGTCTGTACTCTATCACTTACAGGTAGTGAGTCCAAAAGTTATACCTGACATCAGGCTGTATACCTTACAGGTAGGAGATCCATCTTTACTATTCAAGATAAATTATAGAATATAGTTTACACTGTGAGAGAATTCAGTGAAAAACCTATCTCCCACTTCAGGTAACCATGGAAAAAATGGTAGCAATAAATATAGAAGTGTGCCTTAGTCCAATCTGTCCAGCCACTCATAAAAAAATAACAAACAGAATTGCATATATCTGTTCTATAATAATAGAAGCTGTATATATATATTTTTCTTTTTCTTTTCTTGTTTTTGTTTTTTTATTTTAAAGGAACAGTTTCTCTTTTAGAAGGTAAAAAATAGATTTCCAATGTTTCTTGAGCCAGTTTTCAGGGATAAAATTGGATCGATTTATCCCTATTACATAGGACACTTTTCTGGTAAGATTTTTCTCTTAGTGTTTTATCTTTTTTATCAATATTGCTAATGAATTCTTCAGTTTTCTGAGAATACGTTTTTTTTATTTATTTTATTTTATTTGTGAACATACTGTACAGAGGGGTTACAATTACATGGACAGGATAGTGGGCATTGCAACCTCCTCCTTTGTTTACCCTTCACATCCTTTCCCAGCCTCCCCCTCCCCCCGCAGTCCCAATTCTTCTCCCCCCTCCCCCCCTCAACCCCCCTCCTCCACACCAACGTTGTAAAGCACGTTTTGGACATGACAACTTGTACTTCTCATTGTTGCAACAGGTCCACCTGTATCCTTAAATGACTTGTTTTTCCCCATCTCCTCCACAAGCTATACTGACATCAAATAAAGTGAAAGCAGGGGTTATACTGTGGGGGAGGGACATACAAAGCAACAAAGA
>NW_012267221.1:3468793-3494438 GCF_000151885.1 Dipodomys ordii | reverse complement strand
TGGTTTAACTCATCTTGGTTTAGTTTAGGCATGTCAATATTTGCTAGGAAAAGGTCCATTTCTGTCAAGTTCTCAAACTTATTAGCATAAAGTTTTGAGAAGTATTCCATCATAATGTTTTGAATCTTGGTTGTTTCCGTGGTGATGTTTCCATTCTAGTCTCTGAGTTTATTTATTTGGGTGTGTTCTCTCCTTTTTCTGGTAAGATTTGCTAAGGGTCTGTCAATTTTGTTAATTTTTTCGAAGAACCAACTCTTTGTTTTGTTGATTCTTTCTATAGTTTTTTTGGATTCTAATTCATTTATTTCTGATTTAATTTTAATTATTTTTTCCGTCTACTGGATTGGGGTTTATCTTGCTGTTCTTTTTCAAGGAGGTTTAGATGTTTCATTAAATTGTTAGTTTCAGATCTCTCCAATTTGTTGATGTATGAGCTCAGAGCTATAAACTTGCCTCTGAGTTGAGAATACGTTTTTAACAGCAAGCAAACATCAGAAAACAGGAACCCTGATAGGAAATGAAGGTTTGGACTCAGTGTGAAGGATCATGTAGAGCAAACCTATAAGCTTCTCGGATATGAGTGCAATGGCAAATCCCACATAGTCTGCAGAGCTAAGCTTGGATCTGTCTGGTCTAGTGATCAGAACAGATACCAACCATCAAGAAGTGATGGTTATTTATTTTCATCTTTCTCTTTCTTAGGAATAAATATAGGCAGAGCAGATATGGGAGCACACTATACAGCCATTGAATCTAGTTCCCCAGTATGTGTACATCATCAATCTACTTTTTAAGTAAAAATGTGACAACTGTTGATCACCTTGTTGTTTGGTCCATTGCTTTATGTGACAAAATGAATACTAAGCATATGCTAAGTGAGCTAGAGATCTCCCAAGTGCTTTCCAGGACATAAAGAAGCAGAGACAGCAGCATGTTCTCACAAGAACATCAGTTTGGAGGACTTACAAGATGGGAGGTAGGAGAAAAGTTACACCATTAAACAATAAGAATGGACAATTATTAAATATTTTATTAGACTTTTGCTTTTCTGAATGTCACCATGTGAAAACTTTAAAAAGCCTACAAAACATGTCCTAATTAAGAAGTAAACTGTTATCAATGGGCAGAGAAGCAAATATTCTATTGAGGTGGAACGTAAAGGAAAAATGAGGCAGATAGGCAACAAAAGATATAGATAGTCTGGGCAGGAATGTCTGTCTGTGAAGGTTGTGTACTTTCCAAGGTAGACTCTGAAGGAGGATTCCACACATCCATATCAGGGGACAGTGCAGAGGCAAGCAGGCACAGGAGAAAGATTATTATGTTTATTAGAGGAGCCATATTTCCTCCAAGAGGAAGCACATGGCTTCTGTCCCAATCCAGGTAGCAGGAGGTTCTGGGGGTAGGAAGTGAGGTAGATAGGAGTTCAGTTGGGCAGAGAGAGGGAGGGGCCAGCTGTATGCAGGGAACTCCAGGAATGTGAGGGGTGCCCACATGTGGATGGAGCTGAGGATCAAAGGTGAGCATAATACTCACATAAGACTCAACATAAGGTTCAGATGTTTCCTGATGCTGCACGGGATTACCAACACTGAAACATGAATGGTCTGTCCACTCTGAAGGTGAAAAAAGCTTGGAATCCAAGTTAATAGTGAGTGAAGATTAAGGTGGCATGTGATTGTATGTTTAGCTATGTGATATCTGTGTCTGTATTCATGTTGAAGTGTATGGTCTTTTTTTTTCTCCCCAAAGAAATGTTGTCACCTAAGATTTAGTGTCTTAAATTAAAAAACATCTTCCAATTGCAGAATGTTTGTTGGACTGAAAACAACTGATTTAATCTGACTTTCTACTCCTTCTGTCATGTATACTAAAGTAGCAGGCACTGACTGAATATGAATGTTTGGCCTACATTACATAGTTTCATTATTGTTGAAGAATGGTACCCTTGATTCTAGAGCTGAGTATAGGCGGTAACATGGGCTTCTTTGGAGAGGAGCCATGGTTGGTTACTAGAAGAGCTTTCTAATATTTGTGGTTTCAAAGGGGCCAACGATTCAAGCTTGTTCTCCATTTTGACTGGTTGAAATTAAGACATTACATATTTTTATTATGACTTGTAGTGGTAGAAAAGTAGTCTTTGGAAGTGGTGTTGTGGCTCAAGAGGTAGAGCACTTGCCTTGAGCTGAAGAGCTAAAGAACAGTGCCCAGGCCCAGAGTTCAAGCCCCACGACCAACAAAAAAATAAGTAGTCTTGGGACTGGGAACGTGGCTCAATGGTAGAGCGCTTGAGGCCCTGGGTTCGATTCCTCGGTACCACATAAGCAAAAAGAAAAAAGCTGGAAGTGGTGCTGTGGCTCAAGTGGTAGAGCACTAGCCTTGAGCTGAAGAACTGAGGGACAACACCCAGGCCCAGAGTTCAGGTCCCACGACTGGACCCCCCGCAAAAAAAATAAGTCTTAAGTAAGTGTCTAATAAAAAGAATTTTTGGTTGAAAATGGGTTTGATATGTATTAACTTTAAGAACTGTTTTTTAGCTTGACTTTATCTGTTTAAAACTTGAGTTTAATTTGGATTGGTGTGAGAAGAATTTTTAGGCAATAGTTTCGCTCTCTTGCAATAATAATTTAATACTAGGTATATTCTGCAGGGGATACAAAGGTGCTTCCTTGTCATGAATAACTTATAAGTATATTTGTCTTTATAAAAAGATAAAATTGCAAGAAATTCAGCTTTATAAAAGTGAAGTTGGGTTTTATTTGTGATTCTAGCATTGAGAAAAACTCAGTTTACAAACTAGAATAAATGTTCCACTGAATTGAGCAAAGAAATTTCTATAGTCAAAAAAAGGGCTGAAGGAAGCAGAAATGGAAAGATAAAGCACAATGATGGTTTCAAAGTTATTTTTACCTTTAGACTCTTGAGAAATAAGTATCTATCTGGCTCCTTCATCTTATTGAGATCTCTATATGGTATAACTTACTATGGTAGTTTAGAGTCACTAAATTGAGGTCTGATAGGCTAAAGAGAACTCCTCTAGATTTACTTGGAGAAAGTCATTAGTTTCTTCCAAGCCGATGTAAAGCAACTAAGTCATAGTAAACAGATCACATGGCAAACTAGAGTCAATGACCTTTAAGATAGAAAGGTGGGTAGTAGAGCTGACACACATTCTTCTTAGACAGTGATATTATTATTCAAATCTTATTGTGACTATTCGAGCTTCAATAAAAGTGGCTCTTAAGAAACATGGGTCTTCTCTCTAGGAGGAATAACACGATGCTAACTAGCCACTATTAACACACATACCTACTACCGATCACCACTCTCAGAGTGGACATATGAACAATATCCAGCAATGTTTCCTGAATGAAGAAACGAATGAATGAATGAAGCATGTGTTCTAACCCTAAGAGTTTACCATACAACATAGAAATGACACCTATTACCAGACAACAGAAGCTATAGATCACTCATCAACCACACCAAGGAGCTACCACAACCTAGCATCATTTGAATCTGGGCCATTTTATAGTATTCAATGGTAGATCTACAGGGTCAATGCAGTAGCTTGTAGAAGAAAACACTCATAGTGGGCTATACTCTAAAGAGCACTGTCTGTGGTCTATAGAGTAAGCCCAGTGTTCCATACATATGACATAGTGTCAAGGCCAAGTCACTGGAAGTTCTCTGGTGAAGAAGACTGGATGCCAGAAATGTATGCTTTTTTTTCATTTTCTATTTAAGAGTATTTTTTTAAATTTTTATTCATTTTTATTGCAAAAATACTGTACAGAGGGGTTACAATTACATGGGCAAGATAATGAGTACATTTCTTATCAAGCATTGTAGCCTCCTCCTTTGTTTCCCCTTCCCATCCCTTCCCAGCCTCCCCCACCCCTCCACTAAATCCCCCCCCCACCAAAGTTGTAAAGTTCGTTTTCGACATGACAACTTGTACTTCTCATTGTTGCAATGGGTCCACCTGTATCCTTATTTAAACGACTTGTTTTTCCCTTTCCCCTCCACAAATTATACCAACATCAAATACAGTGAAAGCAGGGGTTATACTGTGGGGGAGGGACATACAAAGCAACAAAGAAATAATCTTATAAATGCAATAGAAACAAATGCATGAAAGAAAAAAAAACATTTAAATACATATCCTAGGATTCATTTTCCCAACATCACCTTATCTGACCTTTTCTGCTTGACTCATACATATACTAGATTTTGCAAATAAGGGAAACCATGGGGCCTATGTTTCTTTGGACCTGGCTTACTTCACTTAATATAATTTTTTCCAAGTCTTTCCATTTCCTAACAAATGGGGCAATGTCATTCTTTCTGATGGAGGCATAGAATTCGATTGTGTATATATATCACGTTTTCTTGATCCATTCATCTACTGAGGGGCATCTGCGTTGGTTCCATATCTTATCTATAGTAAATAATGCTGCAATAAACATAGTTGGCTGGTAACTTTAGTGTGGTCTTGTTTGTAAACATTTGGGTAAATGCCCAAAAGTGGGATTTCTGGGTCATAGGGGAGCTCTATGTGGAGTCTTTTGAGGAGCCTCCTTGCTACTTTCCAAAGTGGTTGAACAAGTTTACACTGGGAAGGTGGCTCAGTGGTAGAGTGCTTGCCTTGCATGCATGAGGGGGTTCGATTCCTCAGTACCACATAAGCAAAAAGAAATAAGCTGGAAGTGGCACTGTGGCTCAAGTGGTAGAGTGCTAGCCTTGAGCTGAAGAGCTGAGGGACAGTGCCCAGGCCCAGAGTTCAGGCCCCACGACCGGACCCCCACACTCCCCTACAAAAAGAAATGTTCTCTATTTAAGAGTATTTTGAGACAATGATATCTCAAAAGTCGACTAGACTTGTATTCTAGAAAGCAGCTCAAATCTCTTGTTTTATAATTGCGTCTAGTAATAGAAATACTACTAATAGAAATATTAAGGGAGAATTTCACAATCATAAAAACTAAATTTTACCACATGAAAATTTCTTTTGTTTGCCTCCAATGGTAGACAGTTGAAATCTACTCCTCTTCCTGCTTAGAGTTTTGCAGGCAGATATTGTAATTTAAATGTAATTATTCACTTAGCAACCCTCCTGGAAATCTGTCTCCTAAAACTTGCCTTTGGGTGGAGTCCACAAGAGAGTTCTCTAAAAGAACAAATTCCCACAAGGTAGGAAGACAGTAAGGTATGGGATCTCATCACAATCTTCTCCTCTGCCCTAGCTTAGCCTTAAGGTACTGAATCAGTAAAGTTAGAAATCTGAACTTCTCTGTGCAAGAGAAGCTCTTCTAGAAAAGAGAAAGTATGCACACACATAAGCCACTTTTCATCCTAAACTCTCTCTTTTATATTCTGGAAAGAAGGTATTCCTTCCTATTAAATTCTCTTCTTCATTATGTGATTAGCAGAGCCCCAGGGTAGATCTCCATGAGAGCTCTGAAATAAAGAAAAGTCATAGTATAAATATTATTCTTTTGTCTTAATGGACACCTTGAATTTCATTTGTTTAATTCTTTGGTTAAACTGAAACATTGTTACCTTTCCACATCTCCCAAGGTTTGTAGAGAGTGGAAGGAAGGGGGATGGTTGAGGGGTTGGAAGCAGACTCTACATACTAATTCTACATACTAATTGTTCCTGTGCTTTGGAGAAGGGTCTGAGTGTAGGTATACGTTTCTTTCTTACCTAGGGAAGAGCTCTGCTGTCGTTCTTGAAGATTTTCTCACCAAAGATGTCTGTGGCTTCTATTCACATAATTTATGTACATATATTAAGCTTAAAAATAGAGAATTTCAGAAGCTCTGTTTATTTTTAACAATCCACCAGAGGTTGAATATACTGGTGATCTTTGTCTTTAATTGTCCATGATTTGTATTTGTAGAGTTCCATATGGAGTCAAATAAATATAAAACTGGTTCTTGCTTCCTCTGTGTCTGTGAATCTTTCCACAGGTAAGATAGCCCTACCCAGTCCCCACCTATCTCAAGAGAATAATAAGGCACAGCAGAGATTTCACACATTTTTGTCTTGGTAAGCTTGAAACCAGAGCCCAGGGTGTAATGCAAATAAAGACCTAAGTACATATTAAGGAAAGCAATTTGACACTTTTACGAATTTCATCTCCTCCAAGCTAGCTCACAGACAGATTACATACAGAGAAGAACAGGTTGATACTTACATAACTGATTGAAAATTGGTGCTAATTGGCTTGAGATTTAAATGAACAAGCTCTGTCAGAAAGCTGAACTGGTCTGAGGATTCTCTGTATGAAAGTAGTATATGGAAATATAATTTATTTCTAGGTAATGATATTTATTCTTAGAAAATTAGGTTAAAATTGACAATGTCATCTCCCTCATCCTCAATTAAAATAAATAACTAACATTTAGCTCAACTTTAGCATTCCCAAGCCTTGGGGATAAATCTCTCCATTTTATGAGTAAGCCTCTGCAGACATTTTCTTGGGACAAATGGCCTAGAGGATCAGAGTATTTTAGAAAAGGTTAAAAGAGATTGTACCACATCCAGGAAGGCTAATTTTCATGCATCAAGGTTCTTTGAGCTGAATTTGTGTAATGAGTGCACTGGAAATTGAAAGACGAGATTAAAGTGCTGTTTGTCGTGTACAAAGATTTCAGAAATGCTTATCAGCTCTTCGCAGCTGAACACAGCCCAGATTAAAAAGCGATCTGACAGAAAGGGAGGCTGACTGCAAATGTGAGGCTTTACATCCAAGCTAATTACAAAGTGCATATTAAACACGAGGCCGATGATGAGAGCAGCTGCAAAGGTCTTTATCTATATTAAGAGACTGTCCACCTACATAATAAGAATAATTACCAATGAGAGAAGTCTTAAAAAGAAATTGCATTTAATGACACATCAGACAATTTCTCCTAATTTCCAAAATCTCTTTCACCATCCCCCAATAAGGTATGCTTCATCATTGCTCGGAGCCAGGTGACCTAATCAGATTTGAAGAAAAGAGCTATTCACATATATTTCTATTAATATAAGCTCACTTGCTTTGAAAAAATGCAAGCATGGAAACCCTGTGGAGTCCCTGGCCTCCATCTCTAATGAATGAATAGGCATACTACTAAAACTTTTCCAACCCCTGGAATTACTTGAGAGAGGTTATTCTCAAGGCCACTTTAATTGGAAGGATATCAGTATTATCACTCTTGGGATCCATCAACTTCTCCTCACCCCTCTAAAATCTTCCAACAATAACATTGTACTCTCATTGAAGGGATTCAAGAAAGTCTCTTCTCAGAATCTCTTTCCACCTTTGTAAGAAGTAAATGGCCTCCCTGAGTCTTGGAGAAGTAAAAATAGTGCCATGAATAAAGGGCATCTAATACACACTGAGAACTCCATAGATAATTCTTTCATTTCCTACACATTTCCTTTCCCTCTTCTCTTTGTTTATTCCCCAACCTCCCCATACTTTTCAGTTGAAATACATGAGTCCTCCAACTTATGTTCATCCTGCATGTTGTTTTCATTTAATATTTTACTTTCAAAATAGAAGAAGTAGTTTGTTTAGTTCTATTAAATGTTGAAAATCACCAAGACACATAATGACTGACTAAAATCTAGCAAATGATAGTTGTGAAATATTAAAACGAACACCCGAGAAATTCAACCTTGTAAGAAAAGTCAAAATGTGAGCTCTAACTCACAAATGGAAATGTACTGCTGAATGATATCTTGCTTTTGTTAGTCTAATCAAATTATTTAGAATTTCAGACATTCCAAATATTTAACATCTATTTAATCTCTGTCATAGGGCTCCAAAATCACAATGCACTAAAACACACAAAAACATAAAGAAAAGCATCTATATCTATATATCTATATCTCACTTACCCTTAGCTGTAAGATCAACATTCAAGGGCAGGAAATAAGATGTGCTGACAATGGAGAAGTACCATCTTTCCTGTGTTCATTTCCTTAATTTCCATTCTCAAGAGTTAGCCTTTTCTGGGCTGGGATGTAGCTCAGTGGCAAAGCGCTTGCCTAGCAAGTGCAACGTCCTGGGTTCGATCCCCAGTACCAAAAAAGAAAAGACAAAAAAAATACAGTTAAAAAAAACCCAAACAAAAAAAAGTTAGCCTTTTGTGATTTTATCATCATGTACAACCTTTTGTAAGGTTCTTAAATATAGCTAAATATATTTGTTCACATCACAATTTGAGTCAACTCATTTCTTATGTTTCCTCTGGAATTATTGAAAAGAAAATTGCAATTCTTAGGTTTACTTTCTTCAAGCATGTTTAATTCAATCCTTCTCTTAGCCAGTTTGGGATTCTGTAACAAAAGCCCCATAACCTGAGTGCCTTAGACAAGGTTTAATTCTTGGAGACCGGGAGGCTGAGAAGTCTAGAAATAGCATATCAACAGGTCTAGTGTCTGATGAAGCTCTTTTGATTGGCAGATGTCTACCTTTCTGCCAAATCCCATGTCAGAGAGCAAGCAGATGTGTTTTCCCTTTCTGTAGGGGCACAAATGGCATCATGAAAGGCTCACCTTCACCCAAAGGCTCCACCTATACCTACTTTCTAGTAAGGCTTACAGCATCAGCCTGTGAATTTTGAAGGGAAATAGCACTTAATCTGTAGCAGGCCCCTTACCTCTTATTCTTGCTCAATTTGAGAATCTCCTCTATGTCCACTTAGGTTGTACTTCAAATATAGCCACCCACAATACCACTGTTTGATCAGCCTCCCTACCCCATGTCATTTGTTTTATTGTCCTCAAAGAGATACATACCAAGAACCTTTAGATATCTTGACCATCATAAGAATCAACATTTCTAAGGAAGCGTGGCTCTGTTGTATCTGGGAAAGGATACAAGAAATTCTTCTCTAGAATCTCTTTCTACTTCTGTGAGAAGTAAACAACTAGTTTTTAACAAAAGAATAAAATCTTTGAATTAGAATACAGCCAAAGAAAATAAAAGCATTGAAAACTTCTTTTCCCATTTACTGATGGGTAGAGTCTCATCTCCCATTTCTTTTCTGGGCCACAATAATTGATAATTATAAGAGGTACACACACAAAAAAATAACCCTACTATAAAGAGGGTGTGCCATGAGGAAAGAAAACTTGCCCTAGGAATGTGGCTGGACTCTTAGTCTTCAGACATTAGAGATCATTTTTATAGGGTCAGCTTCCAACCAAGGTAGCCATGTTTGCAGAGAAATTCACAGAATTTAGTGTAGCATTTTTATGAAATAAACAACTCTTTTGTAAATAAATTTTCCTGATGACAATAAGCAAAATGGTAAATGAAAGTTTATTCTTTGTCTTGAGATTGAGAAGTGGTTTTGGATTTAAGTTGATGTGCATGGCTTTGCTCCCTTTATCCCTTTCTCTGAGTGTTGGAGTCTGTTTTCATGGATACCAACACACCTGAAGGGACTTCTTGGCAGCATGGGGCCAAACAAAAACATAGAGAAGATACAGTGATGGTAGTACCAAAGAGGAGCCTTTACCTGAACACCTACCACAAGAGGCTGACTGACCCCTTGTTCAAGCAGAAGTGGATATTGTCTATATCTAGGTCCTTAGATACACTGTCAGTCCTACAGTTACCAGATCTGGTGCAATTCTAACTCTAATCCAGTGCCACAGTTGGTAGAACCACTAACTCCACTTCCTTTGCCCGTTGGCCCCTACAAAAGCCAAATACAGTCCAGTGAGTCCTATTCAAATTGCCTGCCTGCATTATTAAATTAGGACATTATTAAATGGTTTAAAAAGGTATGCAGTCTTTTTCCGAGATAGCATCCCAGCACTAGACTAATTTGACCTGAAAAATGATTAATCAACTAAATGCTTTGTGATTTTTGCACAAGTTTCCTCATCTGTAAGCAGGTATAAATAGATGACCCTAGATTTTTTTTCAAGCGTCTAGATTTAGAAATATAACGGATATTCTGGATTTGGTGTGAGAGATTTTTGTGTGTACAATGTAAGGATGGAAATCAAACCCAAGGCATCACAGCGGCCACACAAGTGTTTTCCTTTTGAGTGCTGTCCTCAGCTCAAGAATCTTTTTCATGTGAGTGTGATATTTAGGTATTTATAATGGGTGACATACATGTAATAAAACTGAGTAATGCAGGCAATGGTAGCTTATGCATGTAATACCATCTCATAATTGCTAGGCAAGCACTCTACAACCTGAGCCATGCCCTCAGTCTAAGATTATTTTTAAGAGCAGAAAATTAGGGAGCAAGCAAATCATGGTGATAAAACAAAAAATAAACAAGCAACTGGGCACTGGTGGCTCACTCCTGTAATCCTCACTACTTAGGAAGATCTGAAATCTGAGGATCCTGGTTTGAAGCCAGTGAAGCTAGAAAGTCCATAACTCTTATCTCCAATTGACTACCAAAAAAGCCAGAAGTGGAGCTGTGGTTCAAGTGGTATAGAGTGCTAGCCTTCAGCAAAAGTGATAAGGGACAGTGCCATTGTTTTATTTATTTACTTATTAAATAAATAAATAAGCAATCAAGCTAAAAACCTTTATATGTATGTCCATCTGTTAATTATTAGATAGCACTAAATATTTCAGCATTATGAACTTAATAGATACTGAGTATCTACTATGTGGTTAGAAGTATATTTACATTTGCACCAAAAATGTATGTAAAAGTAATGATAATTTTTAGAGATGTGGGAAGTGAAGCACAAGGCGTTGAGAAACATCACCCAGTTAGCTAATAGCAGAATTTTTCCATGTACAGCTCACTGCCATCCTCATGTGACTGACTTCACAGATTGTGAATCTCACTCAGACTTAGATTAGAGACTGACATTGGGATACCAAGATACCTTTTTAACCAGCTTTTCAGCTAAAATCAGTATCTTCCAAACAAGAGAATGAAGAAATTAGGAATCATTCTGATGTTGAACATTGAACTCTGTACCACCCACATTTACCAGGGAATTTTTATGTTCCTGAGTCATTTCTGATGGCCTTTTATGCATATTGTTCTCAAAGGTGCTTTCCAGGTAGGAAACATAGCAATCACCTTTTTCTCCCCCTTTAAGTCCCTGGGAGGCAGATTTGAAATAGAATCTTTCAAGTTCAGAAGATATAAAGTGAGAATTTTCAAGAAGACTTGTGACAGTATCAGATAGCAAATAATATATGATATCTGTCAGCAAAGAGTAGACTGAATGACCCCTGAGGTATATTTTTTTTATTGTGAAAATACTGTACAGAGGGGTTACAATTACATGGGCAAGATAATGAGTACATTTCTTATCAAGCATTGTAGCCTCCTTCTTTGTTTCCCCTTCCCATCCCTTCCCATCCTCCCCCTGCTCCCACACCCGATCCTCCCTGCTCCCCCTCCCCCCACCACCAAAGTTGTAAAGTTCGTTTTCGACATAACGACTTGTGCTATGGGCCCCTGAGGTTTTTTTATTCCTGTAAGTTTACTTATTTGATTTTGATATTGTCAGTGGTTAACCACTCCTTTATATGTATAAAGTCTGGGTTTTCATTTCTATTCCATTGGTCCTGAGGTCTGTTCTTGTGCCAGGACCAAGCTGTTTTGATTACTATGGCTTTGTAGTAGAGTTTGAAATTTGGTATTGATATTCCTGTTAAGAATCGTTTTTGCTATTTGGGGTCTTTTATTGTTCCATATGAATTTTTGGATTGCCTCTTCTATTTCCTTGAAGAATGAGGTTGGAATATTGATAGGTATCGCATTGAATTTGTAGATAACCTTAGGAAATACTGCCATTTTCACGATGTAGATCCTTCCAATCCAGGAGCATGGGAGGTTTTTCCACTTTCTAAGTTCTGTTTTGATTTCCGTTTTCATCATAGAGGTCCTTCACTTCTTTAGTTAATTCCTAGGTACTTTATTTTTGTTTGGGGCTATTACAAATGGAGTTGCTTTCCTGATTTCAGCCGTGCTCGTCTCATTGCTGGCATACAGAAAAGCCATTGATTTTTGAGGGCTAATTTTATACCTTGCTACTTTGCCAAAGTTTTGAATCAGCTCAAGTACCTTGGGAGTGGAGTCCGTGGGATTCTTTAAATACAAGATCATGTCATCTGCAAAGAGGGAGAGTTTTACTTCATCTTTCCCTATTTGGGTCCCTTTTGCTAGGCATTCTAATACTAAATTGAAGAGAAGTGGAGAGAGTGTAC
This sequence comes from Dipodomys ordii, assembly GCF_000151885.1. Classification (NCBI taxonomy): domain Eukaryota; kingdom Metazoa; phylum Chordata; class Mammalia; order Rodentia; family Heteromyidae; genus Dipodomys; species Dipodomys ordii. Next base: position 3,482,233 of record NW_012267221.1, on the reverse strand, counting down.
ACCCTTGTTTCATTCCTGAGTTAAGAGGAAATGGCTTTAGTTTTTCAGCTTTAAGTGTAATATTGGATGTAGGTTTGTCATTTACAGCCTTTATTGTATTGAGGAATGTTCCATGGATTCCTAATTTTTCCAGAGCCTTCATCATAAAGGAGTGTTGGATCTTGTCAAATGTTTTTTCTGCATCTATTGAGATAATCATGTGGTTCTCATCCTTGCTCTTGTTGATGTGATAAATTATATTAATTGATTTGCGTATATTGAACCAGCTTTGCATCCCTGAAATGAATCCTGTTTGATCGTGGTGTATGATTTTTTGGATGAATTGTTGAAGTCAATTGGCAAATTTTGTTGAGAAGTTTTGCATTGATGTTCATCAAATAAATGGGTCTATAGTTCTCTTTCTTTGATGAGTCACTGTCTGGTTTTGGGATGAGGGTTATGATGGTTTCATAGAAAGAGTTTGATAATGAACTTTCTCTTTCAATTTCATTGAAGAGTTAAAGAAGTATTGGTGTGAGCTCTGCTTTGAAGGCCTTGTAGAATTCTGCTGTAAATCTATCCAGTCCTGGGCTTTTTGTTAGATGGGAGGTCTCTTATTGCTGTTTCTATTTCAATACTTGATATGGGCCTGTTCAGTTGGTTTAACTCATCTTGGTTTAGTTTTGGCATGTCAATATTTGCTAGGAAATAATCCATTTCTTCCAGGTTCTCAAACTTATTAGCATAAAGGTTTGAGAATTATTTGGGTGTGTTCTCTTCTTTTTCTGATAAGATTTTCTAAGGGTCTTTCAATTTTGTTAATTTTGGGGGAGGAAATTTTTTGGATTCTAATTCATTTAATTCTGATTTAATTTTAATAATTTCTTCCCATCTACTGGATTGGGGTTTAGCTTGCTGCTCTTTTTCAAGGAGGTTCAGATGTCTCACTAAATTGTTGGTTTCAGATTTCTCCAATTTGTTGATGTAGGAACTCAGAGCTATAAACTTGCCTCTGAGTACTGCCTTTGCTGTGCTCCAGAGGAGCTAAAGCCATAACAGTGTGTTTCTTATAAGAACCTTGAGAAGGTTCACTTTAAAAAAATTTCATATACACAATTAAAGTAAATGAAGATCTGGCTTCTTTTACTCAATTCTCTATCTCCCATGTTGCTGCAGTGCTTATATAGGAGCTGCACAAAATTTACCCAGCAAATGAAGGTAGAACTTGGGATTACTTGGTAATTTCTCCTTAGGCTTAACTTTTATATCTGTTCATGAAAAATTATGCTTCATGAGATTGAAATTGCATGAGAGTTTATAATAGCTTGGATAGAGAATTACATTTGCATATAGGATTCCTGTGACCTCAAAGCTTTCATTCATGTCAGGATGAAAATAAGAAAGGACCTTTCCATTCAACACTCTTATCTTTCTGCTATGCAACAAATTGGAGAGCTGTTCACTAAAGACCTACTAGATCTGTAGATCATAAGATGCGAGTTGCCAAAAGAAATATGGTGATAAATTCCTAAGCTATTAGTTTCCTCTATATTGCCTGGAGGTGATGTGAAATTCTCACTGCCTTTCTAAGGTTACAAATGTTGATCAAATGCTCATAATTTGAAGAATTATAACATTTACAATTTTACTTCCATGAATTTCTTTATGATAAAAATATAGAATTACAGAATTATAGAATTCTGAGCTTCTGCAATAATTGATTTTTTTATGGCTGATGTTATTTAACCAGGGAATGTCTTTCAGGCTAATATATACTCTGTCTTGTTAACTGAATTTACCAATTAGTATCTTCTTTTTATAATGTTCTCTATATTCTCAAGCATATTAGCAAAAAAGGACCTTTAGGTTAAGTGTAGGTGAGACAGAGAGGAGGACCCAATCACCCCTAAGGATATTTGGCTGGGAGCTTAGCACTATTAAGTATATTAGGAATGTTAATGCTAATGATAGGTCTTTATTGTAAACACCCATTAATGTTTACTTGCTGAGATATTGAAGGCTGTAGAGATTTAACACTTAGATTGACAGCTGCCAGATCATTGAGTGGAGAGCTCTAAACTAAGTTGTAGTCTCCCTGAAGCCTAGCTGAATGGTCATCATGGCATCTCAGATGCTTTGAGCACCTCATGGATACCTTGAGGAAGCAAACAACAGCTTCAAGGACCATTACAACCACAGCTGCTGCAGAAATTATATTTCTGCATCAGGAGGCTTTGCTTCAGTCACAACAGCTTCAGGCAGATTACTCTGGCTTTGGAAAACTCCACTCAGGGACAGACAAGCCTTGATTGATGGAAGATGACTCTGCACATCTGACAGTTATTTTTACTCAGTGAGGGGAAGGGGGTCCAGTGACTCAGTAAAAAGCCTATACTCATAGATTGTGAAGCCCGTGTTTGGTTCTTAAGTAAAGCTTCTAACTGGTACATATGTAAAGCTTGTGGCCAATGCAACTGAGAGCTGTGTACATGCAGGATTGTGATGAGTGCAATGATAAGCTGAGCATGAGTAAGCCATATCCCTTTGCATTAGTAGCTTATTGCTCAGATTAGTCAGATTATTAGGGGAGGCACTTCTACTGGGTATTACTCTTTACACCACTATACTTATATTGCAACATCACATATAAAAATGTCTTCTCAATGGCGTTTTTTTTGCTTACTTGTGTTCTTAATTACAGATAGAACAGGAGGGTCTGCTCATAGAGTCACCAAGACTCTTGGGTTTCAAGCTCCCCTGGTGGCACCAGAAGTGGCTGCAGCAAGAAGGCAGCTGAAGATTTCCAAAGAGCCACAAACCACTGAGGACATGACCCAAAGCTCTGAGAGTGACTGAAGTCAGAAGCTACAAGAAGCCAAGGCTAGGAAGGGTGATGGAAGCACTTAAAAGGCAAGACATTGAAGAGCTGAAAATAGGAGCTGAGAATGTAAGGACTACAGGCCTTGGTCACACAAAGAGTTCAAAAGAAACACAAAGAGCTAAAAGTTCAATAGTCCTTAGACACAGAGCTCAGGAGCTGTAACAAAGTCATAAAAGAGCTATGATACTAGCAGTACTTTTAGTGATTATGACCAAAATTAACCACATTATATCATAATATCATTATATGATTGGCATACTGGATAGACAGACATTGGTTCAAATTCCAGTGCAGACGCTCACCAGATATTCAGTGAATTGTTCAATCTCCAAACCTTACTTTTACTCTTATAAAAGCCAAAGTTGGTTTCAGAATGTCAAGTTTAGCCTCTAAGAGAAATACATAACTATATGTTACTTAAGTTTTATATCTACAAAAGAAAAGATGTAAATAAAACTTATGCAACATAGGTGGTCCATGCAAAGTTATAGTTCAGTATTGCATGGTTAAAATTCAACAAATGGCAAACATTATTTTTACTAGGCTATGTATGGTATGAAATCAGGAAGTATTCAAACAATAAAGTATTCAAATCGAAAGCAATCCAGTAAATTCTTGGCACAAGTTAGAAACAATCCTAGAATAGTCTTAGGAATGGTGTTTGACCTAAGAAGGAACTCTCTAGCTGATCCTCTGTTTCTAAGATTCCTGTCTACCAAGAGCTATCCCTTGCTCAGGGAAAGTCTGTGAAGAAGGAAGGGACTGTTGTTGTTTCTTTATAGTTTAAATAAAGAAACTCTTTGCAAAATCTCCTGAAGGTCTCCAACTGTGAGGAATCCCTTTCCTGGTTTAAAAGGTTGCTGGACATTTGCAAAGATGGTGTTGGATACTGTTTGCATAGTGCAAATCTAAATGAGTCAGGAGGTAGCCAATAAGTTAATAGGAACCTTGGGTTGCTTTATATGAGGTAGAAAATACACTTTGCTCTTTCACCCTTAATTTTCCATCTACCTTGTCTTTTTAGACAGACAAGGAGTCTCAAAAGCAGGTAATTGGGCAGGAAAAAAAAGGAAGGAATCTTATCTTGGATTTTCCAAAGAGCTTCATTGCACTATTAAAATTAACACCATTTCTTGGTGAGGCCAATTTAATGCATCATTGCGCTTAATTGTGTGCTTAACATACACCTCTTTGAACATTTAGTCTGGGATGTAAATAAATGTCAGCATTCACACATCTAATTAATTTCCATCAGAAATTTCATTACAATACGATGCCATATGGACTTACCTTCATTAAATGTTACGGGTACTTTAAAATAAAATGTTTCCTGAAATAGTGTGTATTAGGCAGCAGAAATATAGTGAACTAAAAGAGAAAAAAAGGACAGTTCTAGAAACATCATATAGGTTTGTAATTTAAGGCTCAATTTTTTTGGTTGTAGGAAAAAGAGACAAAACATAGTTCAGAGTAATCTTCTAGAATACCTGCAGTTTTTGATTCATTTAAGTCTCATAAACATGTTTTTTTTTTTGCCTTATTTTGTAGGCCCAATGATGAAATTTTATCTTTGCCTTTTTCTTTTAGTTTTGTATATTTCTTTAAACCACAACTTAGTGGTTATCCTTTAGAATAGTAGAAACCCAGGAATGGTTCAGAATGCTAAGAATACATATAATTTGGGAATTCTTATAAGTGTAGGCCATAATGCTGAGTTTGGACAGCTTCATTGAGCAGGGCATTCTGTTTGAGAAGGATTCAATTAAATTGTGGATGGAGGAAAATGCGCTGCAGTGAAAAGGGGGGGATTGAATGTCATGGTTTTGCTGGGGATAGGGACAGTATCTTAAAGCCATACTTCTCCTGAATATTTTAGAACTCATCTCTTCAAAAGAGGAGTCTCAGATTAAATTTGGAGATATTTTTACTTATTGTAATTTAAGTCTTGAGTCTTCAGTTGTTTATTTTTCTAAATGAGTCATGGCTGTCTTTTCCTTTCCATACTCACATTTTATATAGTACATAGAACTTAAAAAATTAGTGAAGCATCTTTAAATTCTTCATCAAAGATGTATTTCTAAACTTTTCCCCACACAATTATTTTGTGCTTGTAGAGTAAAGCATTTTTGTATGAATTATTATGCTTTATTTAGTTCAATACAAGGTCAAACAGTAAGAAGTGGATGAAAGAACTAACCACATCTGCCCCAACATTTATGTCTTTGGAAATACAGCCTATACCCTACAAGATAATACAGACCATATATAATCAAGGCTGACAGTGTGTGATAATCCTGTTTGCCCTCTGGAAATTGAGAACATTCTTCTTTGTTTACTGGAAGCATAAGAGGTACCACATTCTGCACTTTCCTAGCACAATATTGAGCAAATTAGAGACCTCATGCATGAAAGAGTGCTTACTCCTAATTCATCAGCTAGATCAGTTGAAAAAAGGATTAAATATCATATTGCACATTCTTAGCCTATGAGTGGTGTTTAAATATTTGTGCTCATATATATAATCTTCAAATTTTAATGGTCCAGCAAATCTGTCCTGAGAAAATTAGATTTGAGTAGAGATGTGAAGAGGTGAAAACGGTGAAGAGACCCTATAGTGGGAAGCACTTTGCTCTGTCCAGTCCTAAAAAGGAAGATCAGTGGCTGGCTGTAGGATGTTCTAGGCAGAGGGGCCCCTGATGAAGTAGACCCTGCAAGGTCTCAGTGCTACTAAGGAACTAGTATATTTCTGTAATGAATGACCAAGAGCTTATGGAAGAGTTTTAAACTGAGGAAAGGCATTTGGAAAAGATTTTTACTTTTAAGGCAGACATACTCTTATTAAAAAAATAAGATCTTTGCTTTGAATCATGACATTGTCTACATTATTGTTTTAGTCTATTCTGGCTTCTATAACAAAATTTCATAGACTAGGTAGCTTATGAGCAACTGATATTTTTTACCTGTAGTCCTGGTGGCTTAAATTCCCATCAGAATGTCAGCTTGTTTCAGGTGTGGTGAGGTTTGGTCAAATGACATTTTCTTGCTCAGTCTTCTTGTGGTCAAACATTTAACCTACCTCCCTTGGAATTTCTTTTATAAAGACACTAACCCACTTAATGAGAGTTCTAATCTCACTATTTAATCACCTCCCCAAAGCCCCCTCTTAATGCCATTATACTAAAAGTAAGAATTTTAATACATGAATTTTACATTTACTTTTGTCTAACAGTTATATGAGCTTTTTAAAAACATCTTTAAAATTTTTCATTTATTTATTTTTGCTCTAGATTACATAAGAGTGTCAACTACCAACTCAAATTGTTTTAGATGTCAAAGGTTTTGTTTTTGTTTTTGTTTTTCTCAGTGACAGGGATCACCAAATTTAATACCAAGGTTAAACAAACATTTATTATAAAAAGTGAACAGCAAAGAGATGGTTTAAATTGCTCTATTCAATATAAGAAAGTAGGTTGTATTCAATATGTGAAGAGTACATTATAATCTTTTTATTCTCCAAACAATTTATTTTTCTAGTATTTTCAGCAATACATTTCCTCTTGTCAATATAGAAGAACCCAATTTACACAACAATAGATATTTTCATCATTGCAGAAATAGGAGTTATAACACTTAGTGGCTGGCTTCAATTTGCATTTGATATGTACATTAATGGTTTAAAGTATATATTGAAAATTATTTTTATTTGACTAACAACAAGAGCAACAATAGCTATCAAAAGATCTTTGGTTTTCTTCTTTTATAACTTGACAAAGTTAGGCTCCATTGAAGAGAAGAATATCTTTAAGGCTCACAAGTCATCTGAACAATTTTACTGAAGCAAATGCAAATGCCTATCTCCTAGAGAAAGCTGCTTACAGAATCTGAAGCAAGGTGTCTAACTCTTCTTGCTATCTTTGTGCCTCAAAGGCTGTCAAAAGTGTTGTTGGACACATTCACAGCAGAGCTTCTCAAAGTTGTCAGCAGCAGCCTCACTCATTATTCAGTAGAAATACAAATTCCAGGATCCAACCTCAGACCCTGTGAATCAGCAGCTTTGGGTGAGATCCAGCAAAGCCATCCAGAGTCTCAAGTTGAAGCAACACTGGCCTAGGAGAAAATGTGTCACTCAGAAACTATCATCAGTCCATCAAGCCCTACATGATTTGTGGTGACTTTTAGTGTTATAAGACAATAACGGAAATGACAAAGCCCAGGATGATTCCCTTCCTTTTGCCTAATGGAACCCATATCTGAATGAATAATAGAAGCTTCAAAGAAACCCTAGTGGCTCCTGCTGCAGAGATGAAACCTGATTAGGCTAACTAATCATGGCAGTTCCAACCCCTTTTTATCAGAGAATGGCTCAGGGATATTATAGGTCTGAGTCAATTTTGGACAATAAGGTACATGAAGGATTGTTTAGTTTTAGGGGCAAGGGATTTAATCACTCTTAAGTACTAACAGAAGCTGTTTCCTTCTTTCATGGAAAGTAAACAATGTTACTAACAGCTGCAAACATTAGGAGGATGAACTAGAAAATGAAGTGGTTATACTGTGGGTTTTACCAAATGGAGCTTCAGAAAGGAGCTTCATGGCATTGCTGGTGCTGGATCAACCTGGCATGAGACAATATTTTAGCTAGTGTTTCTATAATATATCCCGATGAACTCATGACTATTTAGTAACAGGTGGTACATGTAACCAAAAGCATCTGAACACGTGCACCTCCCTAGTAATCATGAACCACCCTGAAGCTTGGATCTTACATTTGGGGGGGCTAAATTCAATGCCTACGGGATAGTGACTGATTCACAGATTTATTTTGAATGAATGAGAAAACAGAATTCATTTTTTATAGCTAGTCTAGCTGCTTTATTAAGCCAAAAATTACAAAAATCATTTACCACTCTATTTTTGGCTTTTTAACCACAAAAAATGTTTTTTTTCCCCCTAGGAGACCTTTTCAATAGCAAAATATACATAACAATGAGACATAGAAGACACTATGTTAAAAATGAACTTTACAATTTTGGGGGGTGGGGTAGGGGACGAGTTGGGGAGGTAGGGACAGAAGGGATGGTAGGAGAAAAAACAGAGGGGTAACAATGCTTAATAGGAAATGTACTCATTACCTTACTCATGTAACTGTAAGCTCTCTATACATTATCTTTACAATAAAAATATTTTAAAAGAATGCATTTATTTAATAAGGTATTTCATTCCCCAAAGCACCTAAAGAAGGAAAAAGATATATAATGTAAGAACTTTATTATGTTTGTTTCAAAATGCAGTCATCCTGGGTTATTTTTCAAACTGAAAAATACATCAAAAACCATATTGAAGAGCTCTTTTATCTGAGATAGAAAGGAACTATCTCTACTCACATTTCCTTTTACCATTCTAAAACTTTCATTGAATATAAGAAAAATCACTACTGCTTATAATAATGAGGAATGTGTTTCTAAATCTACAGCTTCGAAAAACACAAATAAGTCCCTGTTTTGTCATTGATTTTATTACTCTCTTTCTCTCTTCTAATCTTTGCTGGGGCTCTTCATTATTCTGAAATACAGGTGGGAAGAGATTATAAACTTAAGATATAACAAGAATAACAGAAGCTAAGTTAAAGAGACCAGACTGCCCTACAGCTTAAGGGCTGTTACTGCTTTCATTTTTCACATTTTTTCTTTTTGTCAAGCAAGTAAAAATCTCTTCATAAAAGTGGTATCTCCATCTGTTCTTGTGAGCTGCAAGAATCTTCAGGAGCAAAGACAAAAGAGAGATGTGAGTCCTTTCTAGTGTGACCATAATGAAGTCATAAAGAGGTATGTCTAAGGCTGAGCTCTTCCCCTGTCTCCTGAGTGCCAGCCCTAGATTTGAAAAGTGAGGTGGTATTGATAATTCTAGCCAGTGGAAGCTAGCATAATCAGTCTCAACTTTTAAGGCACTCAGTTTTGTCCACCTATCAAATACTCTTTTGAGATGGTGAATTTTTCCCCAGTCAGGTAGTCAGGTATAGTGGAAGTTCTTCCTGAATTAATTTTTCAGCTCCATTTCTAGCTACCAATAAAAATATAATTCCGGTACTTTTGATCCTCTCAAACCATAGGTGATATCAAAACCCCTAACAATGAGATTATTCCTTAAACATTGTAGACAAAATGAGTAGTAAGTTTTTGTTTTTCATTATACTGATTAGTAAATAAAACAAGTCATTGCTACTTGAGAGCATAGGGTGTGAGATATGTAGGAAAATCTTTCCATTCTGAGCTCTTTCTGTTAAGCCTTCTCCTAGACCCCTTTCACTAAGAAGAGCTTGGAGTATTTGCGTTATTTTTCATTCCGGTATTTTAAGCTCAAACATATTACGATATAAATTCCTGCAAGTATATGTAGGCATTCTGTGCACAGTGTAGATGGTGGATATTTGCATTTTTATGGGCTGAATCTCTTTCTGTGGAACACCTAGAGAGTAGGAAGTTGGTGGTAGCATTTTATTGATCCTACTGAACAGTGTTGAGGCAAATGTTTGTTTTTCTTTTGTCCGTACTGAGGTTTAGATTTGGAGTGAAGAATTTGTCTCAAGAGTTACATGTTTGTGTCATGATAAAATGGAAAAGCAGCTAGGTACCAGTGGCTCACACCTGTAACCCTGGCTACCAAGAGGCTGAGATCTGAGAAGCGTGCACCAAAACTAACCAGGGCAGGAAAGGCTGTGACTCTTATCTCCAATGAATTACCAAAATGCCAGAAGTGAAGCCATGGCTAAAGTGATAGAGTATTATCCCTGAGCAGAAAAAAAAAATCAGAGGATTCTTAGACTCTGAGTTCAAGCCAAAAAAAGAAGAAAAGAGGACAGCATTTCAGTATTATTACATTTGTGGTTAGATATCTAAAAGCAAAGCTGAGTTCTACTCTTGTTGGTAGGTTCTGGGATATTTTCATGTGACCATTATAAGGAATTGCTTACTCGTGTAAACAATGTTTTCTGATGAGGCAGAGCATCATGGTGGAGAGTATAGTAGAACTGGGATGCTCACCTCATGGCTGCCGGGGAGCAGAAAGAGCTCCCAAGCAGATGCACCAATGATCTGCTTCCTCTGAAAGTTTCAATCAAATCCCAACAATACTACTAAATGATGAGTCCATTAGTGGATAAGTCCATTGATTAGGTCAGAACAGTCATGATTTGATCATCCCTCAGTAATTGGATCTACCCCCAGTAGACAAAGCCTTTGACACCTGAGCATATGGGAGAGGGAACTTACCAGATCTCAGTTTTACTGAGGTGATTATGTCTAGAGTTATCATCTTAGCCTGGGCACTTTTACCCCATCCACACTTTCTTTTCCACAATGTCCCAGGAGTTGAACACACACTCTGACTGTCTAGCTTTGTGTGTCACACCTGAAGAGTTGAGGATGGTAGAAATTATGTCCAAACAAACCCATAGACTTTGACTACACAACTGTATAGTGAGCTTGTTCGCCATAAGCCAATTAAGGTAATTAGTGCTATTTAATACAAAATGTTCTCCAATACACACACTGGCAGGAATATTGAAAATACAAGCATCAAGGATGCTGATTTATTTTCTATTGCCAGAGCCAGCTGCTGAGTGCCAAGCAACACTGTATGTGCTCCTGGCATAACTTTATTAATAATCTTGGCAAACAAAGAATCCTTCAACAAATAGCAGTAGCCTTTTGATTATATTGTGTCACAGATAATAATTGCTTCAAATTGAGTGTAGTGGAGTCTATTTGCCCATGCATAATGAAAAAAGAAGCGATCATATAACAGCTTGATTATAAAAACTAGCAGCATTCTGGAAAGCTCCCAAGAATTTCCCCAAATTGGACATTTTAATTGTTTTACTTTAGTTGCTGATCCAGACCAAATTCATTAATGTTTTTACATACCAAAATATCCATAAACCACAGAAATTTCCAAGCCTACTGTCAATAATTCATTTAGAATTAATGATGTGAAAAATATTTAAAATTTTTAAGTGATATAAAATATAACATTATTCTTGCTATTGGAAAGATAATTAATTCAGCAAAATTCCACTACACAGAAAAATTTAAATTGGCTCCTTCAAGTTTGGAAAGGGAATTTGATCTGTATTTGGCATCAGAAATTGGAGTTAAATGTGTATGCCACATCTTTGCAGGTAGATATTCTATAGTTACTTCAATTTAAGAATGGATGTGCTTTCTAATGAAGTTCTGAAAATGTGCTTTTGATGATTTACATTAATATAATAGTTTCCATTAATTCAGGAAGGACTATGATTTATACATTTGGTTAAACAGTTTACAATTACAGTATTCAATTTTCACAATAATCCATTCAGGTTGTCTTCCATACCTTGCACATGCTAGTTAGAGGACAAAGATTTGTTGCATGCATGGATAACTTGAATAACTTGCATGGCTTCCCAAGCAGTAGACCAACTCTAAAACTTGGTGACTTGCAGTAGCTTTTCTATTTGATCCCTTAGGCAGAATGAAACTACACTAGGAATTCCCCCAGGCACATGTATCTCCAATTCTATAATACATTGTCCAGGCTAATCATAATGAACTACTCCAGTAACGTTTCAAACATGAGATCACCACACATCACAGGGTAGGGGAAGAGAAATCATCTGGCACATGATTTGAATATGGTTAAGGTTTAAGTACATTTGCCCAGTTTTCTTAAATGGACATTGCATGTTGAAAAGTCTTAAATTTGGAATTTTCCATGTCTGTGACAAATGACCCAGTTACTCCATTCTGATCACCACCAGTCCTAAGTAACAATGCTAAGGGAAGTAAAGCTCCCTAGGGCATTCTTTCTACAGTCTTTCAACTTCCTGTTCTCTCTGTACCCACCATATCTCCCCCAATCTATTATTTTACCAGCTCATCTTTGTTAAAAATAATATGAAAACTTTTTTATTTATTATTTTTATTCATGTCAATGCTTTAAAATGTGCAAATGCAATCTCACTTGGGAGCACAAATAAATCAAGCCTGTTTAGGGATGGGAGTGAAGTTACTCAGTAAACTTTACTCCTCAATAAGGTATCTTTCTGGATCTTATCCCAAGTTCTACCACTTCAAAGACTTCTCAGAGGACTCTGTCAATCTCTACTCTGAATACCTCTGAGTTACTACCCGATAATTTGATTCAAGTTTAATGCCCCTTTGTTTTTTATGCAGTCGTTCCTTTTCTGCTCAGTTAAACTATAACTTAGGGCAGAACATCATCTTTCACTTTTTTTGTGCTTTTAATTGAAGTCAAAGATCCACCCCATGACAAGTAATTCACCAAAGTAAAGGCACCTGAGAAACAATTCATAATAAGATAAAGCAAAACAGAAAGACAGAATGATAGAACATAGTTGCTCAGCTTCACCCCTACTCTCTGCCCCTTCTTATACTCCAGCTTCAGGTAGCATTGGTTAAAAGAGTAACAACTGAAGTAGAAACCAAACTGGAGGCAAGTCAGTTTACCTTCCTATACCTCTATTTCCCATCTATTAAGTGTTAATGGTTCTTATCTCTGGGTGGCAATGAGAATGAGTTACTTAAGTATTTTATAGATAGGAAGCACTATATAAGGCATCATATGATCACTGCAATACTGTGGGCATAGTTTGACTTTTAGGTATGCCATGAAGCTATATGATCTCTGTGTTATGCACATCAGCATTTGGGGGCCATAGTCCATCATTTCACTGTACATTGTCTCTGAGTATGTCCTATATGAACATATGCTCATGATTCTAGATAACTTTGGATATCTTAGTCATTGGGCTATATTTTTCTTTTAGCAAAAGAAATTAGTTGCAGTGTATACTAATCTAAAGCAAAGAATTTCTCAGGAGCTCCTAGTGGACAATATTAATGTATAATATTTGTGTGTGTATGTGTGTGTGTGTGTGCGTGTACACACACATGCATGTGCCTGTGTACCTGTAGTAGGGCTTGAACTCAGGGACTGGGAACTGTCCCATAGCCTTTTCAATCAAGTTTGGCACTCTCACTTGAGTCATAGTTCCATTTTGGGATTTTTAGTGGTTAATTAGAGATTAGAATCTCATGCACTTTTCTGCCCAGGCTGGCTTTGAACCTTTATCCTCAAATCTCAGTCTAGGGGTTCCGGGAAGATGGCGGAGGAGAAGCTGGAATCTGAACAAGCTCTCGCATAGAAAGCAGTTTTAGAGTTCCAGTGAACAGTCCTAAGCCAGAGAATCACACCAAGTGTGCCATCACAGGACAGAGAGACAAGAGAGGGGAAGCCAAGACAAAGAGACACATCTGAGCGCTTGCCAGCAGCCGCCGCGGCGGCGGCAGGGTCGCAGCGGCAACCCCAGCTGTGGCCATACCTGAGCGCTCACACAGAGAGTCCGGGACGAAGGAGCCAGATGCAGTGGGCGAGAGGATTCTACTCAACACCAACAAGAACCGACAAGGAGCGGACATCTTCATCCTGCAGTTTGCAGACCAGAGATGACCCACGAACCAAGACTTGGTGTGAGTAGAAGCCTGACATCCTCACTCCTTCTCAGGGAGCAGAGGAGGGAA
>NW_012267221.1:3314702-3461658 GCF_000151885.1 Dipodomys ordii | reverse complement strand
AAAAAATATATTAAGTGAAGTAAGCCAGGCCCAAAGAAACATAGGTCCCATGGTTTCCCTTATTTGTAATATCTAGTATATGTATGAGTCAAGCAGAAAAGGTCAGATAACGTGATGTCAGGAAAATGAACCGTTAGATGTGTATTTTAATGTTTTTTTATGCATGTGTTTCTAACGCATTTATAAGATTATCTCTTTGTTGCTTTGTATGTCCCTCCCCCACAATATAACCCCTGCTTTCACTATATTTGATGTCAGTATAACTTGTGGAGAAGATGGGGAAACGTCGGTGCGGGGGGTGGGGGGCGGGGAAGCGGGGGAAAGAGAAGGATTGGGATTGGGGGGGAGAGGGGAGGATGGGAAGGGATGTGAAGGGTAAACAAAGGAGGAGGCTGCAATGCTTGGTAAGAAATGTACGCATTATCCTGCCCATGTAATTGTAACTCCTCTGTACAGTATGTTCACAAATAAAATAAAATTAAAAAAATTCTCAGTCTAATAACTAGGGTTGCAGGTGTGAGCCACCAGTGCTGGGCTCAATGTGTAAAACTTTAAGAAATATTTTAGAAGCAATTACTTTGAAGGCATACCATAGCAGAGTGAAAGATGTATGTTTTTATATTCATACTCAAGGCAACTAGTCTATTTTTGCAAGTTCAAGCTGTGTGACCTTGACCATGTCACTTCTCTTAAATGAAATTTACTTCAAAAATAATTATAAGAACAACACCTACTCATGGAGTTACTATGAGTTATACAAGAAAAAATGTAATTTAATTCCCATGTTCATAATTTCCTAGTGAAATGATACCAGTAATGATAACAAGCAAACTAGGATCATGAGTCTACACAATGAACAAATAGAAGCAGGCATAGCTAAGGTAAATGGAAAAGTCTCCAACACCAGCAGAACAAGTTACAGATTTCCTCTACTTCAATCAATATTCTGCTTCTCCTCAATTGCTAAAAGGGCAGCACTCACATATTTTAGCAGAGTTCCATATTCCAAACTGTGAACTCTGCTGGAATCCACCCATCAGAAGGGCTTTCTCAGCTGACCCACCTAGATGACAAAAAGATGAATTTTACTTTTAAGTATTTAAGTTTTATAAACTGTAAACTGCCCTAAAATAGATCAAATGTCTAAAAATATTTTTCTTTTGACCAACTACAATGTGTCTTCATTGCCTTTGTCCTCAAAGAGTATTCAAGATAGTTGATTTCTTTGATAAAGATAGTTGGGCTCTGGGGAATTAAGATTAAGGAGAAAACAATCAGGGAGACTCAATGACATAGAATATGAATGGGACCTAAAGTCAATTTGGGGGGGGGTGGATATCTGGAAATATAGGAGGGAACCTAAGAGTGGACTCATGTTGATCACCGACTTTATCCTTTTTTCTTGTTTTTTGCAAAATGATTATCATGTCTTGCAGAAAGTATGTATAAATTAGGGGCCAGACAGCTTCAGTTCATGCTCAGGCTCCAGTAAATACTAGCTGTATGACTTTATTTTATTTTATTTTTTTGGGTCTGGTCGTGGGGCCTGAACTCTGGGCCTGGGTGCTGTCCTTCTGCTCTTCAGCTCAAGGATAGCACTTTACCACTTGAGCCACAGCGCCACTTCCGGCTTTTTTCATTTTGCTTATGTGGTGCTGAGGAATCAAACTCAGGGCCTCATGCATGCAAGGCAAGCGCTCTACCACTGAGCCACCTTCCCAGCCCCTAGCTGTATAACTTTAAAGATAGTTAAGCCCAGTTTCTTGTGGTAGAATGAAGTAATAAACTACCTTTTGAGGGTGAAGTCATATCACATGAAGACCACATAGAGTCATATAGATAAGTTCCTTGAGCAATGCCTACTAATTAGTAAGTGCTTTCATGCTATCATTTAACTTCAGGACTATGACTGTAATAATACAGTAGATACAGGATTTCTCCTTGATTTCCCTTTTAGAGAAAATTAATTAATTCATCTACAGTAATGGCATTGTTATCATTACACTTTTCCCTCACTTCTTTGTATTGAAACATTTTTATGTGAATGTGTTTCCTTGTTGAATTTTCACCATCTACTGTTTACTTTCACACATATGCCTAACCATGGCTCAATGAACATATGCACGACAAAAATGAAAGACGAATTTGAATTTAACAGCAAGAGAAAAATTTAAAAAAACTAGTAGTAAAATGAGGACCATTTTAATGGGCTCTATTGTTTGAAGGGGATGGTATTTCTATCACTATTACATACTTTCTTGCAATCATTATTATATATTGCTTTAGCCTGATGTAATTTGTATGTATTTACTAAGGAAGTGAAGAGTTGAGATGGGTTGTCTTAAATTGGTGGTTTGGAAATAATGACATGTCACAAACAGAATAACACAGATTAACATTCCCATTTCACAAGGAACACAGTATGAAAAACTAATTGATTTTAAATGGAAGATTCAAGAAAGATGTCTGATTTAAGCTGCAGAAAGCATATTAACACGACTGACACAATTAGAGGTAAAAGACCTACTGGGTCATGAACACCATGGAGACAGGAACCATAGAAACAGGTACAGCTTTCATTTTTTAAAGGCTTCAATCTAATGTAAATGCTTTATCTTTGTACATATAGACCTATAGGGGAAATATGAGGTAGTAATATATATAATTCAAAAATTGAAATTCATGATTTCCTTTCTTTCTATAGTGAATACTATTTCTTACTGACGATAAAGGCAATTTCTCAAGGCAACTATACTATGTTAGCAGATGCTAAAATCAGGTACTTTCTATTGATTAGTCTTTAGGGACTAGAATGATGAAAGAGCCTCAAAATAAATAAATCACATGAATTAACATGTCCCATTTTCCTCTTTAAGGCCTTATACAAAGTGAAAAGTGCCTCTAAAATCCTCAAAAGTCATGTTTTCTCTTATTAAAATGCAAGGCAGAGATTTTCAAACACACACACACACACACACAAATCAAGATTAAAAGTGTCTTCTGAATAACCAAGCAAGAAAAATAAAAAAAATGAAAAAATGAAGGAAGAACCCCCAAGAAAAGCATTTGTGTTTTTGAGAAACCAAAGACTAGCTCCTTGAAAAATGAAAATCCAGGCTATTTTTGTGGAATAACCAGAGAGTTTAGTTAACTAATATATCAAATTTCTTAAGCATGTAGGTATTGTTTTATGTTTCTTCAGCTTTGCCCACTGTCTAGCTTTTATAATACTCCAGGACCACAGATATATCATCAGAGCAGTCCTGAGATTCCTTTTGTTTTTACTTTTTGATAAAATTAATCCCCTGATCCCTTTTTTTCCCTAAGAGATACATGTGTGGTACTTGTGGGTTACCCATGTTTGTGCCATCTTTGAAAAGTGTGAACTGAATTTCCACACTAAGTATTCCCGGATCAATCCCCATATTAACACCACAGCCGCTGTCTCTGTGTCAAGATGGCTTCCTTATATCATCACTTTACTGTTCATCTTAACAGATTTCTGTTGAGAAGTAGTGGCAATCAACCTACTTTGAGATGCTGGCCTTCGTTTTGCTCATGTGAGCATACAATCTGAACATCCCTCAGATTCCTAAAATTGAGGGTGGTAATTAAGTTGCAGTAACATTAATATTTAAGTGATAATGGGTTCCACACCCTCTTCAAAACTTTAATATTTGTTACCATATTTTCTCAGTTCCCTCCCAATGTGTTTCAGTATGAGATGGTCAGAAAATATCTTTTTCATACAGGAAATTAGCTGTGTCCTGACTATCCTCATTACAGGAAATTAGGAGACTGAATTAGAGGCTTTCAAGCAAGTTGGCCAAGGGTAATTGAATCCTATCCTTTAAAATATCTGCTTTATTTGCATTGAAGGAAAAGAAATAACCTTGCTATGGTTCCTTCGTTTGGAAAGTTTGCTGACTCTATATGTCTTGTAATCTATTTAGAGAGGAACCTGTTCATTGTTTTAAAGTACAGTGTAAATTCCACTGAGTAAAGTTTAATAGGATGGCACCTTGAAAAGATTGTGGGGAAATTTCATCAGCAGACTGCAATCTCTGACCCAGAAGAGTGGTGCAAAGTACAATCTATGCATTTCTCTTGTTGAGACTCTCACTTGACTTTCCCTACAAAAGCTCAAATCTGAACTTTCTAGAAAAGACCAAATAAGAGTGATACAGACAGCATTAAAGTTCCCTGAGCAATTATAGTGGTCAGAAAACAAATGGATATATGAAATTATTTAACCTACTCTGTCACTTAGAGTTGTGACATTATTTTGTCTCTCAAATTTGAAGAAATAAAATGGTTAATATTAGAAAGGAAGAATTCTTAGGTTGTTATGAGAAAGTTTGTTTATATTCCTCCTTCTGGGGTGTGATAAAAGTTTCTCATGCTAGTTTTGTCACTTAATTGTATCTAAGATTATATCCCTTCCATTGATCTCTACCTTGACAAGAAAATAAAGTTATTGCTTCTAAACATTGCCTTTATGACCCATCAATGAACCAAGGGGACAAATAAAAGAAAAAGAAATCAACTTCAGTGAAATTCCAACAACATACCAGAAAAGTAAAAAGACCTGGCAAATTCAACAAGACTGCAACAGTCTGATAATGTCTCAACACAGGTACCATTGATCGTCAACTCCACATTCATCCCATGCACCTTCTCCTTCCCGAGGCACATCCCTGCCACTTCTTCTAATTGATGCCAGCAGATCATAGGTTTTGTGTAAATATGAGGTGATTCATGAACTTCAGAGGTTAATTATGAGTAGTCATGGCCAATTACCATAATTTGTCCTGCTTTGAGATTGAGAAATGACAAAATTTTAGAAAAGGGACAGGATGATATCTTTCTAGGAATCTTTGTCTCTAGAAAACTACCTCTAAGGTCTTGTGAACCATGGAAAGAGAGAGATTGAAAGTAGAGGTGTGCCAAATTTGGCAGTCAAGATTGCTGGGTTGTGCATGAATGGTGATTTACACCTGTAATCCCAGCTATTGTGGAGGTAGAGATAAGGAGGATTGTGGTTCAAGATTAACTCTAGTTTGCGTATTACAGGCTATAAAATTTAGGTTCAGAATATAATAAATACATGCCAGTGGTTTAAAAATGAATGGCCCAGTATGGACATACTGTGGATGGTCATAAGCACTTCAGTGATTCAACAGACTTGAGTGGATTTTTTAATGAACAATACTTAATTCTGAAGAATAAAACAGGTATAAGTAATGTTTAAGAACTTTTTGCACTAATTTCAAAATTGGTATCTCATGGAAGAGCAGATAAAATTCCACTTCTAGCTAAAAAGGGAGTTTTCCACTTCATTGGACAAAAAAAACCCCTAGATGATAGAATCAGGTGTTAGATATGTTGCTATTTCTTGGCAAGAGGTTAAGTGTTAAAGTATGAGAATTATGTACTGAAAAGAAGCCAGATTAGATTCAAGGCTATTTATATAATGTTACCCTTCTTAGCATTTTGATATGTCTTGTTAAGCTTGAAATAAAGCAGTTTACCTGTAATTAATTACTCCTCAAGGAATTCCAAATAAATCTGTTTATACTCATGAGAATATTTATAAGCTACTGGATTAAGTGCTGATGGTAGAGGATACATAAGGAAGGATGTGCAAAGGTACTGAAGAGGGGTAGAGAGATTTAAAGGAAAATTTTAATGGAATGTTTAGATTTCCCTAGAAAGTCTGAAGTAGCAGTGGTAGTTTCTGAAAAGAAAATTAACCCCTGTGAAATTGCCAATGAACAATGTGTATCTTTTCTGTTGTTCATCCAAGTTACTGCACTTACCCACTCCAGAGGCATAAAATTGGTAGAATTTTTCTGTGGTAAACAAAAAATGAATAAATGAGTACTGCAGTCTTTCACAAGCCACTATCATTTTATTGATTTTCATATGTTACTTCAGTCTTGTTTGCCAAAGCAAATAGAAGGGACACATATCCTGCCATCTGAGTTTTGTGTTAAAAGGCTATGCCTGCTGATGGAATTTAAAACTGAAGGCTGCCAGGAAGCCAGAAGGAAGTACAGGATAATATATGTTCTGAAAGAACAAATAATGTACTTTAGTTTTCTAATTTCTACCTTATTCCTCCATGAAATTTAAGTCAACATCTGGTATTAAATATAATATATAATGTATTTATCAGTGCAAATGGTTGATTTTAGTGTTGTAGATTATGGCTAACTATGACCAGTCTTTGACTTGTGATTTCCATAAATTCCAATGGAATAGTTTTTTTTAAGATTGAATGTAGTAAAGTCTTACTTTTAGAACTTATATAAAAATATTGGTATTTTTATAGCTATATTTAAGTTTCATTAGAAATAATTTAAATTTCTCCAGATGAAACCTGAATTCCTTACCTTGATTATTCTTTAGTAGTTCATAGAAGATTAAAGGTCCGTCTTACAGGAATCCCATAACCCAATTTGAGCTAGCAATCATCCATCTTCATTCTTTTATTTCCATCTTGTGTGTTTGCTATTCAGTATGAATCATATTTTTATTTAAAAGACCTTAGATATGTCAGAAAATTTACTGTGATTCCCATTGACATTGCTTTTCCCCAGCCTACACATCTAGGACACTTCTATTTTCTCTTTCTTCCTTTCTTTCTTCCTTCTTTCCTTCCTTCCTTCCTTCTTTCCTTCCTTCCTTCCTTCCTTTCTCTTACAGAAAAATTTAACTAAAGTCTTTTGTCTTTTATTTCAAAAAGTCTAGATACTGTTACATTTCTCAGGTTTAGGCATTTTTTTTCCTCCTGAGGTCCTGGTGATTAATTTTTTTTCTCAAGAAATGAAAAGCTGTCTCAAGAATAAAGCTTTTCAATTTAACTTTTTAAAATGTAATTAAAAGTGATAAAGGGAGTATAGAATATATCCAAAATTTTGCAAAAGAATAAGATAAAAATCAAGACAGGCACTAGTGGGCTCACACTTGTAATCTTACCTACCCATGAGACTGAGATCTGAGGATTGTGGTTCAAATCCAGTGAGGAGAAGAAAAATCCATGAGACTATTATCTCCAATAAACTAGTCAGATAAAGCCAAAAGTGGCCTTATGGCTTAAGTCGTAGAGTGCTAGCCTTGAGCACAAAAAGGCCCAGGGACAGTGCCCAGGCCCTGGCTTCAAGGACTGGCAAAAAAAAAAAAATCAACCAAATAAAGCAGTGATTGGCAGAAATAAATTCATTTGATCATAAATTTGAAATTATTTACTATTAACTGATTCACATATGTTTGTATCATTTGGGATTAAATTTAGTTGCAAAAAGATTGCCCAACAGCAATGCTTAAGATCTTCCATAAACAATGGCTTAAATTCAAAGATAGTGTTTAGCCAAAGTATTGTTTGAGGGAGGTATTCCAGGCTACCACAATACCTCAAAAATATAACTAAAGCCCTAGACTCTTAATTCCTTCCTGTTCTGCATTCCACAGCTTGTGGGCTTTTATTTCAAGGCTGCATGGTTGTTATATCATTAAGATATGGAGTCTATGTTCCAGGCAAGAAGAAAGGACTGGACAAAGGCAAAGGGCTGAACAGAGCATACCTTTCAAGGCTGCCCTTAGTAATGCCTCCCCACAGGACTTTCTGCTCATACTCATTGTCCAGAATTAAGGGACAACCACCTGTACTGTAAAGGAGTTATAAACACTACAGAATGCATCTGTTTAACCTGATTTAATGATGTCCTAAGCAAACCCAAGGTTCTATTGGTAAGAAGAAGAGGAATGGCAGTCAACACCTGCCCCTTTCATCATTGAAAGCGATGGTGGATATGCATATGCATGCATATACAATTGGAAACACACAAGCATTATTCATTTTATTTGAATATTTCATTGAAAGGAGCCATTTTCAACATTTCCTTATCATTGCAATATTAAATGTCTTTTCAATAATTAAATGTACTGCTCAAATCACAAAGAAAAGTACATAGCAATCAATTTCAGGATTTTTAATGTTAGTCGTTTAAATAAGAATTTCATTTAAATATATAAATATCAATCAAATGGGCAAAAACAGCAACAAAAATATTATTTCATTTTGTGATCTCTGGATATTTTACAAAAGTGTGGAAAATAAGAAAAATAATTGATACAATTATTAATTTTCCAAATGAAACAATAACCTCACTATTAAGGCCTTATATGTGGCAGGAACTTAGCCACTGTACCAAAAATGATTAAATCCAAAACATTATAGCATCAATTTACCGGCTATTTGCATACTTTGTAAACATAAGCAACTATTAATGGTCACTGAAATAATTTTTAAAATGTTGAAGAGCCTTGATTCAAGTCCTGGGACATTCTTGTTGATCTGAGATGTCAAAACCATACCTAGAAATGTTAAGATAATGCAATGAAATTTAAATAGGATTTAAGCTACAAATAATATAGCAGAAATATAGGGAGAAATTTTGATAAAAACACATATTAAAATACTTGCATTATTCTGCATATCACAATATACCCAATACTGCTTTCAAACCTTGTCTTTATATAAAGATGTAGATTTTATTAAAACCTAATTATTCGAATAGATCCATGCAGGGCACATAGGTGAAAATAGATAAAAGATAAGGTTATTTTAGCAAAAAAAAACTCCATAAATTTATTGGAAAGCTACTTTGTTTCAGATACTTGCTGGACATTGGAAATTAAGTTTGTACTTGTCTTCAAAGTTCTTAGAGAGTAACTTAACAATAGATAATGACAATGGTTTGAAGACCATGATCAAGGTATTCGGTATTGTGGGTGGCTCACAGCTATAATCCTAGCCACTCAGAAGGCTAAGATGCAAAGAATTGAGTTTTGAAGTCAAACAGGCAAAAATATTTTTGAGACTTACTAACAAGCCAAAAGGAGGGCTGGAGGCGTGGCTCAGGTGGTAGTATATCAACTGAGCAAGCAAGATGAACAACTGTGAGTTCCTGAGTTGAAAGTCTAATATCACACACAAATATATATATTCAGTATTAGAGGGGTGTAGTTACTGAAGCCTGCAATCCTAGCTAATTGAGAGGCAAAGATTAGGGGAATTGTGTGTACAAGACTGCATTTCAACCAATGGTTAAACACAGGGCTATGTGCTGCTCACCTCAGCACACAGGGAAGCACAAGTAAAAGGATTTCAGTGCAGGTTGATGGAAGAGAAAGTGAGATCTGATCTCAAAAAAAAAATGACAAATGGTCAGGGGCATGGCTTAGCATGTGTTAAGGCCTTGCGTTCAAACCTCACTACCTCCAGAAAATGATAGATAATGTTAGGAAATTAGAGATGGAACCCTAAAACAGAGGAATCCAAACTAGTTCCATGATGGAAAGATATGTAGCGTAAGAGTTGGGCAAACTGGGAAGGGACAAGGCTTTATGAGTAAGGCCCCAAGGAAAGAATTAGTGCAGTGACAAGTCCCAGCAGTTCTGAGCTGTAGACAAAGGAAGGGAATGTGGGTGACATAGGGCACTGAAGGACAGAGAAAAATCCTGGACAAAGAGTATGTTTTGTTCTGTAGACAATGGTGAACCACAAGTCTTCTCAGATTTCACAAGACCAGTCACTTACCCATTTGGAATCTTCATATTCTTATATGATCTTTGTTGGGAGAAAGTTGATTATTTTAGAGACTCTGAGCTGAAAGTCTGGAATATCAGTAAAGCAAGCATTATTTTTCCCTTTTATTGTAATCTTTAAAGGTTAAAGGTAGACAGAACCTTATGTTGTTCGGTGCGTTAGTCTGATATTGTTCAGCAGTAAACCCTTTGTAAACAAGAGTGACTTCCAGGAGAGAGAGAGAGAGAGAGAGAGAGAGAGAGAGAGAGAGAGAGAGAGAGAGAGTATTAGAGGTAGGGAAAGGGGAGAAGTGAAAACAACTGGATTTCATCAGTGAAAGAGAAGATATACAGAATTGCAAAGAAAATTACCGATAATGATGATTTAATCAATGAATATGGTTATCATAACCAGCCCTGAAAATACTGCTAGGCATGTTCTCAAGATGTGTTTTCATGCAGTTCCTTGGCTTCCACAATATTTTTTTTCTTGTTCAAATAGCACCAGCAACTAATCAATCATCAACTTTACTTTGTGGAATGTGTATACAGATCAACTTTCTTGGATCGTTTCTCTTTTCTGCTGCTGTGCTTGACAACTTAGAGAATGACTGCAAGTATTCATCTTCAAAAATACCCTTGTCCTTCAGGGAAAGTCTTCCACAGTCCTGAAAGTTATTGATGCTTCCACTAAATCCCCTTCATCTTAACAAACACTTGTCCGCAACACCAGAAAAGATTCACAGTCCTTCCCTTCTTCTAATGCCCACTTTCAACCTGCTCTCCTGCTCCTACCATAGGACTTCGCTCTAAAGTATAATGTAGTGTGATACCTTATGCCTCAAGATACAAACTGATGTTCCTATTAAAATAAGCAAATGTCATCTTAAATCAAGTGTAAACTATCTGTACCACTATTTCAAATCTACTTATTTTCTCCTTTTGCTTAGCATCTATTTGGGTGACATTTTTCTAGTGAGTTTATTGGCACATTGTAGCAGCTGTTGTCTTTAATGTAACTTGTCCTATGAGATTCTTGAAAAATAATTTACATAATTTGAACAGAAATTAATGTTTACTATACTTTGCAATACCAACAGTTCACCTCTAGGCTCTAATATATGGAGAACATTTTTGATGAGGAGAAAAGCAGTTTATATGCACGATGGATTTAATAGAGACATGAGCTACCTAAGACAAACCTATATCATTGAAATTTTAGGCACATCTCTGTTATCTACAGCACATAATTTTATCTGCAGAAACAGATGTGAACACCAGAGCACTTGTGTTTGAAGTATGTACTTGGATGTACTTTTGTTATGGAGGTTTTTGGATATACAGAAAGAATGATGCTGTATTATCTGTAAGGAAATGGAAAGACTTGGAAAAATTATATTATGTGAAGTAATCCAAAGCCAAAGAAACACAGGTTGTATAGTTTACCTCATTTGTGTTAGGTAGAATGTGCCTATAAATCTAACAAGTAAACACACTTGATGATCACACACACACACACACACACACACACACACACACACACACACACACATTAGGACATGATAAATTATATATGTTTCTAGACATTCACACACTGAAGCCAAAGGAGGCTTTGCATAGGAGTGGATGACAAAGGCTCAATATCTATGTACAGATAATCATATAAAATAATATTTTATGAAATGAACTCCAAAAAAGGAAACAAGAGATTTTTTTAAGCTGCTGTTATTGCTGCTTTTGCTTTCTTTCCCTTTTGTCTTGTTTGTTAGCTTGTGTTTGGGAGGGCAAAGGGGGCACAGAAAAGGTAGAACAAAATGTGAACAAATACAACAGTGGTACTCACTAGACTTTGTGGAAAATGAACCTTACATCTTGTGGGTGGAGACGGGAGCAAAAAACTGTGAGAGAGCAGGTGACATGGTTAAAAAGAATTGTACTCATTACCTGATTCATGTAACTGTAACCTCTCTGTGTATCACCTCTATAATAGCAATTAAAACTAAATTAAATTAAAAACCATCATGTAAGATATATAAAATGTAGTTCATGCCTTGTGCAAATTGTGTTATATAGTATTTAAGTTTCAACACATACACAGTCTATCTCTTTTATTAAGAACAATGACTGTCTGGTTATGAATTCAGTATACAAATTATCACCCTTTCTGGCTCTGCCTTTGATCCACAGCCTTCCACTTCAGGCATTCAGCACAGAAGGTGCCAGCTAATATCAATCATTCTCTTTCTGCTGTGACCCTGGTACGAGATGGCATTTGTTTCTCTGATTCAGGAGATAAGCTAGACAGGACTGGCAAAAAAAATGTAAGTACACAAAAACACAGCCCTTTTGAGACAGTTTTGGCTGAAAATGTAATTTGTAAACATCATTTGTTTTTATCTGAAAGAAGATGGAAAAAAGTTGCTAAAAATAATGATCACTAGAAGATTTAAATTTTACTCTAAAGCTCAGGACATCATTTTAGAGGTACATGATATTATTACCAGATTTTTTTCTCCCAAATGGTGTGGACTCTATTGCAATTTCTCAAACTGAGATTTTTGCTGTGATGACACAAGATTATTCTGTAAAACCTTTTGAAGGCTGGATACAGGTTACCATAAAAATATTAGATACAATTTTAATCATCTTCACAGGGAAATTGGAATCTGAAAATAGCTTCAGTACTCTTTTTTTTCTTTCAAGAAAACCATTCTTTGAAAAGATATTTAGCACCAAACTTCCATGTCAGTCCTAATATGGAAACTATTCATAGAAAATTTGGATTAGATACAATCATTTCCCCAAAGTAAAGATAAATATAGCAATGAAGGCCTCTAAATCTGCAACACCATAATACAATGCGCGACCTGCAAAACAGTATCTGAAAACACTTACAGAGAAACCTCTTGCTTTATGGAAGCCATCTAAAATATCTGAGAAGGAACTCTGAGCACTTTCTAAAATGTGCTGTAAACAGAATTCTTACACAAAGAATAAAGCCGATATCGCATCAGAGTGGGTGGAAAAAAATGCATTTCCGAACCACAAATTTTAAGAAGCAAAAAATTTCTGCTGAATAAAATTGTTAATAAGGAAATATTTTCCCCAATCTGGGCAATCTAAAGATAACCATGAAGATGGACTTTCTGCACAGCAAGGAAAATAAACTCCATTTCATAATGGATGGTTTTATGTGCTCCTACAGGGAAAGGGAGCTTAGCAGCTCCATTTGCGACTAGCTACCACCAGAGATAAACAAGGGAGCCTTACCAGTCTTGTTTAACTTGGACAGGTACAATCAGATCTTCGTTTAAAAAATATTTTTATTATCTTTAAGTAGCTGTAAAAAGGAGTTGCTATTCAACAAAGCAATTTATGAATATAATGCATCTTGCTAACTAACACAACATTTAACTGTGCCACCTGCCTGGCTAATTCAAGGACATAATTTGGGGAATGTTTTCCTGGTTCAATTCTGAGTCATAAAGAAAAACATGTCCACTCTTCAAAATTTAGAACCTAGTGTGCACTATAGAACACCCATTCACTTGCACATATCTAAGTAGATGGGATAAGCTTCCTGTGCCTGCTTTTCCTCACCTTCCATTGTTCTTCAACAGACTCCAACTGGCCTCAGCCCAACTTTACCACTTGCTACAGAAAATTTGCATGCAATGTATTAGCATGGCTTTCTTACAACTGAAAACAGACAACACAGTCCAGCAAATAAACCACAGCATGTCCCACATATGGAGTCCCTGCCACGTACAGTAACTTTGCTAATTTTGTTAACCACCAACACCTCAAGAAAGCAAGTAATATGTACTAGATATCTCTGATCTACTGTTCAGGCAATTTTGACTGAAAATCTAATGTACTTCTCTTAAAATCAGTTTGGAAATTCATTAACAACTAAACTATTATCCAGCCATAACACTTTTGGGCATTTATCCAAAACGACTATAAATCAGGATACAGTAAAGCCACCAGCACAACCATGTTCATTGTTGTACTGATCACAATAGCCAAAATATGAAAATAGCCCACATGTCTCTCAATGGACAAAAGGATCAAGAAAATGTGGTATGTATGTGCTGCATTTTACTCATCCATTAGGAATAATAGTATACATTATTTGCAAATAAGTGAATAGACCTGGGAAAAATTATGTTAAGTGAATTAACTCAGTCCCAGAGAGACAATGTACAAATATTTTGTTCTCATATGTGGAAGCAAGATCTAATTCATAAATGTACAAAATAATACATGTATGTTGTATGCAAATGTTCACAAATGTATTATATGAAGTATGATGTTTGCAAGAGAGAATTCAAAAGGTGTAATTCATTAGAAAACTAGCTCACAGTCCAACAAAAACAAATGCCATGGGAGTGTCACTTTAAAGGTATGGGAGTGGTGATAAAGGGCAGGTAGTAGAGGAAAAGAGAGAGGAAGAAGTATCAGAGAACATAATATTCAACATATATCCCACAAAACTAGGAAAATTGAGGGGAGGGTTGGAAAGATAAGAGCAAGTATGGGAGCTGTGATATCGATCAAGATTCATTGTTCTTAGAAACTTATTTGTTGAATGATAACCCCTTTGTATAACTTCTTGATGGTGATAAAAGTATAATTTAAAAAAATCTATCATTGCTTCCAATGAGGTCATTAATATCTCTTGCTTACACAGTTCAGTGACATTTAAATACTTAAATATATGACATTTCTCATGACATTGTAAGGACTAATTTTTTTTCCACTTCAAATTCTATGATTTTTGGCTTTCAACACAGGATAATCACTTGGTATCTTCAGTCTGTCAGTTTTCCTCAGCTTAAATACTAGTGGTCTTCAATATTGTATGCTCCATCTTCTTCTTACTTCTACTATGAACTTAACTATAATTGAGTTAATATTGTTTTATGTGTAAGTAAAAGCCACAAGGACATAACTATGACATGTATCCCCAAACCAAATACATGCAATATTTCCCTCCCCTCTTATTTCCCCATTTTTTTAAATCTCATTGCTTTCCACCCAGGTGCTAATGTTAGTATGTATCCTCTTCTCTGTTGTATTCCATTTTCACTGTAAATATTACCCATCCTAACTCTTTTCTCTTCATTTTCATTAACCTTGGGTTAGACCTTAGGTAACATCATACTTTATAGTAACAACAGCAGAAGCTAATTCATAGAGTTGAAAGTGTAGCTCCAGTCATGCCATATACTTGTCTTCAAGCATTTGCAAGCAGCTTGCCATTTCTAAAGCTCATGCCTTTCTGTGGTCAACCAACTTGTCTGATTTGGACACGGGTAATATCTCTTTAAGAGCTTTCCTTTCTTTATTCATGTTCCACTTTGCATTCATACAAAATAATTCACGGGCTACACATCCTATGAGAGTTTTATGTTTCCACTCTTTATGTGTTCATAAATTCCTATTGGTTCATAGGTTTTCCATGTCTCCATGTCTTTCTGCCTGTGAAGCTTGACTGGGCTCTTCTGTCATTAGGTTCCTTAAGTACTTTTGAACACCAAAAAGTACTCACTTCAAGGCTGTAGCTACGCTGACAGCGGGAACGTAGTGTCACTTGTAACTCTTTCCTTGCTCTTAGTATAGAGATATTGTTGATACATAAAACATCAAACCTCAGATATAAAGGTAACGTATTTTTCATCAGCAATTATGTAAGCCTTGTTATTTTAAATAGTGTATTTAAAATTCATAAAATAATGAAATCATGTAATACATAATAAGCACTGACCTAATAAATACTATGTGCTGATGTGCTATGTGCTAGATGAGGATGTAGTTAACAGTGCTTGCTTTCACTAAAGAGCCAATCTTCTTATCTGAAAGACATATGGGCATCTGAATTTAAACTCAAGCTCACAAAACTTTGGCTGGTGACTCTTTGGGGAGACGTTAACTTCTCTAATTTTTATTATATTTATCTATGAAATGATCATAATTTAAAAGTTATTTTCTAAAACTGTAGTAAGTTCAAAATAATTTCTCAATGCTTGATAAGAAATGTACTCATTGTCTTGCCCATGTAATTGTAACTCCTCTGTACGGTATTCTCACAATAAAAAATAAATAAAATTAAATTTAAAAAAAGAAATTTCTCTAAAGTGTTTTTCCAGTGCCTTAAAGATAATTACACATAATAGGATTAAGTATATAATTATATATTCAAACAATATTACTTAACTATCAATTAAAAAAAAGTGTTGTTTTTGTGAGAATTACATGTACTAGCTAGAGAGTAAAAACAAGCAGACTCGTAGCATTTGTTAGTATGCCATGGGTTCTAAAAGGAAATAGCTCATCAGTTATTCAGAGCTGCTAAGAATTCCAGTTGAAATCTATTGGTCTTTTATTTCCATTTATTATTCTCTCTAATGGATGAAATGGAACATGATAGTAGTTTTAGGGGCCAAAGAGCACAGCCAAGTGTGCATTTTACAAGTGGACACTGAAATGCATCTGAGAAAATTAAAAGATTGGCTTGAGCAGTTAGGAAAACTCCAGTGTGGGGTGTGGTAACCAGCCTGTTGTAGAACTCTCTCTATGGTTAGTCAAGGTGATGTGCTTGTCTCTAAGCTTTCTTCTCTGACTCCCACTTAGTGCTTTACAAACTTCTGGTTAAAGTTTATAGCTGTCTAGTTCATACCCATTTCCTCATTGCTGAAGCTCACACTGTAATTGTAATGGGTGGTATATGCTATTAAAGCCAGTTTGTTCCAGATACATTTTATTGTTTTTAGTGTGTTTATTGGTCTATTACTTTATAGCCACTTTCAGTATTCTTTACAACAACCATCTGTAGCTAAAAAAAAATGAATTCGCACTTTTCCAATCCAAATGTACCCTTGTGAAAATTATGTCACAGAGAACACAGGATTGTGTTCATTTCTATTTAGTGAAATGTACTTAAAATAAAACTTTAAAATATAAAATTTACAACTTAAACATTTGAATCAAGATATCTTATTAGTCTATTGGCTCATATTTTCTTATAAATTTTTTGGCAGTATGCATAACTTTCCAGAAAATGACTTTCCATTCCTGGATTCATCTTTACATGAATTTTTATGAAGCTTAATGGATTCAGAATGTATACAAGTAATAGATAAAGTGTTTGAAAAATTGATACTTACACAAAGTTATGGAAACTTGGATTTTGTCAAGATACCAGGTATGCTAGCCAATATTTACTTTCAAACCAAAAGTATTGAGAAAGAGTAAAATAAATACTGTAATATAGTGTTTAGAAAACTGGAAAGCATAAATTAAGATTACTGGAGCAATGTTCAACTGGATAATTAAAGAACTATAAACATGTTCTTATAGACCTATAAGATATTTCCATGTGAGATTGTAACTATTTCAAGTTGAGATCATACTAAATGTCCTCCTCTTTTCCATAATAAAATGGACCACTTTTCATAATTACGCAAGGCATGAACTCAGAAGAACCAGAAAATACTACAGATTCATGTTCAATGGATTCAAAGGCATTATTAAACTTATAACTATGAGCTGTTTACAGGGTCAGGTTAAAACAGTGACTCATTGTGTGGGAATTCTGAACAAACAGATGATTTGAACCCCAACTCTGCCTTTTATTAGATAGGAAATACTGGACATCATTATATTTACATTTTCAACTTAATTGTTCTAGTGGGTGAAGTTGGGGATAATAAGTGTCTTCTAAGTTACCAATGTGATGGAAGATGCACATAGTTGGTACAAACACCTACAAAAATTAGCAATTCACCTTATTATATTCTAACCCTTTGGATTTCTTACCTTATTAATTCAATTTTATATGTTTATAATATTAATGCTTAAGTGTTTAGAGATTTGTATTTATATTTTTATTTTAAAATCGGAGCTGTGCTAGAACTTTTTCCATGTTAAGCAATTTAATTTTCCTTTTGTAAATCATCACTATTTCAAGTTTCCAGAGATTTTTCTCAAAATGGTAGTGAAATGTCAGGGCTGGATTTAACCTCAGTGAGTATGAATATGCTGATTCCCATAGTAGAGTACAGTTTAAAATCTGTTAGATTTGTTCTAATGCACCATATGGTTTGCCTAGTGGAAATATATGTCTTATCCATCAATATGCTACAAATTCCCCATGACACAGTCATGATATGTTAGGAGGCAGTTCAGCCCTGAGACATACAGGACTTTATTGGTTTATTCAGTCTACTATAACAAAGTATCATAAACTAGGAGATTGTTAAAAAATAGAAATGCATTTCTTGTAGTGTGGACCCTAGAAGGTATATGATCAAATGTATAGGCAAGTATCAGAGAAGTTTTTCTTTCTTAATTGTTGTTTTGTTTGTGCTTACTTATTTGCTATTTGTTTCTGGTACTAAGGATTGAACTAAGAGCCTCTAAACTGTTATGCTTGGTTTCTCAGATGACACTTTACCACTTGTGTCACACCTCCAGCCTGGCATTTTGCTGGTTAATTGGATATGAAGTTGTACAGACTTTTCTGCTTTAGTTGTCTTTGAAATACAATACTCCTCCTGAGGAACTATAATTACAGGTGTGAGCTATCTGCACCTGTTTTTATTTTTAGTTTAACTTAATTTATTGTTACTATAATTATTAATACATAGTACCCAAGGTGTTTCTATATACACATAACATTGGCTTTTAAGAGAACTAAACTTCTTTATGAGGCCTCTACTATTACTCTTAAGTCATCTTTAAAAAGTCTCATGTATTTCGCCATCACTCTGTTACATAAACCATCCAAGTTTTGAGAAGACAAAAACTTTCAGGTCATAATGAGCAAACAAAGCTAGTTCTCTAACCTGGATTCTTTCTTCTCTTTCTAAAGATTATATAAGAGCTTTGTCAAATATTTGAAATGAAATTTTGAATATTTGAAACATTTGTATGCTTGAAATAGTTGAATGAAATAACCATTTAAGGCATGTTATACAAATGAGATCCTCATTCCTTCAGTGTTTATAGTCAGTGTTTGATCTCAGTATGTTTAGCTTGTTCATTTATATTGTATGCTTATGGACTAAATTATTGAGGAGTATAAAATAATCTTAAGAAAAAGAAATTGGTCCCAGCACAACTAATCCTGGCACAGCTTTCAGATTAGAGTGCTTAGTTATTATTCATCTCTTAGTAGAATAACAAGAGCAGCATGGGCCACTCTACATTTATTTCTTCATGGAGAGATGGCCTTGTTTTGCAAATTCTTGGGAAATACAGTGAGCTTCTGAGATTTCTGCAGATACTTGCAAGGAGCTGCATATTTCCCCTGCAAATATGACTTTAATTTGCCCACCATTCTAGGTTCCAAGTTCCAAGTGATTAATTTTTACTTTGTCTGTTTATATGAAAACTTATTTTACATTCAAATTTCAACAAGCTACCCACGCTGGAAAAATGACAATAGAAGCAAAACTATTTCTAGTTTTTATTATTTATGTGAACAATTTTAAGGAGCTCTATATTTTATTGACAAAGGGGAAAATTCCATCTGACAGCACTTAAGATACAGGGAATATACTTGGGAACTATTCATTAACATTCAGCAATTTAAGAATCCTTAGTGTCTAATTATCAAAGTGAGTTTAATTACCACAGGCACCTATTCATTTAATTGGCTGGAAATACAAGGAGAAATTAAATGATATCAATTTTGATTTGGCCCCAAAGTCTCATTCCATAATTATTTATCATCTTTATATATATATATATATATATATATATATGTATGTTTGTGTGTATGTGTGTTTTCCTAGTGATTGCCTGTAATTTCATTTTCTAGAAGACTCACCCCTCTCCCAATCATAGCATCTCAACATCATTTTCTTAATCAGAAATTCAATTAAAATTAACAGGATCCTGCATTTACCTGTATTGCATAGTATAAACTGTTAATATTCTCTTGCTATTTGAGAACAACAGGGTAACTTGTTATACAATAAATCACCATGTTTCCTGATACTCCCTACAGAGAAATGTAGCAGGGAGTAGAGTCAAGACTTAAGGTGTCCTGTATTATCACTGTTATATCATTTTGCTTAAAATTACTGCTAAAACTGCCTAGCTCCTTCTCAAAGCTGATGATTCCAGGGACTACTTTGGCTCTTTCCTTTGGAAGGACTGATAGAGATCCGGTGGAAAGTACCTTCTGTTTCCCCACAGAGGAATGACTATTCTGTCCTTGGGTATATTTACTTTCTTGGTAGTATAATTGGAAAGCCTTGTATCCACTGACAAGGAAAGCTTCTCACATTTTCAGCTCTTGGGTCATGGATAAAACCTACTTTCACTGACTTTCAGACAGATGGAAAGTCACCACATTATAAGAGGGCAAAAAGAAGCATCTTAGAAACTGTGATCAAAATGATTTCTGAAAAGGAAATAGACAAAGCTGGCACGGAGAGCCAGCAAGATATGCACTCACAGAACACCCTGGGCTAGCAATGTTGCTGAGAGATGATTCCCTTCCTATTAGTCATTTTTCTTTCTAAATTGATGTATTTCTTTTTCATATCTTCCTGTAAGTTATCTCTCCTTGGTGTATTTTTCCTTTCTAATAATGTTATATCACTTTATTATTTGTCACAACTCTTTAATAATGTTTGAGCAATTATCAATTGGTCATGATTTATTAGAGAACTAATGAAAGAAACACTATATTCTTTTAACTACAAGTGCTTTCCAGAGTCTTAACAAAAAGCCACAAATTGTCAAAAGGTATCACCACCTAAAAAAACCCCTCAAAACAGAAAACCTGAGGATTGTCTCCTTCCTGCTGCTTAATATGAGCCCTGTGTCACAGCTTCAGTTTTGAAGACTCATCATTTACCAGAACAATTGCCTATGCTCCGGGTTGGCAAGCCTTTTGATTTATATAGCTCTGAAAAGTAACAGTGAGTCTTACATTCTTTCTATCCCACTTTCAAACACTTGACAGTGTCTTATTTTCAAATTGGTCTGATGAAACTGAGACTAGGGTTCCTGAAACAGTTTGATTTTCAAGCATGAATCTTGTTGAAACCTTAACCACAAATTATTCAAACATGTAGTATGTTGCCCAAGGATGAAGCCAAGTTATTCCCATTATTTCTCAGGGAAATAAGACTTCCTGTGCCATCACTAGTAAGCCTCTGTTTTTAAATAGTGGATCATTATTGGTGATAGGTCCCATGAGTTCCAATATTTATCTGAGTTTGATGTAAGAACGTAGGCAAGTACCTGAACATATATTTTATAACAGTAAAGATTGCTATAAAAACTTGGGTAAAGTATATTATAGTACTAAGATTCTAGAGTAAAACCAGTATCTATTCAAATGCAAATATTTTATATCCTTACATGCAGGTATCAAGTTTATTCTTTTTTTTTGGGGGGGGGCGTCCGGCCGTGGGGCCTAAGCTCTGGGCCTGGGTGCTGTTCCTCAGCTCTTCAGCTCAAGGCTAATGCTCTACCACTTGAGCCACAGCACCACTTCCGGCTTTTTTCTTTTTGCTTATGTGGTGCTGAGGAATCAAACCCAGGGCCTCATGCATGCAAGGCAAGTGCTCTACCACTGAGCTCCATCTCTAACTTAAAAAGCATCTATAAAAAAATCTTACATGGTCAACAGAATAGTATCTAGAAAAAGACCTCAATACCTTGGAATGATACCTCAGACTGATTGCTTTACTTTGAGTATCAGATATTAACTATATTTTCTAGAGTCCTGAATAACACTGTAGGAAGGTACATTATGAAGAGGAAAAGAAAAAGGATAGAGTATTATGAAAAATCATTAATTAGACCTTTCTACTTTAATTGAGAAATTTAAGTACTTATCTAGGAATCGGTGTGCATCTAGAGTATACACAGCGATGAAAATCAATAAAGGCAAAATTGACTTTTTATGTGTGAGCTTGCTTAAATTTTAAACATTATATACAGATTCCATCATAGAGTAAAGTTCAGGGAACATTGTTTTATATTAAACACCCAAACATAAGCATAGCTTTTACCTCTATATGAGAAGTAAGTACTTTCTTAAAAGTTGTTCTTTCCAATGTTTTAAGCACTTCAGGGAAATACATTTCAGGCTAGATTTACATGGAGCCATCACGATAGCATGTGCATAAAATGTATAGGTTTTATATATTATTTATAGCAAATTATTATATAGATATGGATATGTGCTAAGAAGGGAAAGTATCTTCACTATGTATCAGGAATTTGTAACTGATGTACTTGGCATGAGCAGTTAGGGAGTAATCAAAACACATATTTTGTTTTGTTCTTTTTGGTTTCAATTGTCTTTTTCAAAACTGTTAGCATCTCCCCTGATCAGGCAGTATCAGGTTTTTCCTTCCTGGTTATTCATTTTAGAGTATTTATTTGCTTTCATGTGAAAAATTAGAGTAGCACATTCTAAGTTAAACTAATGTTGATGTGTGCATACAGTGAATCTCCCTTTGTTTCAATGGCTTTATTTTTGTATTCTCTAAGTATGTCCTTTCCTGAACTTCAGCTCTGAAGGGTAAATTTATGTCACCCATTACTTATTTGGATCCATAGGATCCAACTATCTGAACAAATATAGTCTAGATATTTCAGTGAGCATATTTTAGATGTAATTATATTTACATTTATTACTCATTCGAATTTATTGGTTGTACATAGTTTTAATGTTATATTTCTATACATGCATACAATGTCAATGATGAAATTCAACCCATCCACCAATCTCCTTCATCTCATCTTCTACTTCTCTAAAACAAATTCAGCAAGTATAATGCTCTAGTACCATATATACATATAAAGAAATTGAACCATATTCACCCTTTTTCACCATCTCTGTTAAATCTCCCCTTCCACTGGTAAGCATCTCCAATCCTCCAAAAGAACTAATGGTTATACATGCCTGTCATTTATTTTCTTTAGTCTATATAATTATCAAAGAAGTTTCACTGTGGTATGTCACACATGAACATATTACATTTTAGTATAATATACTATTGCTCTTTTTTGTCAAGATGATGTACAGAGGAGTTTCAGTTATGTAAGTAAGGTAATAAGTACATTACTTGTCAAACTTGTTACCCTTTTCCTCAATTTTCTCCTACTTTTCCTCCCCCAACTTCTCCCAAGTTGTACAGTTTTTTTCCAACATATTGTCTTGTGTATATCGCTGTTGCATTGGTTCCCCCCTTACCCTTTGTCTCACCATTTGTTGTCCCTTTCCCTTCTTTATTCAAATAAACATATATACAATATCAGGGTACCAAAATCAAATACAGTAACAACAAAGGGTATACCACAGGGGTATATACAAAAGAAACAGAAAAATCACACAGTACATTAAAAACAACAACAACAAAGAAAAACATTGTGTGTCCATGTCTTGGAGTTCATTTTGCTTAGCATCATCTTATATGGTCATATGTACATAGCTATCGAGCTGTTCTGCTCATTTGCTAAGATCATCCTAGATGTATACTAATTATTGCAAATAAGGGAAACCATAGGGACCCATGTTTCTTTGGGTCTGGCTTATTTTACTTAATACGATTTTTTTTTTTGTTGGTTATGGGTCTTGAACTCTGGGCCTGAGCACTGTCCCTCAGCTCTTCAGCTCAAGGCTAGCACTCTACCACTTGAGCTACAACACAACTTCCGATTTTCTGGTGGTTTATTGGAGATAAGAGTTTCACGGACTTTCCTACCCTGGCTGGATTTGAATTGTGTTCCTCAGATCTCAGCCTCCTGAGTAGCTAGGATTACAGGCATGAGCCACTGGTGCCCAACTTAGTATGATTTTTTTTTATTGAGGCATAGAATTCCAGTGTGTGTGTGTGTGTGTGTATGTGTGTGTGTGTGTGTGTGTGTGTGTGTGACATTTTCTTGATCCATATCTATGAGGGGCATCTGGGTTGGTTCCAGATCTTAGCTATGGTGAATAATGCTATGATAAACATAGTTGTGCTGGTAGCTTTAGGATGGCTTTGTTTGTGATCATGTGGGTAATGCCCAGACGTGGGATTGCAGTACTGGCACAAGAACAGACCTGAGGACCAATGGAATAGAACTGAAGACCCAGAAATGAATCCACAGACCTATAGCCATGCAATCTTCAATAAGGGAGCCCAAAAAGTAGGCTAGAAGAAAGACAGCCTCTTCAGTAAATGGTGCTGGCAAAATGGATTAAACATCTATAGAAAACTAATGTTAGATCCTTTTATACCCTTATATACCAACTCCAAATGGATCAGACCTTGAAGTAAAAGCAGACACCCTGAAAACATTACAGGAAGCAATAGGAGAAAGTCTAGGGCTCCTTGGCTCAGGCTGAAATTTTCTTAATAATGACCTGGAGACATAACAAATCAAAGAAAGTTTGGACAAATAGGATTTCACTAAACTGCAAAGTTTCTGCACAGCAAAGAACATAGCTATCAAGATCAATAGAAAGCCCATGAATTAGAAGATCTTCCCTAGCCATACAACAGACAGGGGTCTCATATCTAAAATATACTTAGAATTCAAAAAATTAAATCCGGGGCTGGGAAGATGGCTCAGTGGTAGAGCGCTTGCCTTGCATGCATGAGGCCCTGGGTTCGATTCCTCAGCACCACATAAGCAAAAAGAAAAAAGCCGGAAGTGGGGCTGTGGCTCAAGTGGTAGAGCGCTAGCTTTGAGCTGAAGAGCTGAGGGACAGTGCCCAGGCCCAGAGTTCAGGCCCCACCACTGGACCCAAAAAAAAAAATTAAATCCTCCAACAACAAATCCTCAAACAACTCCCCCTTTAATGAGTAGGCTAATGATTTAAAGAACCATTAGAATGGCTATAATCAAGAAATCTAAAAACAGCAGATGCTGGAGGGGATGTGGTCAAAAGGGAATGCTACTGCATTGTTGGTGGGAGTGTAAACTGTTCAACCACTCTGGAAAGAAGTATGGAGATTCCTCAAAAGACTACACACAGTACTCTTTCTTTCTGAATCCTCCTTACTACCTCTCTGACATTCATTACCTTTTGGTAAGCTTCCTTCCGCCATTCTCAATTATAGACACAATGCATATCAATGCTATTCATTTTCTCCTTCTCAGGCTTCCTCTGTAACCTCCTAAACATTTCATATCCTTCCAGTGGGGGTGTAGCTCAGTAGTAGAGCACATGCTTAGCATACATGTGGCCCTGGGTTCCATCCCCAGCACCGCCACCTGCTTCTCTGGTTCACTTAACATTTCATATCTTTTCCCCAAACAATCCCAAAAGTGCAATCATGTTCTCTCTGTGTATATATGCATTTATATATCAAATATATATGTGTATGCATATACATGTATATATATATATATATATCTTTTATGACTAGTTTCTACATATGGATGAAAACATGAAACTTTTGTCCTCCTTAACTTGGTGTACTTTATTTATCATGATGAGCTTCAGTTCCATCCATTTTCCTGAAAATGTCATAATGTTATAGTTTTAGTCGTCTTTATAACTGAATACTTCATTGTGTATACATACTACAGTTTTTCAAATCTATTCATCAATTGTAGTGCATCTATAATGTTTCTATAGCTTGTCTATTGTGAATAATATTGGAATAAACGTAGCTGTACAAACATTTCTATTGTATCCTGACTTTAGATTTTTAGGGACCTCCATACTACTATACTAGTAACAGTTTACTAACACTAGGTAAACTAAGTATATTCTCATCAAAAAATTTGAGTTCTTTTTTCTTTGCATACTCTCCAGGATTCATTGCTTTTTATTTTTGATGACAAATATGCAGAGTGGAGTAAGATGAAATCTCAGTGTTGCGGAGCCTCCACACTGCTTACCAGAGTGGTTAAACAAGTTTACACTGCCACCACCAGTGCAGTAGGTTTCCCTAATGGCCTCATCCCTGCCAGCATCTGTTATTGCTAGTCTTCTTGATAATGGCCAATCTAACTAAGATGAGGTGCAATCTCAGTGTTGTTTTGATTTGTGTTTCTTTTATGGCCAGAGATGTTGGACATCTCTTCACATGTCTATTGGCCATTCTTATTTCTTCTGTGGGGAAGTCTTTCTTCACATCTCTAGCCCACTTATTAATTGGTTTGTTGTTGGATCTGTTTATGGAAGGTTTAGTTTTTTGAGCTCTAAGTATATTTTAGATATGAGGCCCTTGTGTGATGCATAGCCTCTCCCATTTTGTGGGCTATTTCTCTTGCTAGAGATGCCATGACTCACATTTCCTTTATGGCCATGGGATGTTGAGCATTTCTTTATGTATTTAATCAGCACTTGAACTGCTATTGAGGAATAGCTATTTGGTTCATTTGGCCATTTATTAATTGGATTTTTGATTCTTTAGGTATTTTGCTTTTTTGTTCCCCCTCTAAATTACAGCTATTAATCCTCTCTCAGACGTATGGGTGGCAAATATTTTCTCCCATCCTGTAGGTGGTCTCTTAATTCTAGTGATAATTTCCTTTGTTGAGCAGAAGCATTTGGTTTGATGTAATCCCATTTGCTTATTTTTACTATTATTTCCTGAGCTATTTGAGTTCTGTTCAGGAAGTCATTGCCTATTGCTACATGTTTTACTCTTTCCCCATGTTTTCCTGTAATAGTTTCAAAGTTTCAAGGCTTACATTAAGGTCTTATATCAAGTTTGAATTGACATTAGCACAATGTGAGAAATAAGGGATCTAGTTTCAGTCTTCTATTTATCAATATTTATTTTCTCAGCACTATTTGTTAAGGAGTGTATCTTTTCTTGAATATATGCTTTTGTCTCTTTCAAAAATCATCTGGTTATGAGTGTGTGGGCTTATTTTTGGGTCATCTATTCTGTTTCATTGGTCAATAAGCCTATTTTTGTGCAAGATTCATACTGTTTTTGTTATTATAATCCTGGTAGTATAGTTTGAAGGTCAGTATTATGATACTTGTAGCATTGCTGTTTTTAGCTCAGGATTATTTTGGCTATTAGGAGTCTTTCAAGTTTCTATATAAATATTAGGATTGATTTTTCTACCTTTGAGAAGAATGTCAATGGACTTTTGATGGGGATTATACCAAATATTGCTTTCAGCCTTTTAGTTGTATAGTCACTCCCCGGTATTGAAGTTGCTGTCCCATAAAGCAGAGAGAAATGGGGATTTCCATTTTCTGGTGTTTTCACTAGTATTTTTGGGGGGGGGGTCTGGTCATGGGGCCTGAACTCTGGGCATGGGCGCTGTCCCTCAGCTCTTCAGCTCAAGGCTAGCAATCTACCACTTGAGCCACAGCGCCACTTCCGGCTTTTTGCTTTTTACTTATGTGGTGCTGAGGAATCAAACCCAGGGCCTCAGGCATGCAAGGCAAGTGCTCTACCACTGAACCACCTTCCCAGCCCCTCACTAGTATTTTTTTTCAGTGATTTATACTTGTAATTGTACAGATCTTTCACTTCCTTAGTTAACATCCTAGGTATTTTTAAAGCTATGGGGTTGTTATTCTGATTTCTTTCTCTTTTAGTTTGTTCCCTTGCTTGTTTTTTTTTGGACTAGGAATTCTATAGCCATATTGTTAAATGACAACTCTTTTGTACAACTACTTAAAGATAGTATTAACAAAAAACAGAGTGGAGAGAGTAGACATCTTTGGCTCATTTCTGATTTATGGAAAATGGTTTCAATTTCTCTGCTTTTAGTAGAGTGTTGGCAATAGGTTTGCTGTGTATAGCCTTTATTATGTTGAGGTACTTTCCATGAGTTGCTAGTTCCTTCAAAACTTTTATTATGAAAATAAATTGAATTTTGTCAAAAAGATTTTTCTGTCTTCATTGACACAATCATGTATATTTTTGTGTTTGATTTTGTTTATGTGTTATATTAATTAACTTGCATATGTTGAACTGTCTTTGCATCCTTGGGCTGAAACCAACTTGATTATGGTGTATAATATTTTTATATGTTTTTGGGTTTGTATGTATTTTATTGAGTTTTTTTCACCTATTTATATCAGGGAAAGTGTTCTATGACTTTCTTTTCCTTTTCTTTTCTTCTCTTCATGTTTACTATTCAAATAATACTGACTTTATATCATGAGTTTGGCAATATCCTCTCACTATTTTTTGGAATAGTTTGAGAAGCATTGCTGCCACTTCTTATATAAAGGTCTGATAGATTAATCAGTGGGATCCATACTTTATTGGGCTTTACTTTGTTAGGAGATTCTTTATCATTGATATTCAGTCTCATTACTCATAAATCTGTTTAAGTTTTTGTATCTTCTTGGTTCAGTTTGGTATGTCATGTGTATGGAGAATAAATTTCTTTTTTGATTTTCTAGTTTTTTGAGGTACATATTTTCAAAATGTTCACTAAATGTCTTCTGAATTTCAGTGGTTAGTATTGTAATATCTCTTTTCTGTGTCTCACTTCGTTAATTTGGGTCTTCTCCCTTCTTTCGATTACTTTGATTTTTAGATCTTTTTAAAACATATAGATATAAATTTACTAACAGACATATATAAAATAAGATCCAATCACAGTGAACAACCAGTTTATGATAAAGTTTTACCTAGCTTCTTAATTATTTTATTATTATTATTAATATACTTAATCAACTTTTTGTTTCATTGATTTTTTGTATTATTCTCTTCATCTTTGTTTCATTCATTTGCTCCTGAATTTCATTTTTTTTCTTTCCATCTATTCATTTCGGGATTGGCTTGTTCTTGGTTTTCTAAGAGCTTGGAGTACATCATTATGCTGTTTATTTGGGGTCTCTCTGATTCTCTAATGTCGGTACTGAGTACCTTTTTGCTTATTTCTTCCTCCTGACTGAGGAAACAGGAATCAGATTTTTTTCCCAATGGTCTTCAGTCCAACACAAAGTGCATTCACGTCTCAAAGTGGTCCCACCCAAGTCCGCTCTCAATTGAAAGGTAAAATGATAACAGGACCACACAACCCAACCATTCACCTACTTAGCTATTTAGGACAGCTACAGATTTTGGCTATTTCCAAAGAAATCTCTTTAAGTGGTCCTTTATTTTATTTTTCCCTCTTTTTTATATTTTATAGTTCCCAAGGTTATAGGAGATCCAGCTTTGTGTAGCTGATTCATTGTACTTTCCTTTGTAATTTCTGAATATAGTTTTACACTCGGTGACCTGGTTTCTACATTTACCACCCAGATATCTCAGTGAAAACACACAAGAGGAGTCATAGTTGAGTCTTTACTACCTACTGTTTTAAGCATTAAACAGAAATCGTGTTTTTATTCCTGCCACAAACTTGTGAGACAGGTATTTTATTATCCCCATTTCACATACGACAAACTCAGCCAGATATATTAAATAACCTGCCCAGGGTCACCTGGTTAGTATCCAAGCTGAGTTGCAGACCCATGGGATCTGATTCTAACTCACATTCCTAACCAC
The DNA here is from genome assembly GCF_000151885.1 of Dipodomys ordii. NCBI lineage: Eukaryota > Metazoa > Chordata > Mammalia > Rodentia > Heteromyidae > Dipodomys > Dipodomys ordii. The sequence goes on along the minus strand of NW_012267221.1, from coordinate 3,432,619 downwards.
TGTGACATAATGCTAGTCACTGAACATTTTCCTGGCACTTTTCCAAAATGCAAGTAAACACCCTCATTGGTGAGTTTACAATTTAACTCTTAAAGGGAAATATCATGTATATTTATCACCCTCAGAAATCAATTCATGGCTTATAAGACTTAGTCATTTGGTATCTGTTGAACAGCTACTCAGAAATCAGCACCAGCTTGTGATACTAAACAATACTCTATGTGAAAATCAAAAGATAAGATTTTGCTTGCTTCTTTTTTTTTTTTTTTTTTTGGTCCAGTCGAGGGGCCTGAACTCTGGGCCTGGGCGCTGTCCCTCAGCTCTTCAGCTCAAGGCTAGCACTCTACCACTTGAGCCACAGCACCACTTTTGGCTTTCTTCTTTTTGCTTATGTGGTGCTGAGAAATCGAACCCAAGGCCTCAGGCATGCAACGCAAGCACTCTACCACTGAGCCACCTTCCCAGCCCCTCTGCTTGCCTCTTTATAATCCCTCTGCTAAAGTCTATAAAGCAGAAGACAAAGGAAGATAACATAGAAAGTCATGCCCTGTTGTGTGATTCCAAGAAGTTGAAAATCTCTCTCCCAGTAACATGGTAATCATTGGCATTTAGATGAATAACACTCACAAAAGGAAATATCCTTGCTTTAAGAAATTGTTAGTTTAAGATTATTTCATGTAAAAATACAGTGCTTCTGTCAAATGTCAGAGCTTACACCTGTAATCCAAGAAACCAGTTTGGAGATTGAGGAAGAGGGATTGTGAGTTTGATACACAGCAAAACGTTTTTGATCAGAATGACAACAAATACAAAAAATGAAAGCCTGTAATGCTTCTGGGAGAGATACCACATGTGTTCTTTTTCCCTTTCTCTGTAAGTGCTCACTATCCTCACTAAAGAAAACATATGAGTAGATGGAAAGGAACATTATGTATGATAAGGCATCGAAATTTTTTTTACCAGAACTCAGCAGCATCAAAATTCAAATTTTCCCTTTCAATAGTTTTTAAATGTAGAGGTCGCTTGCTTATGAGTTGGGCTGGCTCTGCACCATTGGTTGCCATTCTGTGTGGTGGATTTTAGGAGATTCACCCAACTAAATAAGTAGTTCTTAAGGCACAGTTATGACTGGGTGAAAAAAAACTAGAATTTTACAAATGAATAAGATACGAGCAGATTGATCTGAGAGGGTAAGAAGAAGATATGGGGAGAGCTATTTAAAGAAGCTCTCCATGTAATGACATAGCAGAGATTTCCAATTTACCCCTGATTTTAGAGACTAGGTAGTTTGAAACTATTATTGTGATGGTTGTGGGGAAGGGAATGGGGAAAAGAAGAGGAAATGTTGTAGAACTCGAGATGTTAGCGGGAGAAGAAATTTTGATTAATAGAGTAGTTCCCAGCTAGCTACATCCTGAGCAGAGAGAGAGGTTGAATGAAATGGAAATATTTGGTAGTGATTAATAATGGTTAGACAACAATGTCTTGAATTCTATTTGAAGTTGCTTCCTTTGCCTGTAATGACAGCCTTCTGTTACTCTTGTGTGCAGCAGTATTATATCAAAAAGTGTTTCTCAAATGAGGAGAAGCTTGTTTGTGCCTAATGTAATGGATTTAGAAGAATAACAGTCAGAAAGCAAGTTGCAGAGTAGGGGTTGAGGTTGAAAGGTCAGAAGCATCCTTCACCCATGTAATGAAATAGCAGAAATTTTTATTTCACCCATAATACATCCTTCTTAAAGCATCTTTAAAAACATACTGTAAAGTAGTAGATATATTATTGACAGCTAGGTAGGAGAATTGGGAAATGATTTATCAAAGGAAAGAATGACCATAGACTGAAAATCACTTTTTTTAAATGTGTGCGAAATCAATTTCACTTAACATATGTATGAAATGTAAATACAATGTGTGCATATGTGTGTGTGTTTGTGTATGTGTGTGTGTGTATGTGTGTGTTCTTAGGAGCCTTGATCACTACATGTCCCTTTGAGTTAGAGAGGTTGGAATAATTTAGAAGGTAGCAACAATTATTGATGTTAGGGAGACAACACAATTTGAAAACAAGAAAAAGAAGGCCTGGAAAATCTCCCTCATTTCTTATTCATTTAGTTTTGGCAATAGTGGGATTTAGGACCTTGTGCTTTCTAGATAGGCATTCTACAGCTTGAGCTACACTTCTAGCTCTTTTTTCCTTTAGTTATTTACCAGATACCACCTCCCAATTTGCCCAGCTCACCCTCAGACCATGATCCTATCTATGTCGCCCTTGTAGCTAGGATTACAGATGTGCACCATCATGCTTGACCTTCTCAAAGCTTCTGATTCACTTAGAAGAAGTATGTGTGCAAAAAGATGGATTTAAAATCTACAGAAAGATGCAGCTTCCCTGTGAACAGGAACAGGACAGTTTCTTCCCATATTGATGGTCTAAAATCACTTTTCTCCTCAGTGTGCATGTTTTGAAAACCATGATATTCCATTTCCCCCATGTTGCTCACTCTTGATATGAAAAAGAAACCTTAGAGATAAAAAACATGAAGCCATGTAGCTTGTTTTTATTATACCCTTTTTAATTTCAATGAGTATATTTTCTTATAAATAAGATATTTAACTAGGAACCTCATTGATTAACTTTTCCTCAGTTATAACTATCCCATCAAGGTCAGGGTCCCTGAGGAAGAAATGGAGAGAACATATATTGCACACATGTGCCAAATTATACTGCAGGCTGAGAAATTAACTAAAAATGAGTAATATGCTCTCAATTTAAACCTGGCAGGGGGGACTGTACTTTCATCCCCAAATTGGAATCAGATCTCTCCACTGGGACTCTTCCAGCTTTTGGCATAGCCTAGGAACAAGGCAAGCTTGGTTCCTCAGAGTATAATAACAAAACTAGGTTCACGTTATGGCTCCATGGGGTTTAGCAGGGAAGGCAGAGATGAAGATAAAGCTAATGGGAGAATCCTGGATCTTGCTTTTATCACCAAGCAAATGAACATCAACAGAGCCTTAAATAACGCAGCACAATCCATTCTTAATGCTCGGTTTTCACAATAAGCCCTCTCCCTAAGCATCTGTAATTATGCCTGGACACTTGGTGAGCACATTTTTACAGGAGAAATTCTTTTTCTGCGAGATTAAAGGTATCTTTAACAGAGCATTTTAAGTAGCCCTTGATTTTTCGACTTTTTATTCCATGGTATCATTTCTCTCTATCTCTGGCCTTCAATAATTTCCTTATTAGCAGGATGAGACAAGAAAGGAAGGGAAGAAAAGGAATAATGAATTTATCAGTGACTGGGTTCATTTAACACCTTTTTAAAGTATGTCAATGAATTTTAAGAAGTATATTTTTTCTTAAACAGAATCTGACATTTCTTAGGAGGATGTTAAGTTTTATTAGATTTCTAGGCATTTTTCACATATTATTGAAGTAATTCTCAACCAGGCCTGCAAACAAGAAACACCTCAAATGTTTCTTTATCATACCAGCATTCAGTCTCCACTGCTGGCCAAATAAACCCCTATCTCTTGGAGGCGAGGTGCAGGCATGGGGGATTCTGAATGCTCCAGGCGATTCTAATGTGGAGGCAGGATAGAGCTAGCACATTGCTCTACCTAGACTAGGTGTTGTTTGCTATTTTAAGAAACCATTACCTCGTTTTGATTACCACAGTTCCCATGAAAACAAGCACACTTGGTCGATTTAACACAATTTTTCCACAATCAATTATCATTAACTTATTTTATGGTTAATTGGAAAACCTTTTGTTGGAAGGAAGAAAACAGAAATGCCACCAGATTCTTTGCACCTCTTATTTTATCCCACTTGGCACAGGTCCTTGAGACTCACTAATTAGAATCCCACAAAGTGCTTTCAACTTTGTGACATTCTCTTGTGTTTATACATTTATGGTTTTTAATTCTTATTTTTTTGTTTTAATTTTTAAAATTTTAATTGTCAAGGTTATGTACAGAGGGGTTACAGTTACATAAGTAAGATAATAAGTACATTTCTTATCTAATTTGTTACCCCTTCCCTCATTTTTCTCCTACTTTCCCTCTCCTTTAGCTCCCCCCCAAGTTGCACAAATCATTTCCAACATATTGTCTTGTGAATATCACTGTTGCATTGGTTTGCCCCTTGTCCTTTGGCTCACCATTTTGTTGTTCTCCTTCCCTTCCCTGATACAGATAAATGTATATACAATCAAATACAGGGACAAAAGAAGATATAGCATAGGGGGAAGAAGATACAAAAGAAGCAAGAAATCATACAGTACAACAACAACAAAGAAAAATCTCTTGTGTCCATGTCTTGGAGTTCATTTTGCTTAGCATCATCTTATATGGTCATATGTATGTAGCTATTGAGCTGTTCTGCTCATCTGCTAAGATTATCCTAGATATATACTAATTATTGCAAATAAGGCAAACCATGGGACCTATGTTTCTTTGGGTCTGCTTATTTCACTTAATACGATTTTCTCTAAGTCTTCTAATTTCCTATCAAATGGGGCAATGTCATTCTTTCTGATGGAAGCCTAGAATCTCTTTGTGTATAAATATATGCCACATTTTCTTGATCCATTCATCTACGAGGGACATCTGGGTTGGTTCCATATCTTAGCTATGGCGAATAATGCTATGATAAACATAGTTGAGCTGGTAGCTTTAGTATAGCCTTATTTGTGATCATTTGGGTAAATGCCCAAAAGTGGCGTTGCTAGATCATAGGGGACTAAAGACTTAAAGAGAGACTTCTCTGAAGAGGAACTAAGAATGATCAATAGACACATGAAGAAATGCTCAACATTTCTTCAAGAAATGCAACTCAAAATGACATTGAGATTCCACCTCATCCCAGCTATAATGGCTATATTCAAGAAATCTATTTTTAACTTAATTAGCAAAATTTTTTAAATTAAATCCAACACCAAATGTTTCTTTCAATTTATTTTTTAGTCAAATGATCAGAAATTACAGATGCTATGAAACATTAAAACATGTACTGATGGCTCACACCTGTAATTCTAGCTAATCAGAAGGCTAAGATCTGAGGATCACAGTTCAAAACAAGCCAGGGCAGGAAAGTTCATGAGTCTCTTACCTCAATTAATCATTTAAAAAGTCCAAATAGAGCTGGATCTGGTAGACTGCTAGGCTTGAGGAGAAAAACTCAGGACCTGAATTCAGATCTCAGGAATGGCACAAAAAATAATAAAGAGGGTTAGTGTTGTAGCAAAGTAGTGAAGTGCTTGCCAAGCAAGCACAAAACCCTGGGTTCAATCCAGAGCACCACAAAAAGAAAAGAGTAGAAGGGAAGAGGGAGGGGGGAGAGAGAGAGGAAGGAAGGAAGGAAGGAAAGAAGGAAGGAAGGAAGGAAACAAGGAAGGAAGGAAGAAAGGAATGAAGGAAGGAAGGGAAGGAGGAAGGAAGGAAGAAAGGAATGAAGGAAGGAAGGGAAGGAGGAAGGAGGGAGGAAAGAAGGAAGAAAGCTAGCAAGCAAGCAAAGAAAGAAGAGCTATTCCATTTGGAAGGGTTTTTTAATCTGATATAAGAATGGAAATGAATAAAATATAAATCTGTTTAAAGTTAAAAAAAAGAAATCTAATAACAACAAATGCTAGAGGGGATGTGGCCAAAAAGTAACGTTACTGCACTGTTGGTGGGAGTACAAATTTGTTTACTCACTCTGGAAAGCAATTTGGAGGTTCCTTAATTTTTGTTTTTTGTTACAAAAGATACAGAGGCAAATGAAAGCGATTTCTTTGAATAGGGTGCTAATACTTAAGGAATGTTTGGTAGTAAACAAAATTTATTTTAAAAAATTAGTACAAGGGGCTGGGAGTGTGGCTTAGTGGTAGAGTACTTGCCTAGTATTCATGTAGCCCTGGGTTTGATTGTTCAGTAACAAATACACATAAAAAACCAGAAGTGGTGCTGGGGCTCAAGTGGTAGAGTACTAGCCTTGAGCAAAAGAAGCTCAGGGACAGTGTCCAGGCCTTGAGTTTAAGCCCCAGGACTGGCAGAAAAAAAAATTAGAACAGAAGTATTCATTAGAAATAGGTGAATCTAGTTTCTTAGTATGTGCAAAATTCTCTTTGTCACACTAAATGTATAAAGGAAGTAAAAGAAAATATTCCTGTCTTTCTATTTCTTTATTAATTCCTTAATGCCTTGGTTATTTCACTTCTGGTGTAGTATTTTATGTGATCTCATTAAACTTCCAGAGTAACCCAGTGGAGAAAGTCCATTTTATAGGTCTAAAAATTGAGGCTCATTGATTCCAACTTCCCCAGAACTTTTCTTTCTTTTTCATTTTTTCTCTTAGTTAAAAAGGACAGGACTTTAAGTGTTTAGGAAAATACAAGATGTATTTTAACATAAATAAAGTACAAACTCAACAACCCAAAGCTTACAATCTAGAAGCATGACAAGACTGAGCATTTCTGTAGACTACTAGCTCATCATAGTGACAAATGACTCCTGGAGTAGCAGTCATGGGGATGTGTCCTTGCCCCAAGAACACTACATTCTACGGCTAAGATTACAAAATTAATGAACCACTATTTTAGAATAACTATTCAGAGCATCAGAAACCTGGAGCCTGAACAGTACCACTACAGAGACTATAAATATTTTATCTAGCATTTACATAGACTCCAGTACATTTAATGTCCTTTTTATCTTCAAGTTCTCTTCTATGGGAGGAAGAGGACAGACCCTGTAGGAGGGGCTCCTCTTGATCGTACATAGCCTAATAGAAGCTGGTGGGTGTCAGTAGCTACCATGAGGAATTCCCTGTGATTCTTTTTTGTTAAGTAGTTTTATAAACAACTTCCCTTTTAACAAAGCAGTTTATAAATATAATGCATCTTGACCAATATCAACTCTTTCAACATGCTCACCCATCTCTCCCCTACCTGCGTTTCCCCCCACTCTTCTTAATTTTCTAAGAGGTACATTGATTCTTTACTGAATTCTCCCCTCTTCTCTTCTTCATTCATCTACCCTTTCCTTCTTGCCCCACCCCACCCCACCCACCCCTTTCAAATACCTATTTCTTGGTGAAGATTCCCCCCAAATCTAAGTTTTCTTAGACTTGACTAGATTCTCAAGAATATACTAAAGTTGTTTTAAAATATCAATCACATGATATGTATGCCTTTGTTTTAAAAATGAAGTCTAGATGTGGGGCTTTCAAATTTTTCAAAAGTGGCTCACTAATGATTTTTTCTTTTAGTATTGTACTGGCCTATATTAGTTGTTATATCTCCACAAGTTTACTCTGTGTTCTGATCAATTTCTCTCCATCACTCTCCCCTGCCCCCTTTATGCTAATGTTTTAATGTATTTTCTTCATATATTTCATTTCAGATGGAAGAAGATTAGACATCCAATTATACTATACATAACTATAAGGTAATCTGAATGCTGTTTTGAAATATCCAGTTGGAGGAGAATTATAGGTACTTAAAACCTGCTTTTGTTTTAATGATTGATTTCTTACATGGGCCAGTGAATGAACTTGTCCTCTGTTTCCATTATTTTAATCTTTGCTTTGTGTTATTCCTGGCAACTTTCCAGAATCCAGGAAGGACAGTACTAATTGATAGCATCTTTATGAGAAATAGAGGAAACTGCTCACAAAGAAGGAATGGCAGATCCTCCTCAGGACAGACCATCCACTAGATAATAATGACTTGTTTATCTTAACTAACAATTTCTTTTCAAATCTTCTCCTAAGCAGAACTGCCAATCTGGCCATACCTGAAACAGAGACTGTCTAACTAGGCACAACTTTTATTTCATGCCCTCATTGTATTTTATTCTACTTCAACCTAGAACCAGAACTCATATTTATATCCTGAAGTGAGACTGGAGTTTTTTCTTCACATGGCCTTGCCATGCCAGTATAATATGCCTTCCTTCTCTTTCAAAAGGAAGAAAGAAAGGGAAGAGAAAAAAGAGAGGAATGGAGGGAGGAAGGAGTATAGAAAGGAGAGGAAAGAAGGAAGGAAGGAAGGGAGGGAGGGAGGGAAACAAGGAAAGAAAAGAACAAAGAGAAGAAAAAAAATCCCCCTGTGGCCATATATTTCTTAAAGTAGTTAATGAATGGTGCACAGGCCTAGCATTATGGGACTCTAATGAAGTTAGACTACATCAGTCACTCCAGCTCAGGGTTTCGTTTTTATAATTTCCATTATAATTTCATGTAATGTGTTTCTTACAGTTATCTACAACCAACACTGGTCCAAAGTATTGTCATTTGTCTTGATTCTTTCTAGAGAGGGAAAGAACATTTGTCCAACTTTTGAGTATTTTTATAATTATTCGATTTTATTGTTGTTACTAATGCTTTATTAAAGCCTTTCTGTGACTAGTTTATAGATTAAAATTCATCATAAGTATAAACAAAATTATAATATGAACAGGACATCTTATCAGCTGCATTGACTGGGACTATTGGACTGTATCTTACATGGATTCAAGGGGACCATTTACAAGACCACTTACAAGACTTACAGTTCTTTTCTGCTAATTATCCTTAAGTGGTTGCATAAAGGGGTTTCTATTCAACATGTCTATGAGCACAAAGCATTATAATCAGTGTCACCTCTTTCATCTTTTCCCCACAAGACATATAATTCTTTTTTTCCCCCTCAGCTCTTCAGCTCAAGCCTAGTACTGTACCACTTGAGCCACTGTACCACTTGAGCCACAGTGCCACTTCCAGTTTTCTGGTGGTTTATTGGAGATAAGAGTCTCATGGATTTTGCTGCCCCAGCTGGCTTTGAACGGGGATCCTCAGATCTCAGCTCCTGAGTAGCTAGGCTTACAAGCGTGAGCCACCGGTGTTTCAGGTACACTGTATGTGAGACAATCAACAGGAAAAAGAAGAGAAATATGTCTATCATTTTTTCCAATACCAATTTGAACTCAAGGACTTCTGATTGCCTGGCTTTGCTTGCTTGCCTGATGCTCTACCACTTGAGCCACATTTCAGGCCACAATTTTTGCTAGTTATTTTGGAGATACTTTCACAGACTTTTCTGCCTCAAATTGCTTCATACCAAGATCCTCCAGATTTCAGCTCCCTGAGCTAAGGTGACAGATGTTAACAACCAGCACCAGCAAATATATTTATCTTAATATTGACTGGACCTTCATTTTGGTTTCATTTTAGCTTATATTTTACTTCATAGTTAACTGTATCAATGCATTTAAGGAATGCAACCTTTTATCTTCTAACTCCTAAACTCTTAGGACCAGTACTGGGAATGGATTCAACAGACTTCCACAATTTGTGGAGGAGATCCTCTGAAATAGCTTGCTAAGTTTGCAAAAGCTTTGAGGATAGGAATGGGGATAATGCAGTTATATTTGTTCAGTCTTTCATATATCCTCTGTAGAAACCACACGAGGTCTTGTGAGATTTCTTGGCAGAAGTAATATTATAAAAGGTCGAATTTTGGCATAGAGGGCAGAGATAGGAAGCAGTCAGGGCCTGCACACTTTCTCCAGCATGAAGACCAAACAGAGATCTGATTATATCTGTTTATTTGAGACAATTTACTAAGTGATTCATTGCTTTGAGTTTGTAAAGAACTGAGGTTTGGCTAGGAATATGTAACTATTTGGAGTGTGAGATGGAATATCAACCACATGGAAGATAAGTAGAGGACTTTGCTAACTAGTACAAACTATCACAAGCAATATCAATGTTGTTTTTTATTTTGCCAGAGGTACAAACCTTGAAAAAGGCAAATTTCTGTAAATGTTCTGTGCTGAGCTTAAGTCGCATCTGTGTTCTGCACATCCCCTCAGAGCCAGCTGGCATCCACCCCATGCCATGTATGACTTGTCTGAGTTTGACGCATTGGCATCAACTCACTTTAACTAGACTTTCCTGTCATACCTGTGTTCAGAGCTGCAGTACAGGTGGCTGGACTCATGGGAGAAAGCCTCGCTTCCAATGCTAGCCCTGTCCCTTCCTTTACTTAGTGCAAGTCCCTGCATAACAACCTCACTTGGGTAAAATAATGTTGCTAAGATTTTGAGGCTCCACAAGATATGTAAAAAACCCTCTGGCACTGGCACAATGTTACCTATTATCTGGGATTTCCTCCACTTCTACTAGTCTCCAGTCAGCCTCAGCTAGCATTCAGCATCCTCCTGAAAATGAGGCTCTGGAAAAACAACGTATCACTCTCTCCAGATAGCCCTGACCCTAAAATGATTATGAAGATTTGTTAAGCCTTTTATTTGTTATGTTTCTCTTTGTATTCACGAATTTTGGATTTTAGTAGAAAATGTATACGAATTTTAGCTGACAAGCAGGAAACAGAGCAGGAAATAAAATGTAAAAGAACCATAAGAAAACACACATTTCTTCAGGGTCAATAGGATATTTTCTAATTCTAACATTCCTATTGATTCCTCTCTCTCTCTCTCTCTCTCTCTCTCTCTTGCTTTCTTTTTGGTGCTATTCCTGGGGCTTGAACTCAGAGCCTGGTTACTGCCCCTGAGTTTTTTGGCTCAAGGCTAGTGTTCTATCACTTGAGCCACAATTGCACTAATTACTTTTTGCTGGTTTATTGGAAATAAGAGTCTCATGGACTTTCCTGCCTTAGGATGGCTTCGAATCCTGATCCTCAGATCACAGCCTCCTGAGTAGCTATGATCATAGGCATGAGCCACTGGCACTCAGATATTCTTTTTCCCTTTTTAAAATCCTTTGTCCTTTTTCAAAAGATTGCTATGTAAAATATTTGAAATATTTCATAGGAATAACAATCTAGAATGAGAGTACAGAAAAAATATTAACAGAGCTGGGATGTAGCTCAGTGGCAAAGCACTGGCCTAGAAAGTACAACATCTTGGGTTCGATCCTCAGTACCTAAAAAGAAAAGACAAAAAATACAGTTAAAAATATAAACGTTCATGAAACTACTACTCATCTTAGTCAAAATAATAATCCAATTCAGTATAATATGCACCAATCACACCATTTATTTTCTCTTGGCATTATCCTCCATCTTGATTTTTATAGATCACATTCTTACTCTGCTTTATAGTTCCTATGCAAGTATTTATCTATAAATAATATACTTTACTTTGGAGGAACATTTTCAGAATTTTATATAAGTATAATCATATTATATACATATTCTTTTCTTGGGTTCAACATTATGCTTGGATAAGTCAATTTGCTGCACATAACTTTATGAATATTCACCAATGAATAATATTCTACTCATAAGCATGTAGCACATTGCATATATCATTATCCTGTTGATGGGCATTTGGATTGTTCTAGTTTGGGAATAATGAGAACAATGATGTTTCAGAAAGCTCCCTGTCCTTGTCAACATATATGACTTTCTCTCATTTTCTGAGCTACTTTCTATCAAAGGAGTGTGTACATCTTCACTCTTACAAAGTAACAGCTGGAATGTTTTCCAAAATTGTTGTACCAATTTGAAGTTCTAGCAGTTTTTTTCTCATACATGATATCACTTAGTTTTTCATATTACTGAGGGCTAGGTTTATGAAAAATTCTTGAATCTGATTTCAGTGCCTTGTTTCTCTGACATAACTTTGGGATATGGTCTTAATTAAATATCGCTGGTGATCTGGGAGGGTTTATATGCTTGGTTTGTGTATATAATAGTTTCCTAGGGTTGCCATAACAAATTATTGCAAACTGGGTGGCTTAAAGCAACAGGAATTTATTCCCTCAAACTTCTGAGGGTCTGAAGTTGGAAATCAGTGTGCCAACAGGACAATAGTCACTCTGGAGACTCTGGGTAGAATCTTTCCCTGCCTTTGTGTGTGTGTGTGTGTGTGTGTGTGTGTGTGTGTGTGTGTGTTTCTTAACTGCTCAAAGGCAACTGAACCATCCTCAGATGATATAACACAACACGTGAAACAATATAAGCAGAAGAATCACATAATACTATTGACTTGAAAACTCCTTGCTACTTGCAGATAGAGGTAGCTATTCACAGTAAATATCAGTAGTTCATGTTTATATATTCTTTCTCTTAAAATCTAAGCTTTCTTAAATTTTTTAAATCTGCTGGCTTTAGTCTCTGATTTTTATCATACAATGAAAAGAATGATGAAGATAAACATATTTTAATGTAATAGTTATTACTCTACTAGCATATATTAGTTATACAAATGAGGCTTTATTCTGACATTTCCATACATGCATACTGTATAGTTCAATGAAATTCACCTCATCCATCTCTCTCCCTTACCTCTATTATTTATGAATGAACAAAAATAAGTTAGACTACAAACCCCTTGCTTATATAGCAAATATTAAAAGATACAAAACTACAATGTGAGCAATCAATCTATTTCCTCCTCCTCTCAGCACTGTCCACAGCATTTTCACTGATGGATATATGTGTGTGTGTGTGTGTGTGTGTCTGTGTGTGTGTGTGTATAAAACCATGGTGATAGAATCACCTGTACCTGAGCCTTTCTCTCTCCTGAACATTAGTAATTTTATTTTACAGCAAAAGGAGCATATTGCATATACTATTCAACATTGTCTTAATTTACATTGCAAGATATTTCCATATAGCTTTATGTAGATCCAATTCATTTTAAAAATGAATTTACTGTTTTGTAAAGAAAATGATGGTCCCATCCTGCAGTTTGTTTAATCCTTGTAGATTAATTCTGTGTATATATTTTTAATCTTTTGTGACAGTGCCCTATGTAGAGATACAAGCATACACACACACACATACCTACATACGCACCCCACATAATTGCACACACATTTATACAAACTTGTTTCATGTATATGCAGAAAATGGAAGTTCTTCTCAATAAACTTTTTATTTGTGTATGTATATATGCAGTAAAATTAGTTCAAAAACATTTTTATAATATATTTTGATGAATATTGGCAAATTTTCCTGTAGTACAACTATGCACATAGTTCACTCATATTTTTCAGATGTTCAATAGTACAATATTAATTTTAACTTCTATTTTGATATTTTAGCCCTCTCTGGGCCTGAACCCATGATCCTTCTCTCTCTGTCCCTTAAGAAGCTGAGATTAGATTACAGTCATGGATTTCAATTTGAGCAGCTAATTAGAGTCAAGGTTATCTGAGTTGTCTGGCCAGGCTGGCTTTGAACTGGAATCATCAGATCTCAGTCCTGAAAGTAGCTAGGATTACAACTGTGAGCCATTGGACAAGTTGGTTATTTCTTTATTTGCGTAGTTCTAGACCAGGACTCAAACTTGTTGTAATTCTAACTTTAAGTTTTTCAACTTTCTAGGGAATGGGAAAGTGGTTCAGTGGTAGAGTGCTTGCTTTGCATGCATGAGGCCCTGGGTTCGATTCCTCAGCACCACATAAGCAGAAAAAACCAGAAGTGGCATTGTGGCTCAAGTGGTAGTGCGCTGAAGAGCTGAGAGACAGCACCCAGGCCCAGAATTAAGGCTCCATGAACGACAATAAAAATTTTTTCGACTTTCTGAGAAGTGAAATGTTATATCTTATTAATGTTTGATTTGTGTTTCCAGTAATGAATGAGACTGAGCACCGCAAATCACGATGTATATTGCTTTCTGTAAATTATCTCTCCCCATACTTTTCCTATGATTCTGTTGGGCATATGTCATTATTTTATTGGGTTGATCAAATAAAATATGATTTATGAAAACATTTATAACAAGGACAAAATGTTTTCCCTTGATCTTTCAAGGCTGTGTTGAGTGTTGAGTTTTCTATTGCAACATAGCCTGATGGTTAATAAGGTCCCACCTTACCGGTTTCTTTACAGGATATATACGCTAGCACATGTAAAACACATAGAGAAAAGCAAGTCCTCAGTAAATGTTAACTCAAAATAGAATGGCTTAAATCAAGTAATCATTAATTATTTCTTGAAGTTTCCACAGGTTAGGATGTGGCATGTCTGGATGGTTCTATCTCAGGGTCCTTCATAAAACTGGTGTCTGATACCGGCTGGTATTTATCTTGGACTTTTGGTCAAAACATCTACCCATAGTCTCTCTTTGTGATTTGTGCTTTGTTTTAGCATGTTGCCTGAGAGCTAAGGGCATCAGTGAAAGTGGGACATAGAGGCAGACAGACAGACAGGCAGGTAGGCAGACAGATAAGCTATGTATTGCCTTTTATAACAGCTTCACAAGTCCTATTGCAGAACTTCTGCCAAATTTTATTGGTCAAAGAGCTTACAAAGGGATTCTTTTATGTTCAAAAGAAAAGAGCCCACACAATTTTGATAGAATAGGAACACCCAGTATAAGAAAAGCATCAGGAATGGGATATAAACACACATCTAATGAGCTGCTTTACATGAGGCCCACACTCAGGTGAGTCCCTGTGAACACACTGGAGAAGGGCTCAGACTGAGACAGGTTCATCAGTTTTTCTTTCCATTGGCATAGGGTCTTGAGGTCCTTCTGAAATGTTTGCCGATGGGGAGTTGCTACTCACAACTGCTGGCAAGGCATTCATTGAATTGCAGTCTCACACCCATTTGAAGGGTGTTTAAGGAAAAAAAAAAGTCTATGAGTCAAAATTGAAAGTGCAAATTGCAAATGCTTCCCTTTTCGAGTGATGGGCCTATAAATACCGAGACTATTCCTGTTAAACAACGAATGGAAATGCTCCAGAATCAATGAGAGGTGTTAGCACCAGGGAAAAACAGTATCTTAAATCCTCTCGCTAACAATTAAATCAGACACTTTTGACACTTTATCTGAGACACTGCTGGCAGTACTTTATTCTGCATGGCAGGATTCAGAAACTCACAGCAGGTGACAAGCAGATTTTAGAGGATCATCAGTTCAGCTTTCCCAGCATTTTCCTGAAATGTAATTCAATGTTATATTCAAGCCAGTTCCAGTTTTTTTTTGAGAAAAGGTGGTGGGTGAAAATGAGTAGCTTGCCAAAAATGTACTCCCTGGCCTCAGGAAGCCAAAGTATTGACCTACCCCATAACAGTGGACTATTAACTCAATCAGCCAAAGTAATTTATCCATTAGACCCTAAGGACCTTGTGACAGACTGCCTGTTAGTATCAAGAATCTCTGTGACCTAGGAAGCCATGAAGTCTCACAATCATCTACTCACCACATGTGGTCCTTATTCAGTTAAAATAAAAATATTTTTCCTGTGATCATAGTAACTGGTTCGTTTTTATGATCTATCTAGCTATTAAATAATAACTGGAAACCATAAAATGCTGTAATTTTAGGAATCTCATTTATCTAAAACTCTCCTAAATGCTTGGCGTCTACCCAAATCAAGGTCCTAACTAGTCTGGACTTCTTTCTATAACTGAATTGTCAGGTGGGTTTTGGGAATATTGACGCTCTTCATGGCTTCCAAGAGGCACCACTGCCAGTTTTTAAGGAGGGCAAGGGAAAAATGGAGTGGCCACTAGAATCAGAGACTGCAGGAAGTAGCATGAATGAATAAAAGCTGTGTGGATATGCAGAGCAACATTTGAATGCAGGCTTATCTATTAATTGTGTGGATTTGGGGGAGTTCCTAGACCTTTCTGGAGGTTCAGCTTCAACATTGGGTAAGTGGATATGGCAGTTCTCATTGGATGTGTTCAAGATCTACCAGTCAGTAAATGCCATTCTCAGTGTTTGCTTCTCTCTGCAGTTAGCTAGAATCAAGATACTTACATAGAGGGCAAGAACTAATGAGAAAACTCCTCTAATTTTCTTTTTCCAGGAATCTGAGCAAAACCCAGGGAAATACAGACCTTGGGATAAATATCTGGTGTGGGAACAAATTAACCACCAACACATAATCCAGGCCGTTGCCTTTGTGCCAATCCATAAAAGCCTAGCATTCTGCTTGTCTCTGGAATTTGGGGAGAGAACAAGACCACTGGGCATGCCTTTGCATTCTTAGCCTGCACTGTCCACTTTGCTCACTCCAAGCTCAAGTACAGACTCTTAGCAATACATATGTAAGAGAGATTGAGAAGCTCCAGTGCGCTCCTAAAGAGGGAGAATAAGAAGAAAACAGTGTTAGTAATTCTTCCACCACTTATATAAGGAAGAAAAAGCAAGGCTCAGGACGAGATCTTCTTTATTCATGTCCTTCTTGGCCACCTGGTTGCAGCTATTATTTATTTGGTGAAGGATAAAGCAGTTGATTAGAAATGCTCTGTGTTTCAGTAATAGTGGGGAATAAGAAAGAAGATTCTCAGCCTGAGTTCTGACTCTTAGCTTTTGTGCTCTATACAGCTATCAGATGAAAGATCCAAATTGCTAGGTGTAGCCTTTAGGGTAAGAGTCAACTAAGGTGCCTGTATATCTATCAACATCTCTTCTCTTCCATTCCCTTCCCTCGACTTCCCTTTCCTTCTTGATGCCATTCCCTTCCCTTCTCTCAGGAACGTACTTGTTGGCCACTTTTTGTAGGTGTATCATTCCTCCTGGAAGTCAAAGAGGATACCATCCATGTAAGTTCCCATGATGAGGAATTTGTGGATATTCCCTCACCTTGACAACATTTCTAAAAGTTTCCCTTAAGTTATTTGGAGAATCCAGAGTACCACCATTAGAACCACTGACTAGATAGCTTGGAGAAGAAAGCTGATACCCATAGTTAATTTTAGTTTATTTTTTAATCTTCATATAAGCTCAGGTTTGTGTGTGTGTGTTTCTTGCTTTTGTTTTTAATATTTAAATTGTTTGACATTTTAGATGACTTTATCAAGGGATGTATTAAAGCCATTCAAAGTGGGAAAAATAGAAATGCAAATTGTATAGCTTCCAAATTAAGCACAATCAGTCATGATGTGGATATGCAAATAATATTGAAAAATACAGACCTGTGGATAGAACCCGGCTATTACTGACCCATGAAGTACCTGTTGCTTGTTCCACAGTGCTCTCTGACCTTTATTTACTGATCCCAGTGTTTAGGATCCTTTTTAAGGCTTGGAAAGAATGGAATTATTTTCATACTTGTTTTCTTAGATGGGGATAGAGAATCAGCTACTTATACATAATGGAAATTGGCTGGGAAAAAGATTTGGAAAAACAACTCTATCAGATGCCCTTTGGATGATTCAAAAACTACCTCAAAATAATGGAATGGAATGGTGTAAACCAAAGTGAAACAGAGCATTCTCTTCTATATCCTCTTGAACAATGCTTTCTCTTTGGGCCACCCAACCTTTCCATGTGGTAAGCATTATGGTTCCATGTGTACATGTTAAGATTCTATAACTCCACTCTAAAGTTTCTCATACAAATGCAAATTCTATAACATAGACAGATTTCCAAGAGAAAATTTTAAACATTTATTTTTGTTAAATTCTCAGCAGCTTTAATCTAGGGTTGTAATTCCTAGAAATTTATTATGCTACATCTTACATCAACCACTAGACATTAAGTTTATTAAACAAAATGTTATCATGTGAAAAACTCATATTTGGACCACAAACCAATGCTAAAGTCCATTCTATGTCATTTAAGAGCTGTATGGACTTGTGTGACTTAAATGCTCCCTCTGTGAAAAATGTAAAGAATTATAGTATTATTTATCATGTTTTGAGGAGACTAAGTAAGAAGTAATAGAAAATGTTTATTTAATGATAATTCATTATTATAGAGGTTAATAAATGAAGAATGCTTGTTTCATAAATCATTATTTTTACTATTATAATTCTGTAACAAAGTATAAAATATTTGCCAGTGTTTTTAGCCTATCCTCAACAGTCTTGAATACAAAGGCATCCTTATATTTCCATGGGGTGTGTTTAAGTCCTATTTCATGAGCTAGAATGGCAACTCAGATGGATGGACACTTTCCCCTCCCTTGTTTACTTCTGCAATACCACTCCTCCTGCAATGCCTGACACTGGGTACTCTGCAAGTTAATTAAAGCATGAAGGAATACATGGAATGAATAAGTAAGTCAAATATATGAATAGGCTAGGAAATTGAACAGCAAATAACAGAAAACAGGTGATAACAGTTGTGTTGAAGTACCGTACTCCATCCCACAAATAGAATGGAAGGAGAGGTGGGAGGTCAGAAGAAGAGGAGAAGATAGGAATCAGAGAAAAGGAAAAGGAGGATGAGAGGGAGGAGGAGGAAGAAGAAGAGGAGGAGGAGGAGGAGGAAGAAGAAGAGGAGGAAGAGGAGGAGGAGGAATCAGCAGCAGCATCTCTATTTCCCCTTTAAGTACAGACTCCAACTACTCTACTTCTCAAACACTACCCACTTATCAAACATGCTACCACTTTCTATTAATGGTATAGGCTAGAAAGCAAGCCTTCAATACATAAGCCTTTGAGGATCATTTCATGTCCAAACTATAGCAAGCATTAAGTGTAAGTAAAATAATAATGCAAAACGATTTCTTTTAAGTAAATATTCATTTACTTCTTGATTGACTTATGATTTGTAATGTTGTCTTTTGCAGAAATTGCTCAATGTGTAGTTTAGAGTTTGATATATCTGTCTGCAAACATTCATGATAACTGAAGTGGACATATGATTGCAACTGGAAGCATTTTGGTATTCTTATAATGTGGAATGTTAACTACAGATTGAGATAGCAAAAATATTTTACAGTTTGATTGCAACTTATAAATCTTTCTGCCTCATAGAAGTGAATTTTCTAGGACTAAAAAATTGCTATTACAAAAGTGATTCTTTATCCAACTTAGTAAAATTCTTTAATTGCTATATCAATGTTTTTCATTGTTTTTTGAGATAACCTTGAAAACATTTTTGCACAAAGGAGTTGCCATTTAATAAAGCAGTTTGTGAATACAATGTGTCTTGGTCAATGCACCCTTTCAACATTCTCACCTATCCTTCCCCTAACTACCTATTCCCTCACTCATCTTAATTTTGTAGGATATACACTGGATTATTGGCCATATTCTCCCCCTCTTCTCCTAAATTTTCAATGAAAACAGAGGAAAGATCATAAAATGTGTCATTTACAGTTAGATAGGCTATTGTTTTGTGGGGAACAGTCTCACATAAACAACAGCCATATAGGTCCTACGTTTCCTCTCTCTGTGTGGGGAACCCCTAAAGGAAGTCTTTAATACAGTGGAAAAGAACTTATTTTTCAATTTATGAAAGCAGTATATAATATGGCTTGAAAATTAGAATAAATTATGGAAAATCTTGGTTTAAGCATTTTTTGTTTCATCTGTGAAGGGTTAAAGAAGTCTTAGAGAGTTTTAAAATGTGAAATGTAAATTAAACAGCCTGACAATATCCCTACTTCCTACCTACCTGCTTTGACACACAATTTACTATAAGGCTCAAGTGCAAATACGTGGCTCTGGTACACTTTTTATATACCTACACATAGAATAGCTCTCCATTTGCAAAAATACTCACTAAATAGTTGTATATGTTAGAATGTTAATTTCTGATTGACAGAGCAAACACATGCTCACAGACCTCTTTCAAGGTGGTCTATGAAAAGAGAGAAAAATAAAGACTGTCAGAAGAAAAGAAAAACCTCATTCTTCTTTAGAAGATGGAGGAAGTAAAGATATGAGTTGCTTCTTCTTGGGTTTTTACAAAACACAAAATAAGCCTAGGAGAATAATAGTTAAAGGAAAAATCAACGGATTACTTTTAATGTTTCAGATTACAATATGTGACATGATTAAGAACATCTATTTAAGCAAGAATTGTTTTAATTGCTTTAAAATAATTAATTGATTTCAACCTTAATATAACTTCATGAGAAAAGTCCTATAAAATTCCTATTTTATGGATCAAATAATAGAAATAGAGAAGGTAGCCAAGTTCCCCTAAGACTATATAGTCAAATAATGGTTTGGTCTTGCTTAGCATTCTCATTTCCAGTTCACTTACATATTTCTTCCTATATTGCATGGGCTATCAGATGTGTGTCCATCTTTTTCCCACAAATAAGCTAAATCTGGATTCTTTTTTCTGCTTTTAGTTTAGTCCTGTCTTTTACATTTCCAGTAGATACTGATTGCCTCCTTTTTTTAGCGTTTTTTTTAAAGAATATTATTGTAGAGTTGATTTACAGAGAGGTCATATTTGCATAAATCTGGTAATGAGTAGTGAGTACAATTCTTTTTGAACCATGTCTCCCCTTCCCTCCCTCTCTCTGAGTTTCTCCCTCCAGTCTCCACCGGTAAGATACAGAGTTCATTTTCTACATTGTATCTATATTATATTTGTTCACCCTGTTATACCCTTTATACGCCCTCCCTTTCCCTCCCAAATGCAAACAAGCTAGTCAACAAGACAAAAGGAAAAGAAAACAAAAACAGCAACAATGGAACTAAAAAAAGTTTCTTGTTTCCTATTCTTGGAGCTCATTTCATATAATATTCTTTTGTATGATCATCTGCACATAGCTATTGATTGGTTCTTTGTAAATCTTTCCCTGTGTTTTCTTCTATTGTAAACATTGATCTATACATTATTCTTTCCTTCTTCTCTAATGCAATCTGCACAGGCTTTTTAAAGTGTGCATACAACGTGAGTGTACAAAGAAATGACTGCCATATGTGCTGAATGGTGTCATAGGGTCATTGTATCTTTTCCTACGGAATTTGTGCCCTCCAGTCTTTCTGCATTTTCTATCAGAGGTTTTGTTTTGCTCCCTTGGGTACCTTGCCTAGCACTAGTGCCTACTAAATCAAACCCGCCTTTGACAGATAATTTGTATAATTTATTGGGATGGAGGAGTCTCAAAAATGTTTTTGTATCTCTAGTGACTTGGTATAAACTGGATGGTGATGGGCCAGAAAATTATTCTTCCAGCCCTGCAGAAATGACTGTGTAGCTCTCACAGTGATTAACTTGGAGGCAACTTTAATGTTGTGTTTGACTCTCCATGCAGTTTGCTGTCAACCCATTCTGAAATAATTATAATAACCTGCAGACTGGATGTGTGCTCTGTTCAGTGGGTGGCAGATCTGTTTTTTGAACACATTTGTGTGTGTGTGTGTGGAGCAGATTCTTAGCAGGGTTTGTAGTTCAGAACTGTCTTCATAGTAAATATCAAACCATAACAGTTGCATTTTTATATCAACAGCAAAAAATGTGCATGTGTATGTGGTGTGTGTGTGTGTGTGTGTGTGTGTGTGTAGCAATGTCTAGAAAACAAAAGTACATTTCTACTTTCATTTTTATTGTATAATCTGACATGCACTCATCTGGAAAGAAATAAAGTAATATAAAAGCAAGACAGTGACAATTTAATTAATTTTCATGAAAACTATTATCTGTATCATTCATATAAGTACTACCAAAGATAATGATTTTCTTATTATGTTTATCTACTTAGCCACAATTCTCAATATTACAACTCCATGTCCATTTTTTGAAAATATGAATTTTGTATATATACCTGTATATGTAGCCATTGATGATAACTAATATATATTAACAAAGTCAATATTATAATTTACTGTATTCTGTAGACCTTAAAATGATTGAATCAAATGTTTGTTTCTGATTATTTTTTTCCAAAAGTCTGGAAATCAGAGATACCATGATGTTTCTTCTGTATTTTATCTAATCACTTCAAAATCACAAGCATTAGTAGTTGTAATGTGGTCCTGTACAAGATTTGAAGCGTCATAAAATCTAAGCTAATCATGATTTAAAAAAAATAATCCTTATGGGTATTTTCTCTGCTGCCAGAACTTCAGAATATGTTACATATAGTCAGAACCCCAAAAGGTTTTCTGGTTCCCATCAGGCTTTTGGAATTTCAATACAAACCAGGGTCAATCTGTGTAAAAACGTCTTAAGATTTCATAAACCTACTTAGCTTCCTACGATTTGTTTTTTCAGAAGGTATGTTTATTATTTCCTATTCAATTTCTCTCAGAAGTTAGCAGTAAATTCTAAAAATGAAAACAGCCCCTAATATTAATCTCCAGAACTCTCCTCTAACTCTTAGATGTACAAACACAGCTGAATACATGACATGCCCATTCACTGTCTCTGGGGGGCCTTGGTACTAACACACCAAAATGAATATCTTGATTCCGTACCCTTCACCTCTCCTCCTCTTGTCTGTCTGTCTGTCTGTCTTTCTTTTACTCATTCTTGTCTTTTCGTGTGTGTGTGTGTGTGTGTGTGTGTGTGTGTGTGTGCACATGCACGCGCCAGTCCTGGAGCTTGAACTCAGAGCCTATCTGGTGTCCCTGAGCTTTAAAAATTTTTATTTTACTGTAAAAGTGATATCGAGGAGAGAGGTTGCAATTACAGAAGTAAGGAAATGAATACATTTCTTGTTGAATAGTGCTTGTTTTCTCTCACTTTCCTCCTGCCCCCAAGCTCCCTTTCCTTCCCAAGTTGTAAAGTTCATTTCCAACATAACACCTTGTGAGTATTGCTGTTGCACTGGTTCACCCTTTGTCCTTTGTCTCACCATTTTGTTATTCTCCTTCCCTTCCCCAAATCAGATATACAAGACACAGGGTACCAAAATCCACAATAAGGGATAAACCAAAGGGGAAAAAAGAAGTAACTTCACATAGTACCAAAAATACTCCTCATTTCTACATCTTGGAGTTCATTTCAATAAGCATCATTTTGGATGGTCATATGTGCATAGCTATTGGGCTATTATGATCCTCTGCTAATTAATATGCTAATTAATACAAATGAGGGAAACCATAGAGCCTATGTTTCTTTGAGTCCATTTCCTTACAAATTTGCTACAGAAATACTTCCAGCTTTTCGGTGATCCTCTGAAGGTAAGATTCTCACAGACTCTGGGATAGCTTTGAACCACAATGGATCCTCTGATCTCAGCCTACTGATTAGGTAGGATTACAGACATGAGCCACTAATATTCAGCTTACTCTCAGTCTTTTCTAACTAGAAAGGGGCACTGATACAACAGTACTGCTAAGCCAGAGATTGTATGCAAACATTCCTGTTCAAGTATATTTTATAGAAAACCAAAAGCATGAATGTCTTCCTGAAGCTGAAGCTTATAGTTCAACCAGTTTCTACTTAGGAATATAGCCTGAAACCCCTACTTGGACTCTCTTCATGATGCTAGAAGGTTCTTTTGTGACCTTCTGGAAATCACTGATTCCTTTTTTTCTAACCCTGCTCTTCTTCACAGCCTATCTTGAGAATTTTCATTTTCATTTCCACTCCTTTCACCCTGATCATCCAGCTTCTGGCTGACCTCCATAACTTTCTCCCCACTTGGCTTTGCTAATTTATTGTCTCTTCAGAGTGATCATTTTAAAACCTAAATCTTTATTATTATTACCCTCCCCTTCATCTTTCCTTTGCACTTAGCATTCAATGGGTAGTCACTATTAAGTCTTATAATAAATGTCATTAAGATATCATTCTGACCCTGCTCCAATCTTATCTACCTCTTCATCTCAAGTGGTTTGTGTGAGTTGTTGTTTCTTTCTGTTCATGTAAAATACTTCTGGGGCCCTTTGCATGTGTTGGCATTGCTTCTTTGATACGAATGCTTTGCTTCTTTCTCCCCACACCCACCTCACCTCCACCTTACCCTTTTCCTGATGTCTGTGGCATTGTCTTCAACTGGATGCTACTTCTCATCCAAATCCTTACCTCTAGCATCATCTCTCCAGACAGCGTTGTACTGTCCCCTATTTAAAATAGTTTCCATATGCACAGAAAATATTTTCATTTTCTTTACAGTACTGAACAATTTCTATAGTCAATATTTGGTTCTCATTGTGCATTGTTTAACCTTTGGTTACAAAAGCCTTTAGGGAAGGACTGAAGGCGTTATTTCAGTCTGTGTCCTAATAGCTGGCTCTGGGATGGTAGTGAGTACAATGAGAAACATTTAAGCTGAATGAGTGAATAAGAGAATGAATGTGTTCTTGTATGTGAGAATATAGTGCACAAGGAAGAACAGAGAGGCAATGGAGGGTGATTGAATACCTTATCTGAGAGATTCAATCTGAGAAAAGATTCTTTATTTTTGTTGCTCATTTCAGAATTAGAACCTGGAAGTTTCTGTTTTCTAAAGTCAAGCATCAGCCTGAAACCAACATGTATTTCTAGAATATCCCTGGAGAAGAATTTAAGAAAATTAGTTTCTTCCTTGGTTGATGCAAGTGTTCATTGATCCCATAGCCCATTTCTTCTAAATAAGCCTGGGTACTATCTACAGCAAGATTTAGCCAGTCATCTGACTAGTGTATTTCTCATTCATATAGAATTAGTAGAGGATCTGAATCCTAGATCATAGCGTACAATATGTTCAGAGATGGGTGGGAGAATTATAAGAGACAGGACAGAAAGTAATTTGAGGAAGATTATGAAGATGGAGTCTATGTGACTATGATTTAGAATGTCTAATTTCTTTGATTTTGGGGAGTACATTTCTTGTACTTTGAAGAATAAAAGGGAGGATTTGGGTTATGATGTTGAAAGATAGATATGTTGAGCATAGATGATCAGAGGCAAAGATCCGAACAGGAACAGACAAATCAGACCAGGATGGATTTCTCCCACACGTCAGCATTCTTTAGGAGTTGCAGATGTGCAAAGGGGAGAGGGCTGACCTGCCATGGCAGCAGGACAAGGCACATTCCATGTCAGTTGGTATTAAAGAGATGAGTGATTCCTGAAGCCGAGAGGACATGGGGACATTTGGGTTATCTATCTTGAGTCACATGGCTTAAAATGATCACTCAGACATTTCTATCTCAAAGTAAACGGGACTTTAAAAAAAATTACCTCTATGTTGGACTGAAACCTTCTTTTGATAAGGAATGAAAACACTGACAGGATTCACAAAGCCATCAGCCCAGAACACTTTGTATTAAATTAGTCCAATTTTCTTCCTTCAGCATGGCTAAATCGATGAGTTAACATGGGAAATGAGAAATTTAATGGACATGTAGGGCAGTAACATAAGCAAAGGTCATTTTGACCATGAGGGGCCTATCACAGTGTGTAGAAGTGATAGGGATTAGGTTTCAAAAATCAGAGAGTTACCAGGGGGACTGAATGCTAGGGGTGTGGAACATGATTGGAGAATGAACAGTGAGATATTGCCAAAGAGACATCCTGCTGGCTTTGTAATTTTGCTTCTGCTATAGTCAATCATTGTTAAATGAGTCAGCAATGTAATTGGATACAGTTGTTCAAACAGCCCAAATAAAGTAGTCAACCAGCCACACTGAAATATTTTAGAAGGGTCGGGGAGAAAAAAGAAAACATTTAAGCATAATATGGCCTCACTTCCCTTACCACTGGATTAGATGATGTTAAACAAATTTGAATATTGAGTTCTGAATAATGAGGAAGGAGTTGTTTGACTGGTTTTGTTGTATATTTGGCTAAAATCACTTGTTTATTTCATGCAAAATTATATGTTTATCTGGCAGGAAATACTTAAAATATTTTCTTCCAAGTAGAGATGACTGAGTGTGTTCTTTCTGGTTGAAATTTAAGGGCAGTGCAAACAGAAACTAACTTTCATGTTTTTCTGTGGTGCCTGAAGTTTACTAGGGTCTTACTATGGTATTAGTTGCTGTGTTGATATCTTTGATTGTGTATTCCATGTCATCTTCACATAACCATCTTCTGAAGTAGGTACTATAAGAAGCTCTATTCCATAAATGTGGAAAGGGATTCCAAAGTTAGAAGTTCCCTAATCACCTAGTTAATATTACTAATGAAAGATCAAGCCAGAAATTGGACAAGTCTGTTTGAGTTCAGAGCCCACGATCTGTCCCCCTCTATGATCCTGCTTTTTGGAGTCAATGGCAATCAACTTTAAGAATAAAAAAAAAGCAATATTAAGCAGGTGGGTTATAATTCAATCACAGCTACATATATCCCCTCCCACTCTTGCTATCTGACTATGGTGGATAGGTAGCTCAGTTGTCTAAACCTAGTCTGCACCTCTGATTTAGGTATTGGCTTTTTCTATTATTCTTTGGTCAAATCATGTAGGATTCCTGGCCTCAAGCTCCCTCATATTTCTGCTATGAAGGAGTCTAGTGACTTTATAAGACAACTCTAACATTCTGAGAATCTAAAAGTCAAATTTTAGTAAGATTAATTTGAAGCATATTATGTGGGACTCTGATGTTGCCTTTCCAATGAAGTAGCCTATGACTGATGCAGACCTTATAAATGGTTTTAACCAATGTTTAAATAAATCATGTCAGCTGCGTAGTTGATCACAGAGAACTCTTAATATACAGGAGAGTACTCTTGCTACCATTATTGCATATTTTCATTCCGAAGTATTTTCTGTCACAGCTTGTCTCAAGACAGAAACTTGCAAAAACTTTAGATAGAATTTTCATCTATGGATGACAGGTTTTCTAGGGATCTGTCTTGTATAGTTAGTAATTTTCACAAATGGAAATGCATGCTAAGTAGTGTTAAGAGAAACAGATTATCTTTTCGTTTTGCATAAATATTTAATGTATTTTAAGATATAAGATCTAATTCTCTCATAGCTTGGATGCAAAACAGAGGTAGTTAAATTTGAATTTCAGGCAAACTAGATCTCTCAAATTACACAGGACATACTCATACCAGAAGATTATTTCTGTTTATCTGCAGTTTGAGTTTAATAACATAATAACTTGTTCATTTTTATTTGCAGAATATGATTATCCTGCTCAGAGAAGAAAGAGTGTTTTGTTTGTTTAATTTTGGGGGTAAGAGTTAGGTCAAAGGTGTCATGACTGGAATACTGACAGCTTAGACTTATTAATTTACTCATTTCAATGGTGCTAAACATCTTCCATGCTCTCCATGTGTTTTCAGTAGGATTATTTGTGTTTAGATTTCTCATGTTATTGGTCTCCATTTTTTTGAGGAAAAATGCACTCAAACATAACATCATACTCATTCATGAAATCAAAGAGATTCAAACGATTGATATGAGGACTTCTAAAGCATGTAGAATAGTTTGGCCCACATCTGTGACTGTGTTCTTTGAACTAATTGTGAAATATTGCATGCTGGAAGGCTTTAATCGGGAAATATGTTTCCCCTTAAGGGTGATTTGTCTAATTGGCTGTAGAAATGCTTTTTCTCTGCTTCAGAAAGCTTTCTCCCATTTGCTAATGGAACAGCTTCTCCAACCCTCCCCCTCTTCAGTTAGTTCACTGAACTCCTTTTGGAATTCAGTCATCAAGCTGGACAGATCCGAATGTAACTAGAAACAAAGTGCTCCACTCTTCTGGACTGTAGTTAGTTCCTAGAGAGAATGTGTTGGAATGAAACTCTGTTAGATTGTACAGGGTGACAGTTATAATCCAGGATGGTCTGGAAGTGAGAAGGTTGAATCAAGAGAAAATAGACTAGGGGATCAGTTACGTTAATTTCAAGGGTCCCACTTCCTAGGCTTTGGTAATCTAAGAGTAGGTTGCTTATACAAGCTGAATATGTTCTTCATTCATCCACAGTTGCCTTTAGACTTCAAATAATTTAAGTTTGCTATTAATGGAAATTGTAGTTGTAATATTAAAGAGTAAAAAAGGAATTTTATCTTCATGGTTCTAAACATGTAGGGTTTGATTACAACTTAAAATCTGAGTTAGGGCAGGGAGGGAAAGTGGGAGAAAAATGAGTGAGGGGGTAACACTGAAATGTACTCATTACCTTACAAATGTAACTGTAACCCATATGTACATCACCTTGACAATAAGGAGGAGGCAACAATACTTGATGAGAAATGTACTCATTACCTTTCCCATGTAATTGTAACCCTTCTGTATGGTATTTTCACAATAAAAATTAAAAAAAATAATTGCACAAACAAAGAAATTAAAAAAAGTCTGAGTAAAAATTTCCAAGTTGATCTTTGGCAAAAAATAAATAAATAAATGTGAAATCTATGAGATCATACAAGTGAGCAGTAGAGCCAGTTCAATGTCGGTGATAAATGTGGAGACACCGGCAAGTGGGAAGGTCAGGAAGCCCAATGAGTCATCCTGAGTCATACTCCTGTGTCAATGTAAATACAATGCTTATGGGAAGGTTGTGTAATTTGTTCTTGGGCACATGGTTCCTTCCTAGTTTTATACCCCTCATTATCCTTAATAACATACACAGGACACTGATGTCATCAGCAGGATGCTACAGAAAAGCAGGTGACACAAACATTGATGCCCTTCTGCTACTTAACAGTCAAACCTTTAAAGCATGGAGAAGACGTGAGTCTCACTGTTTCCTTTCAGAGTAAAGTCAAGGTTATTTCATTGTATTTTCCATACATTCACTTTGGTGAGGAAATTGTTTTTATTTCAGACTCAAAGACTCATGATGTCATTGCAAAACAAAGGCAAACAATACCTCCTGGAAATCAGTTCCACACTACATATAGAGCAATTATGTGAGTCTCATGTTTCCCCTAAAAGTGAGATATATTTGTTTATTATTTATATGTGCAGAATGGTGCTTAACTGGATAAATAGCACATTGTTCTTCAGAAATTTAATAGTAACCATTCTTTGTAATCAAATCCCAAATATTTCTCTTTCTGAAACTTCTATAGAGTTTTTGCTTCAGTCCTTTCTTGGGAAAGAGAGAGGGAACACAATCTGTGTAGAGGCACATTCTTAGTGGAAGAGAACACAAAATGGACAGTTACTATTGAGGAACACAATCCCATCCCTTCTGGAGAATCCTGGGTATTTGAAGTCTATCAATTAAGATTTGGCTAATGTGTGTGCTTTCTTTCTTCACTTCCCTGTCACTAAAAATATCAGCCAAATGTTTTAAAAGTGTAAAAATCTGTCACACCTAGAGGAAAATAAACTGTTGTATTATTAATTAGTTACTAGGTGAGGGGTGTGCTGTTTTAGTTGTCTTGTGTTTTTAATATATCTTGGTAATTTCCTTTAGAGCAAAATTTTAAAAGTACAGCTAACAGCTGATTTCCAAATATATTACTGTTAGTTCTTTGTGTTGTATTGGTCGTCTGAATGATTGTGTATCTCCTGTGCCAATGCAGTTTTCAAAACATTCAGTACAAAACTTTCTGGTATCTGGTTTGGGGAATATAGTAAATTTTTGTCTTTTTAAAAATATTATATTCTTTTAATCCCATGTTTCTTTAATGTAGCTGACTGTAAAGGAAAGTAAATTCTAAAATAGCATTTAATTTTGTCTTCTTCATGTATGGTAGTACTTATTCCGAGTTTAGAACTTTATGAGAAAGCAATGTCTCTAGTTATTTTTATTATATTATTGTTAATTATTTAATTACTATTTATTGTTTTGTTTTTGTTGTCTTAAGATACCTTTATTTAAGAGGGAATTGGAACTCAGTATAGAGTTCGATAGTAAGAATACTCTAACAGGGTTCTCCGAGGTATCAAAGTCTGTGGAACAATCTTCAATCCTTGTGTCCCCAAAGAGAAGAGTTCAGGAAAGACTGGAAACAGGGTAAAGTGATAAGTAAATTCATTAGGAAAGACATCTGGCAGAGAAAGGGATTACTACATAGCATGATGGCATTGGAAGATGGCACTTCAGTTCATCTTCAGGGTATAGGTTTCATAGAGAAAGACTTAGGGATCGAGGGAAAAGATATGCATACTCTGAGTCTAGTTATAGGTGTGAGCTAACTAGTTATTACCTCATTTCTTATTGTCCTAGGTTTCAGCCACATTGTTGCTGTTCTCACTTGAAGGGGAGAAATCTGGTTCCTAAGAGATGATTTCTTCAAGTCCAAGGTACACTCTGATTATTGTGGTGATTATTCTCATTTGAAGATCATCTGTTTTGAAAGATTCTGTTGTTTCTTAAGGATAGTTTTAGTTCCTTGTCATAAAGATGTTTACAATCAGTTCTGTCTTTTTTTTGTTGTTGAATCCAAGTTGATTGTAAAATGACCATGGAGAGACAAAATGAAGGTAAAGTTGCCAGGCTTCCCCTCACCCCCCACCCTGTTTTTAGTGGATTCATGGCAGCCTGGATGGTATAAGTACCTAATGCAATACATTGAAATCTAGCAGTGAGAACAATAGCATAAATCTTTGGTGTTTGGGTGCTTACTGAGACTATCTATTTCTATGTTCAGTTCCTATTCCCATGTCCAGTCTATACAGGGCTGAGGTTACCTGTGAGTTGAGAAATTTAAATACAGTATTTGTTCTCTGAAACCTTGTAATTTCATCTTCCATTTTAGGCTTGCATTTCCTTATTGCTCATAGTCTCCTCCTACCTATCAAGGAATCATAAATTCCTACAGAAATAACTCTTTCAATCGATTTTTATTTGAATATCTTAAATGTGGCATAATATTGAACTTTTCAAGTACAGATCTACATATTCTCTATCTGCTTACCTAGTCACTATTACATACTTGTAGAATATCAAAATATTCACTATGGATCTAACCGAAGAAAAATAATTACAGCACTATATTTTGTCTTGATTACAATTTTTCACTATTCTTTATTATCATTATTTGTGATAGAATTCTGAGACTAAGCCTAAGGGGAAATAATGTAAAATTGTAATAAGAGACAGAGAAAAAATTATTTAAAATAATATTAACAATATTTTGAAATCCAAAGGAAAGCCATTGGCCAGGCTCTGGTGGCTCATGTCTGTAATCCTAGCTACTCAGGAGGCTGAGATCTGAAGATCACAGTTCAAAGCCAGCCCAGGCAGGAAAGTCCCTGGGACTCTTATCTCCAAATAACTACCAAAAAACTGGAAGTGGTGCTGTGGCTCAAGTGGTAGAGAGCTCACCTTGAATTGAAGAGCTAAGAGACAGCGCTCAGGCCCAGAGTTCAAACCCCACAACTGATAAAAAAAAAAAAGTGATGCAAATCAGCAAGAAGGTCACAGTGTTTGTGTGTGTGTGTGTGTGTGTGTGTGTGTGCATGTGTGCACGTGTATGCATGCATGTGCACACATGGGTGAATTTGTTTTACACAACTCTTTTTTTCTAATAGAAATAATTACTGAAAATAGTGAAATATCTATGTGAGTCTTATAGCAGCAAAGTGAAAGAGAAATTTAAATATTTATTAACTTGAATAAATACAAACTACCTTCCACCTCCAAAATAAAAACAAAAAAATCACCGCACATGCACAAATACTAAAACTTCTTACTCAGTGATCAATCATTCCATATGAGAGATATTCTCCAAAGTTTAGTGTTTGTCTTCACTTTTACAAGGAAACAAATGACCTTCAAAACAAAAGTGAAATTCTTATAAAAATGTTCTTGGGAAGACCAGAAGAAATTTTAATTAGCCAATAGTTAAATTCAAAAAATATTCCATGTGGCTTCAAGATAATCTCTGTATATTTCTTTTTCACTTCCCTGCAAAATGTTTGGGCTGGAGGATATGAAGTTGACAGGAATTCCTGATGGGAGGGGAAGAGCTTTTCAAGGGTATCTTACTTTATGCACTTTATTTTCTTGATGATGGCTTGAAAATTCACTTCTTAGGGGAAGGGGGAAAACAACTCGTTTAAATAGGGATACAGGTGGACCCATTGCAACAATGAGAAGTACAAGTCGTTATGTCCAAAACGAACTTCACAACTTTGGTGGGGGGGAGGGGCGGGGAGGATTGGGTGGGGGAGCGCGGTGTGGGGGAGGATGGGAAGGGATGGGAAGGGGAAACAAAAGAGGAGGCTACATGCTTGATAAGAAATGTACTCATGATCTTGCCCACAATAAAAAAATAAAAATTAAAAAAAGAAAATTCACTTCTTTTGTATATATGACAAATAGAAGAACAAACTGGTTAAGCAGGGACGATCAATTTTGCATTTTATAACAGTAATATGAATGGATTTTTCAAATAAATAATTAGTTCATTAGGTATCTAGTTTGGATGATCATGAACTCATCTTGCAAAACATACTGTATATACTTATACTGTAATTGGTCTCTTGCCTTCATTCTGAGCATTCCAGTACTGCATGGACTGAAATGTATGCCTCTGTCTCTTCTCCTTTGTTGATTTCCAGGTCTTAGAAGTCTTCATACTGACATAACTGAGTCCTAGCTCTACATGCAGGTTGAGTTCATTCTGGCTTCCAGCTAAGAGTACTGTATTAAACATTCTGCAGGCATCCAATTCTTATCTCTTTGCAAGCCCAGGTTACAGCCCAGTGTCTCATGTAGCTGTTTTTCTACTCCTTTCAAAATAAAACCTAAGACAAAACAAAATACCAACAAAAAAGACACATGCCCCAGATTATGCACTTTTAACATACATATATATATGCATACATGTATATAAATATATATATATACATCTATGTATATACATATATATATATATATATATATATCCTTTTCCTTTCTCCAAACATTAGCCCAGTTAAAAAGTGAAATATAAATGATTGGAAATAATACTAATTTGGATTACATATAGAGACTATATAGTGAATAAATTGTATTTACTTTATTGTTACTAGGGTTTGAACCAAGTCCTCATGTTTGTTCAAGAGGTACTTTAGCACTTGAAAGAGGCCTCATCCTTTTTGCTTCCTCTGTGTTTATTATGCTTGGTGCTATTTCCTCCCAATTTATTTGCAACCCATTAAAAAGCAAAACATTTGGAAGCAAATCCAATGTAAATATTGGAAAGATTCCTGGCTCCTAATCGAGATATATTGACTTAATCTTTGCAAATTCAAGGCATGCATTTTAGGCATTTTTTCTCCTTTTCTGAGTACTCTATCTAAACTAAACACACACATACATACACACACACACACACACACACACTTAATTAAAAGAAAAAATAGAGGTCTATGTTCAAGCAGAAAAAGTCAAAATAAAAAGTAGCATGAGATCCTTGAGGAAAGGTTGTAAGAACAGATTACTCCTCAGCTGTACTCACTTCAGGTGGTTTCATGACTGAAAGGTATTTCTTTTTCCTAATTCTAACAGTAATTAGGTTCTTAACAGATCAGAGAAAAGATTTCTTTTTCCACTTCACAGATGAGGAGCAGCATTCTGGAAGGTTTATATGCCCAGGACAACATGGAAAGATGTGAGACACAGTCCTGAGTAGTTACTTCAGCATCAGCAATCCATCAACAATAATCAAAGGGAAGCCAAGGATAACCAAATGCAAAGATCATGCCTAGACGGTCTCTCACATACTCTGCTTCTCTTGATGAAGCATGGCCTTCAAGGATCCAAACTTAAATGGCATCTTAAGACATTTCTCTCTCTTATCCCATCTTTGAATGTTATACTTCCAGGAAAAGTAGGCCTTTGTTGCTCACAGCAGAATTATAAACTTTGTGACCAGATGGCAGATCTATTTGTGGTCTGGACTTCACTGTCCTGTCCATAGCTATCCATTCTACACCTTAAGCAAGTTTTCCTCAGCGTATGGATGGTCATCATCACAATAGAATTACATGATGACTGTTGAAAGATGGACTCTAGGGCCTCCTGCAACAACTTTTCAAAGTGAATTTAGGAGATTTCAGCTACACATTGTTTATATTTGTTGAGTAGTTGAGAATCAAGGTATGTTCCAGGCTAACTGAACCACCCTCTCTTGAAGTATACCACTAAGTATACTTCCACATCTCCCTTGTTCCATGCTTTTCTCAGATGTTTCTTTCATTAAAAAAAATTCTTTTTCTTTTTCACACATTCAAATCCTGCTCACCTTTCAAGACCTGGTGCAATTGCCACCTCTATAAATTACACTGCTCTAGTGGCATAACCCTAACTGTCCTCTGTTTCTGATCTCTGAACACATTTGGCTGTTGGCTGGGCAGGAAAGTACATAAGACTTTTATCTCTAATTAACCACCAAAAAATAACCCTACAAACAAACAAACAAACAAAAATACTGGCAGTGGAGCTGTGGCTGAAGTGCTAGCATGCTAGACTTGAGCAAAAAGCTCTGAGATAGCACCCAGGACCTGAGTTGGAGGCCCAGAACTGGTTCAAAACCCAATCAAACAAAAACTGCATCTGCCTAGTAACTCTGCCACATACCTTTGGTTATGAAACATGGAGTGACTTATTCATGTGGAGGAATTATGGAGCTTCAATTTGTGTTCAAGTATCAATTTGTACACATTTGTTGATATGGAGACACAGAGGATATGGAGACACAGATGTTAATAGGAAGTGAATTCTACTAGCCACTGTAATCAAATTATTTCAGGTAGAAAGAAAAAGGTTTCTTCCTGTAAGGTCCACTCCTGGATGGCAAGCAGACTCTACCTTCCTTGCAGCAAAGTCTCTGCCCAGTACCTGCATTACCTAGGCAACTGGCACACCTGGAAGAGATCACATCTGCATCCGCTGAGGTCTTATCTGGATTCAATGTGGCCATAACCTTTCCCCGCCCCTACCCTGGATAAGGCCTAGCCCAGGGCCAGATGCTCTCTTTCCCATGTGTTTTTCCCAGTCGGGTGGAACGCTAACATGGCCTGGTGCCAGCCGGAACAATGAATAAACCTACCCCTTACCTGAATACCACATGCGTGGTGTGGTTCTTACTCAGCCACCGTTCTCTTTAAAAACCTAACACTTCCCTACTTCTTCACATGTATATTTTAGGAAAAGTTATACAAAATTGTCAAAGCAATCCACAGATAATAACCCTCTTGACACATAAACTGTGAGGCATTCTGTGGAGCAAGCATCACCCAGACTCCACGAAGGCTTCCAGGCCAGCTATCATAGGCAATAAGGAGTCTAAAATTCAAATTCAAACACCAGGCAAATAATGTGCATGAATGAAAGGTTAAGTTGCTAAATAGCTGTGCTTATCTAGTATTATCTAACTTGTGTTGAGACATAGTGGGGACCCTCCTGGTCTAGAGGATGTGTGCCTGGTGAAGAGAGATCAGACAGATCCCAGCTAATGGTCACTAGGCAAGAACATGGCCCCAGGGCTGCCAAATATTGAACACTTTTAGGGAGAATCATATATTGATTTTATAAGGCAACCTACAACTTTTTTAATTGTTTATTAATTGAATTTAAAACATTAAGCATGCAATGAAGTTAAAGCATGAATATAGTTATTTTTTCATGAGAAAAAAATGCCATAATCCAAGATTACTTAACTTTCTCTTTTCCTAAATCACAAATCACCACAGAGAGTCAGCATACCCTTTCCAGACAATCTGAGTGGGAAGGCAGAAATGATTTCAGTGGCGCCTTCATTACAGTTAGGAAATAAAACTTTTAAAAAAACAAGGTAAAGACAAAACAAACAAAAACATCCTTGAAATGCCTTGTGTTTGGCTGAATAGTCCACAAATTGTGGAAGGGGTCAAGCTGATTCTCAAGTGAGAACTTATACCTTGTTTGAAGTTCCTGTAAGAGAGATACACAGGGCATGATACGACCATGGGACATCTTTGTGTAGTTAAGAACAATATATCATGGCCCCAATGATTTACAAAGAACAGAAATTTATTTCTTACAGTACTAGAGGCTAGAAGTTGAGACTGAGGGGCCACATCTGGTGAGGACCTAATTTCTGTCATGGTGTGACAGACATATTACATGGTGCAGCAGAGACACAGTGAGAATGAACTTGCTTTTACAACAAAACCACTCTCACAATCTAACTCCTCCCTGGTATCCTTACTTAGTCCATTTACCAAGGCACAGTCCTTTTGACCTAATTATCTCCCATTAGGTCCACCTTCCAATAGGATTGCATGGGGATTAAATTTCCAACAAGTAACTTTGGGGAAGGACGTTCAAGCCATAGTGGGAGGGATTACTTCTTTCTAAATAGAGCAGGGTGGAAGTCTTGTTTTGTCTTGTCTCACCTCTCCCCAGGTGTGAGTAATTGAAGAACTAATTGCATGCTGTTTCCAGTATCTGAAGTACAGGCCCATGGGAATCAGTTTACACCTGGCCAGCAGTAGATTTAGCTGGCTCTGATACCTTTGGCTTCATGCTGAGGTTCTAGGAGAGTGACTGTTCTGGTAACTTTCATGATAAAATGACCAGGAGTCATTACAACTTTGTTAATGTTTTATTTGACAATTTGATTGACACACTTATAAACACTCTTTATCAGTATCATTGATGTGCAATTTACCAGCGTACATTTGTAGAGGAAGTGCTTTGTGGGCTTTTTAAGCCTCCCAAGGAACCAGAGAGAAAGAATTGGTTTCCATCCCTTTGATGTGTGTAATTAGGGGTCATGAGAGATGCTCCTGCTCTTCTGCGGGTCACCACCTCTGCGTTCCTGTCATGTGTGTCAATCAAACCTGTCCCCTAAGCAACAGTGGTGATAATGTGTGTGTGGTAAGTGCGGTTAAGTTTGTGTGTGGTGCATTCTCCAGGGTGTCCTGCCTTCTACAACCTCTGACCTCATCAGACTGCAGCCCACTGTGGTCCAGGGGCCGCTTGCAGTTCAGGTGCTTTCCCTACTTGAACATTGGAAGTCACCTAGGGCAGCACAGATAATGACAGGACCCAAGACAGTAGATTTGCTGCCCAAGGAAATACTCAACTTCTTTCAACAGCTTTCAACTGTGTGTCACTCATGTGACATGCTAGGTGAATCTAGTGTATAACTAAAGTAAGCTAAGTAACCAGCAACAACCTAAGTACTTCTCTATGCAGAAGGGATACTCATACAGTTCTTCATTAACCAGCAAACAGCTACCAGGCCAGAAGCAAGGAGAAGATAAATGTGACAATTGTTAGTTGCACTGACTGACTTGAATTTTGACCACTTGAATCATCCTATCAGTTGAATTATTACTAAGGGTCAAATTCTTCATACTTCCCTAGAAAATCATACTGATAATAATACTGATTATCAGTTGAATTATTACTAAGGGTCAATTTCTTCATAATTGTCTAGAAAATTGAAGAGCCCATTTTCAATACGATACATTTCAGTATCAGAATTATTATTTTAGTCAAAAATGTACCTACAATATAAAGAACAAAACTATGAAAATATTATTTTAATAAAATGTATTAAAATCTTTTACTTATAAAATCACATGAATAATTTCTCTGAGGATTTCATATCTCAATGGTGTTCTCTACAGAACATCCATTTAACCATCACATGGCCACGTTTCTGGAGAGACAGCACAGGACAAGGATCTTTGATCTGGAGGTAGTGGCCTCAGTGTGTAACTATCCTTAACAAGGACTCCACACTATCCATTTTGTACATTTCTGGCCCTGGAAACAGACGAGCCAATTTTGCCGCCCTTGTCTTATCTGTGAACCTGCCACTTTTGTAAACAAAGGAAGGTCATATTTCTCTGAACACTTTGGGGTACCCACCTCAGAGCCCATGGGTCACCATGGCTGAGCAGCACAGTTCAAAGCCTGTCTTCCTAATTGTTAACAAATAGCCCTTCCCAGGAAAGGAGTGCTTGAAATGACCTGGAAGGGCGGGAAGTGGCTTGTAGCTAGCCCAAGAGCTCATCCTGCGAGTACATCAGAACTAAACATATAGTCACTTTAGTGCCAAGCCTGCTCTTTGAGAAGTTGATGAAAAGTCTAGCTACTGAGGTAAGCAGTGGCCGGCTAAATTTCATGGAAAATTTCTGAATTTTTTTTCCATCTGCTTCTGCTTCTGTTCTGGCTGCTGTCATGTCTCCTGCTTGATGGCCGTTCTGTAGGTACCCTGGTACCATCTATGGTTTTATTTTCTCCCTTCTCCTTTATCTCTTCTTTATATAAAGAGTGCTATCCTTTCAAATACTCTCCCTTTCTTCCATCTCATATTCTTAAGCACCTTGCATCCTAGGAATGCTGATGGGTGGCTGTTCAATCCATGGCTACTTCTGTGGCTACCATACATACTAATAATAACTGCCTATACCTGTGCAGCCAAAATATAAATTGTTCTGGCCACAAGTTTGATACTCAACCACGAAGACAAGCCCAGCAGACTGGGCACTGAACCTGGGTTAAGGCCCACAGAAGCATAGCGAAGAGGGCTATGGAGAGGCTAAGGAGGGAGGAATTTTAAGGAGAATAGCCCTTCTTTGTTCTTCATAATTTTACCAGTGTTGTTTTAATATCTATTGAAGGTAGGCACAAGTTTTCACTTGAAGAAAAAGAAAAGCCTCGACTATCTCCAACTATTAAAAGAAAAAAGTTGTAATTTCTCTATAACGTTAGGTTAGCCCATCCTGTAATATAACCACTGCTACATGGGGTCGGTAAAAGTGCTTGGAGTGATTTATAGTTACTTGGGATTGTCTGTAGTTTCTGAATCATTGCACTATCATCAGACTCATAAATGTTTTCCCAACAAGTTTGAATATCCACTGTATACAAGATACACTGCTAGGTGCAGGGAGAAAGGAATAATTCATATATTGTACACTGTATAGACTATCACAAGATGCTTCTATTTCTATTGTTTAGTTTAAAATAAATTTAGCAACTTTCTCACCTTCATTTTTACCTCCCCAACTACACTCATCCCACATATACCAAGTGACTTCCTCTAAATGACTAGGTCCCTATTTTCATTATTGAGTCAAGGCTGACCTTGAACTCATAGTTATCTTGTCTCCTCCTTCTAAGTGCTGGGATTACAGGTGTAACCTACCAAATTTGAATTTTATTATATATTTTGGTACTTCCTTTCTTCCATCAACCACTTTTCTCAGTGTTTGATTCTTTGTTCTGACATAGTAGTTCAAAAGTTCTCTCTAGATTCTTCTTTAGAGCAGATATCTGTGGGCTAGCTACAGTGGCAATAAAATTCAGGAGTATGGGGAGAGCGGGTGTCACTCTCCTGAAAGAATGGCATCTTCCAACCCTTAGAACAAGTAATTCCAGTTCCCCTGAGAAGGAAAGAGAGGAGACTGAAGAGCCTTATGGACCAAGTGAGACAGAAGACTCATCTCTACTCTGCTCTATGAAGGCAATTCCTTAAACAGAAAGATTTAGACAGGAATTTGGTATGTCAAAATTATTGCTGGTCATCCAGAATAACCTGTTCTGGCACTTTGATCCAGGTCCTCTACTGTCTCTTGCTACTGTTGTTGTTTATTCTACCTTCTTTTAAAGCTCTTCTTCAGCTAAGTTTCTCTATAAAACATCTCCTCTATTGTGTCTTTTCTATCATCTTTTCCTACTCCATCTCTTCATTTACCAAATAGCTTGCCTCTGGGCATTGCCAAATAACATTCAGACATTTTACTAATTGCTTAACTGACTCTCAAGGGCATTACACAGTGAACAGGGGCCATCTTTCTTTTTCCCTCTGCATTAAAGACATAATAGATATTAAAATATGAATTACTACATTAATTTGTGCTCAGGTTATTAATTTAGGGGTCTTTCCACGTAAAAAACCTGGAATTTGTCACTTACTATAAACCCCTTATGCGCATTTACAAATAGTGGGAAAGTTATATTATAAGCATGGAATTAGCAATCAGAGAGAGCTGTCACTTAAAGATTCTTTGTGACTATGCTTCATTGATTACAGTTTTCTTAGGCACATTTACTAGTCCTCTATGTGAGTGTGTGTATGGATGTGTGTTTGTGCATGTATGCACATATGTGTATGTGTTTGTTTTTTACATTAGTCTTGAAGAGGTTCTTGTGAGAATAAAATCTCTGAATTATTTATATTCTTGTTGGGGTATATCAATACATCCTTCCTTTCCTTCCATTTCTGTTTGAATCTTGTTTATAGCAACTGAATATGAAAATCCTGCTGCAGACATAATAGAAACAGCTTTCTGTGGCTTTACTTCCTCCCACAGGATGGCTGGGACATCACAACGAGAGAGAACTGTCATGACCTTTAATGTTTCTCTTTAACAGGGTGGAGGGTGGGAGGAACGTTAGAGAATGATCTGCCCAGTAACTCCCACTGAGAGCTCTTGACTTTGGAGTTTTGTGGTCTTTTAAGTAAGGTGACTCTATTTTGTTGACTACAAAATAAACTTCCATGTATTTACTGCAAAAAATATCCTATATCAGAAATTGACTGGGACTTAATGTGCAGTCTAAAGCTGAAAGAAGAAAACTTTAATGAGAGTTTCGTGGTCCAATTGTTTTTTCTGGGACTTCAAAATGTCTGCAGTCACATAGGGTTAAGATAATGGCCATCAGGCCATTCCATTCTTCACATTTCTTGTCAGAGATAAATGAGAATGTGCTTCCCTGCTGTGCAAACATCTTCTTCATTAATATTGGGTGAACAAGAATGTAAGCACATTTGGCTTCAGAGAAAACTAACAGCATTGAAAATGTAGAGCATGAAAGCCTAGAGTCTACGATCAGCCTTTCAAAGCCCAAAGTGCATAAGAAAAGAAAAAATATTATGGAAGCATCAAGAGTGATGAACTAAGGGTAGATCTGCATATTAAAATTCAAGTAGGACACCACACCTTTCCACAAGGGTACGCAGTGGCCAGAGGATACTTTGTGGGTGAGGAAATAGTTTTTTTCTCAAGTGAAGATTTTTTCCCCCCAAGTATGACAGTATTTATTTTGAGCTATGCTATTAATTGGAACTTATAATACTCACTGCTTCTGTACACAGTTGACAATGAGCCCCACCCTGTAACTTATAACACACGTCCTCATATATTGTAACTTAGCTCTAACATTATTGCTTTGTCTTGTCCTTAGGTATGAATATCTTCCAATTCCAAATGTAAAAACCTTAAAGTCTGGATCAGTGCCATTCCCATTTTCTTATCCCATTCCTTACACATGGTAGGCATCAATACCAACACACTGCCAGCTTCTAAGGCATCATTCAAATGGTTGTGAAGATATTTTTGGAGTTGTGCAGCATGGCTCTTGTAGGCACACAGACAATGCTTGTTCATTTAGTATCATCTGAGAAGTATAATACACTGTGAAGTTACATTATTGTTTCAGTGGTCTTGGAAATAGGAAAATCCTTGGCCTTAGTTAAACACAATAGGCTCCCTTTGACTAAAGATTCTAAATTATCAGTAAAAAAGATATGCTTCTACTCTGAATGCTTGGTTATCTGCATATATACTAACAAAATGCCCGATTTTATAATTAGCAGCCACCTGTACAAAGAAGTAGCAACTTAAGACAATCACTTCAATTTTGAAATACTTGTCTTCATGAGAAAAAGTATAGCTTCTATACTACTAGGCCAGATACCCTACCCTAAAGATCAACTGGGCATAGTATGAATTAGATGTAACAGATTCAATAGAATTAATATTACATCTGGGCAGACATTGGAACATATAGGTTTCCAACTAAGAAGATTTAACCCATTTTTCATCTAGACAATCTTAGAAGTTTTAAAACTTTTATTTCATCAGTGGAAAATGAGATAACTGCTTCTATAGATCCGTGAACATGTATAGTTCTCATTAAATCGTATTAACCACATTTTCTTTGAACAGACAGCTCGTGTTAAGACTGAAAACACCCACCTGTAACTATGGATTTCAGTGACAAAATCATCAATGGCCACTGGCTCTCTAGGAAGAAAATAGTATTTTCAAAGTAATACTGACAATTAGGCATAGGTGCTGTACTCAAGAGTCTACATTCAGAAAGCCTGAGAGAGAAATGGTCTATTTGATGGAGAATGGGTCTTGACTCTTCATTTTACTAGTAACATTGGCTCAGCTTGACTTCTTCTCCAGGCTAAAACTTAACCAATGCATAACAATGCTGATTGGCTTTGAGGAGAGGTTTCTGAATAGAATAAATGCACAGAAGTAAATGAGACAAAACTTAGTTTTCATAATTCAGCTATCTGGATTGCTTTTACTTGACTATTCTCTTTGTCCATTTGTCTCTGCTTCTTTTGTTCCTTTTCCCTTCCTGCTTTCTCTCTTGTCTTTTTTATCTTGTTTCTTTTTGTAATATGCTTCTTTTAGAATTAGATTTTCATCTTCAAAATGCCACATTTTCAAGCACATGTTGAATTTTTTAAATACAATAAGCTGATTTGCAATCAGTGAATGCCTGCCAGCACAAGGCCCACTTTGAATGGTGCTCACATTCCACTGATGTGAATGGAAATAGGCAGGAGCCCCAGTCTTTGTAGACTTCTGGCAGTACAAGGATAAGTAACAAAATAAAGAAAGACTCTCCATGAGCAGTGTGATCTGCGAAGATGAGACAGAGACCCGGTGATCTGAGTGACTGTGAAATTCCCCTAATGAACTCTCTTGCTCTGCTTCCTCTGAGCTTCCTTCCTGAGCAGGGAAGACTACAAAGTAAGCCATCTCGCTTGAAAGTGCAGCTAGTGGGAGGAAGAAAGACAAAAGTCCCAGGCTGGAGGGAGATTCTGAATTAGTGATAAGCTACTGCATCCCACATGCAGAGGCTTCTTTCAATTCCTGCAGAAAGTGTTTTATTAAACATACTATATGCCTTGGTGGTGTCCTTCATTAACTTTCAGCTTTGCTAATATGGTTCCTGGAAATAAGCAGATCGGGTTTTCTATTTATCTTCATGCTTTGTAAACAGCGACTGCAGGCTAGCAAGGCAAACAGCAGGGTTATATTTGAAGAGTCTTGTAGTTACATTGAATCAGGTAAAACACTCATGGGCTATATTCAAGGCTTTAGAAGGAAGGAAGCTGGGGCAGAAACACATTGGGTAGGAATACAGATGTTTCTATTTTATCATTTCTTTGCTCATCCTTGTTTTTCTCCCTGTCTTTCTTTCTAGATCTGCCTCTGTTCCTCTCTCCTGTGTTTTGATTTTGACTTAGTCTTCTCTCTGGGAGAGATCTTTATGCAATGATTACATAATGAAGTAATTGGATTGGTTTAGGATGAAAATGTTTGAATCACTATTTAATCACACAATAAAAATACAAATCAATGTAAATCAGCACCATCACCATCACTCTGAAATTTACATTTGAGAATCCATGGCTCTAGGAACTGCATTTACAAATGTAAATTTCAACATCAGAAATGATTGATAAAGACCAACCTGTTGGAAGAACATAGTTCACACTGTCTTACTCGAGCAAACTATGAATTCTCTGCATGCAGACAACAGATCCGGGACCGGGAGCCAGCAGTGAATTCTTCATTGGAGATAACACAGCATAGTTCATTCATGCCATTAGACATCAAGTGTCTGATGGTGGAGAACAGATGAAAATCACAGGCACAATGCTTTTATTCTTATAAACACAATAGGCAGTAACCTAGCAAATGATCATTCATTATAATAGCCTATTTAGCAAATAGCTTGCTGATTCTCTGTAAGTTCAGTTCTGTAGGACTACAATACTACAGTTCTAAAAGTCATGAAGTCTTTCTAGTGATTCAAAAAGCCTTACAGTATTTGTCAGTTGTAGGTGTCGACCAAGTTATTTAATCTAATGTATTTTCTCATTTGTAAACCGTAAGTATAAAGCAGAATTTTATAAAGACTTAGCATCATGCCCAGCAATGTGTGAAGATCAATACCTCATAGCTACATTTCATACAATCTTATAAAAATGCATCATTAATAAAGAAACTGATTGTTAGAAGTAAAATAACACCTTTTGTTTGAAAAGATTTTCACTTTGGGCGTAATTCCAGATTCATGAAAAAAATCTTAGCAAAGCTATTTCCGGTTTATGTAGAGGCTTGGGCTAGTGATTCCTATCACCGTACATAACTGCAGTGTGTGTGTCAAATGTAAAATTCCTGACATCGGTGCATTAGTGTAGACTGACCTCCAGACTTCCCTTGATACTTGAATAACGCTCTTCTCCCAAACATCATTTATTTTTATTTTACCTGAGTTTGACGTTGCTGTTTTTCTCAAGACAAAACCAAGGTTATAGGTTTGAGAAAGAACAGCCTGCCATATGATGGCCTCAGCATTTTCCATAGCAACATGCACTATATCAATATGACTTATCACTGGCAAAGTTAACAGTGATTAAGCTCATATCTGCCTTCTTTATACATTGTACACTTATTTTTTTTTCCATTTCAATATTGAGTTTTAGAAAGCAAGTTGTCAGGTCTGCTTCAACCTGAAGAGAAGGTATATTAAACTTCATGTCTTGGAGCCTTAAAAATATTTTGAATTCTTTTGTATAGAAAGCTTATCATTTCCCCCATATATGTGTTTATTCTATCAATATAGATTC
Organism: Dipodomys ordii; assembly: GCF_000151885.1. Lineage (NCBI taxonomy): Eukaryota > Metazoa > Chordata > Mammalia > Rodentia > Heteromyidae > Dipodomys > Dipodomys ordii. The sequence continues at coordinate 3,388,542 of NW_012267221.1, read as the reverse complement.
ATATATATGTATGTGTATAGATATGTATATAAACTGTTACATTCATAAAAATGTATCTATATACATACATATACATACCTACTTAGGCTACATATCTAACCTATATATCTATATGATACTTTGATTATAAGCTAGTACAACATGTTTTCCTGCTCAAACCACACCAGCTTTAGCTCTTGGGAAAATAATACCTGTGGAAAAATTGAAACAAACTATGAAACTGTCTTCAGTGTTGAGTCATAAATAGCTGCAATCAATCATTGAAGCTGAGTGGGAAGAGATTTTGAGCTCCTTTCTAGCATAGAAACCCCAAGTCTCAGTGTCCCAAGAATTTACAAGATAGGGACAGTTCAGTGGTGGAGTGGCAATTCAGAGATAGCTAGATGCCTTAATGAAGGTAATAAAAAGAACAATAATATTTTATGAAGTGGAAAGCTGATTTTGTGTGACTGCATCTTTGGAAATGATCTTTGTCTCTATTAATAACAAGCTCGTGCTTTAGACTATGCTCTTTTGAAGACAGTTCTTTTCTAAATGAAACAGAAATGTGAACACAAGCAATATATAATATAAATTATTATTTTAATATCACCCATGGTGATATAAAAAGAATTAAATTTAGGACAATGAAGAAACTAAACATTACCCTGGAATCATTCACTAACTTAACAAGTGTAGGAAACAGATCTCGTAAACAACGTAGAGGCTCTGCCTTTTATAATAGACCAAGCAGATATATTGGCAGAAACATTTGCAGTGAACAAATATTGCCCAGAGGACGTGAACAATAGTTACCAAAATCAGCCTAATTGTCATACAAACAATATTGTAGCATTAGGTTTCATGAGTCGTGTATACACACAATTTCTATATTGAGTCCATATGGAATATGTGCTTCCTTTTGCCCTTATTTCACATGCCTGTTATTTTTTTAAAGCCTTTAGAAAATCTTGCTCATAATGTCACTAGGAAAGTTCTTGAAAAGTTAACACTCATAGTAAAAAAAATGCAGTGAAAGAGGCATTTAGGAAAAATCTGTACTTCAGGGTTCTTTTTGGGTATTAAGATAGTTCTTGCCTCAAAGATTTGTACCTACATTCTACTATGTTTCTGTGTCTGTCTCTGTGTCTAACACTCTCTTTCTCTCTCTCATTTTCTCTTAAAACACTGTCAAATAGTACAACTTTTCCTCTGCCTATTAAATTTATCTTGGGGATCTGTAAATCAAATTAACAAAAGTTAGATTAACAGAAAAATGTTTTTATTGTTATTTACATGTACAGAAGTTTGCAAACACTCATAGAGGTAGCTAGACTTGAAGGTATTGTATCAGATAACAAAGGGATGGTGAACACTATTTTAGTTAGGACTGTTCAGACACAACATTTTGGCTTCTGTTTCTGATCTCTGATGATAAGAGTCACTCTTCTCTTTGGGACAGTGGGTGAAGGGTGAGGAGTTCATATTTCTTGAGATAGTTACACCCTGTCAGTAGACAGATAAGGAGAAGGTAGAGGATTCTTCCTACCCCTGTTGGTTCTTAACCACCTTCAACTCAAAAGTATCTTTATGCCCAGTGGTCAATTTTGAGATGACAAATTCTAATGTCCTTTGTTTTTGACCTTGGACATTTCTTATAATTTTGAAAGTTTGTGTAATATTGGGCATCCCTGTAAGATTATAATTTATTTGAGGAGAATTTTGTCTATTATTCACCCATATGTAAGGCACCTCACATAATTCCACGCTTTTTATTTGACTTATGTAGCTTATTCACATGCTTTATATCATCATGTGAAAGATGTAATATTTTTACCAAGAAATGATCTTATGTACAATAAAAACTAGTCTTTTCTTGTTGCAGATATATATATATGTATATATATTGTTTGCTACAATATAAAACTATCATTTTCTCATATCTCCAAGTATATTTAAATTTTTAACTATTTTTAAATTTTAACTATTATATAGAAATATATGTGTATGTATAATTGAATGTGTGTGTATATGTATGCATGCATGTGGTGATACTTAGACTTGAACTCACAGCCTCACACATCTCAGCTCTTGATTAAGGCTGGCACTCTACCGTTTGATATATGCCTCCAGTTTTAACTTTTTGTTGGTTAATTGGAGATATTATTCTCACAGAATTTGTCTGACTGAACTGGCCTCAAACCATAATTCTCAGATCTCAGCCTTCTCAGTAGCTAGGATTACAGATGTAAGACACCAGTGTCCAGTTATTTTTCTTATGTACTCTAAACATATAACCTGAAAGTAATTTTGTGTAATATTTTAAGTAATTTTGTTCATGAAGCAGTTTCCTAGTATAAAAATTTTCATTTGTGGCATTATGTGGTTGCTCAAAAAATGTTTGCTTTTGGATCACTTTTTATTTCAGATTTCTGTCATAGGAAGTTTCAACCTATTGTTATAAGTATATGTTTCTTCCTTTCCTTTATCTTTAGTTTTTTTCAGTATTAGATATCAAATTCAGGACACTGAACTTGCATTCCTACTTCTTAATCTATGTCTCTCGTTGCATTTTACATCTTGCTATATCTACTCCTTGATCTATGTCTCTATCTATATTCTCTTGCTTTTAGTTTGTTTTTCAGATAGGGTCATATATTTTTGCTCCAGAATTAGCCTTGGACCTCAGTCCTCTTGCCTTTACCTCCCAAGTAACTAGAACCATAGACATCTGTCACTGTACTTGTTTTTGAGATTGAGTCACACTAATTTTTGATACTAGATTTGGCCTTGAACCATGATCCTCTAATTTTCACCTCTCCAGTAGCTGGGATGACACGTAGGCCACCACATATGATGTCATCTTTTATATTTGCCAATTTTTATTCTAAACCTTCTCTTATCCAGGCATATTATTAAGGTATGTCCCAGTCCTCAGTGGAAATACTTCTTGCTTGCTACTGCATAAAACTCAGCATGTCACATCTCTCAGTAGATTTAAAATTACCTTCTGGAAACTCTCCCAATGCACAAACTTTCCCCAGCTGTTGGAGACTCCTCTTCTCTGCTTTTGTTTCCCCTGAGTGATACCCTCTCAAAATGTGCCCCTGAGATACACACAGCAGCATTTCTTATACATGTACAAAAGCAAGAAGAACTAATGAACTCGGCTTCCTTTGTTCTCTACTCTGAAAACAATCCTCAAACCAATAAAAAAAATAGTAGGCTATATGAAATAGAAGAAAGAAAAACTACATATCCTCCTACATATATCTTTTCCCCATCAGACATTGAGCATCTTGATGGTAGTAGACATGCCTTTCCAACTTTGATATGATGACATTTAGCATAGTCTCCAATGTAGCAGGTCTTTATCTATTATAGAATGGAGGGAGAAAGGGTTGGAAAAAGAAAGAACAGAAAGGAAAGATGGAAGGTCACAAAAGCTGGGAAGAAGGATGGGGAATATAATTATATACATTAATGCAATAGGCACTCATTGAATGTAGAAAGTATGGCAAGGGGTTGCTAAATACTATTTGTAACATAAAAATGTATCAGCTTCAAGGAGGTAAAAAAATTTAAGATGCCACATAGATAGATAGATAGATAGATAGACAGACAGACAGACAGACAGACAGATAGATAGATAGATAGATAAACACATGTAAAGTCCTAAAATAAAGCATATGCATGCTACTCTAATAGAATCCATTCTGAGCTAGATAAATTTTGTTCACATGAGTCCAGACATCAAGTCCTAGATAACTGTATTAGATTGAACACATGTCCTGGTGATTTTACCAGTTTATCAAAATGCTTTTATAGAAAGACAAGCTGATTCACTCATATTCTCTCTCAGGAGTAAAGTAGACACTGAGAAGGAGGAGTACAAGAATCTGGCAGTTCTCATGTGTCAGGAGGAAGCTGCAGAGAAGAAATCACAGGAAGCTGATTCTCCAACCCTGAACCCAAAATAACCACATTAAGAATGAGAAAGCCCTGGAACAGAGAACGAAGAGCACAACAAAATGACACTAGATGCAGAGGATTTGGGGAGATGTTTGAAGACCTACAGAAACAGATATAAAAAGAAAAAAAAGAAGTAAGGAAAGACAGAAGGAAGGAATGAAGGAAGGAAAGAAGGGAAGGACATAGGGAGGAGAAAGGAGAAAGGGATATAGGAAGACGGGATAGAAGAATGAGGAGAATGAGAGAAAGAAAAAGAGAGAAAGAGAAGAACAAGTCTGCTCAGTTATATACACATGGCTCCTGACTCATGACAAAGAAGGAACTTGTCATTGACTTCTAGAAGGACCTTCTGTTGTGACAGTTTCCAGTATGTATGCCTTTATAATAATAGAGTCATATTAAATCCCTCTTCTGAGGGTAACTTGTGTCGGGTTTTCTGCTCCTTAAGTTAAGCTCCAGACTAAAACCAGAAAGAGCAAATGGAGAAGAGCCTCGTATTTCCTGTTCCTCCTTAGAAACAATGACATCCACCATCCTGGTAAAGCCTTAGCATTATTTGTGTGATCTTTAAATACTCAGAGGTCTGGAAAGTCTCTGATGTAAGATTGAATTCAACATCCTCTTTCTACCCTTCTCTTCCCCTTCTTTGCTCTTCATTATAAAAATCATGGACAACAGAAGCTCAAAGAATTTCTAACAATATTGTTGTGTATGAAGCAGCCCTGAACATCATTACCCTTTGCAGAAGCTCTATTTCTTGATCTGCTTCATGAGCTTGGATACGTAAGAGCCCAAACTCTTCCTCCGCCTTAAAATATATACCATGGCATGAATTGCTTAGATGCAGATCATGTGGTTAAATATTCACACTGCCCATCCAATGAGTTAGTTACTTTTAATAATCTATTCAACTCAGTGTGCCTACTTTTTCTTCCTTCCTTTCTCTCTCTTTCTTTCTCCTTTTCTTTCCTTTTTTCTTTTTGTTTCTTTCTTTTTCTTATTTTCTTCCTTTCTTTTCCTCTTCATTCCTTAAAAAACAAACAATATATTGTCTATCATGCTTCAGGAACCAAGTAGCAGCCTACTGAGCTAAGGAAGAAATAATACATCTGCAAAGTATTTATAAGTACATCTAGAGCATGATGTAACTTATGGGCTAACTGTACTTGGTATCTGGAGTTGATGAGTTCAGGATGATGTGATTCACTTATATGGTTTTTGTATTTTTAAATTTTTTCATTAAATTGTCTCCTTACCCTTAAACTACTGCTTTCTGACTTAAACAGTGCTCTGTAGATTAATGTCCAATTTTGCTCAATTTTGAACTATGTTTCCAATAACATTATCCTCAAAATTTTTAACCTCTATTCACTATAACTTTAATAAGAATGGATCATAACAGACAAAAAACTGCACACTTTTATAGGGAAAATACACTTTTACCTGGAAACAGGGAATAGTCATATGGAATCCCAATTCAATTGGCCAATACCATTGAGTACTGGAAAATCATGAGACATTGTAACAACAGAGCAGCATGTCTCCTACTATAACCTTTTCTATTTATTTAATCCAGCTCATTAATGAAGATCTTCTTTCCGTTGTCCTGATATAGGAATACTCCAAAACCACAGGCTTACGTTTTGACAGCTAATTTTGCAGGTTATAATTTTCCTGCTTAACCCAAGAGAAAAAAAAAGAGATGGATGATTGAGATTAATCATTTGTAAAATATAATTCTGTCACAGATAATAATTGCACGATCTTTCCCTTTACTGAAATCCCCAGAATGTACCATAAATTGTCACACTTTGTAACAGAACATGTAACACATTAGGGGACTCCTAATAAAGCAAGTCTGCTACAAAAACAAACCAATTGCCTTCTAATTGGCATGTCTCCACGTGATTATTCTCCTGTGAAGGAAAACTGTGCCTTGAGTAAAGAAGGGTTTAAAAATTATTATTCAAGAGGTGATTGTCTCCATCTTATTACTATTGGAGCTATAATATATGGAACTTCCTTACTTCATGGAATCCGGTTAGAACATACAATTGTCTACCCAGAAGGCAAAATGGTCCCTGATAGAAAAGAGAACAAATTCAGACAGTTTTAATTAATTTTAAATTTTAAAAAGACTATCAAAGTGATCATAAAAGAATTGACTTTCTAAGAATGGCTACATGAGTCCACCAAGGACAGGACTGGCTTTATTCACAGAGGAACTCTCTGTAAATGTTACTTTTTTCCCCTGAGCCCATCTGATAGGTACTTGATACTGTTTAATAAAAAAAGGCAAAGAAATTTCAGTGGTTTTTATGTGACGTTTCCAGAGTAAACTCGGGCTAAGTTGGACATAATGGAAAGGGAGGTCTATGGATCTCTGTGATCTTATCCGGTAGGAGCTGGATTGACTAGGGACAGAAGCTAATGAAATCAGGGTGAGTTTAACGCTTGTGTGGCCATGCAGTGCCTGCTCTTCTCCGTCCACACCTGTAGACAATCCTCAAAAATGGATATCACAGAGAGAGAGTAAATGCGTTCAAATGTCCCCCATCACAAGTTCTCTGAACATATTACTGTAGTCAACTGTCATTTATTATGCTTTATTTTTAAAACTAAAAAATTAAATTTCAAGTGTCTCATAAAAATTATATGTTAGACAGATGGTAGATATGTTAGTAGCTTGTTTTACCTAAGCGACAACGTATATGCAATTATAATGCAAACATCACATTGCACCTCACAAAGGTCCACAATTATTTTTTGTCACTCATTAATATAAGGAATTTATACAATATATTCCAGAAACATAGAAGAAAAATTTCACCATGTCTTCATTGTGAATAAATGACCATGTTTGAGGAGTTACTTTTAAATCTAATTTAAACATCACATTGTATTCACATATATCAGCATATTACAGGGTACTCCATAAATATGTTTTTATGTCATATCTATCCCTCTGAACCCTATGCTTTTGTGAGATATGCATTGAATTTTATGACTGCATTCTTTTGTCCTTCTTCTCTTGATCTGTCTACTCACCTCAGGAATCCCCCTCTCATATACCCATTTTCAAGTTTTTATTTTGTTGGACTGTGAGTTAGCCTTTCAGGGAATGACATCATTTGAATTGTGTGTGTGTGTACGTGTGTACGTGTGCCTGTGTGTGTGTACACCTCTAAAATTAAATTTAAATAAAAAAAAAGCTGGGCCAGAGGATGGTTAAATCCTGTCATTGTAACTACTCAGGAGGCTAAGATCAGGAAGATTGAGGTTCAAAGCCAAACTGAATCAAATGTGCCATACTATCATCAGTCAGACTACCTTCTTCTTTTCAAATCCTTTGATAGTTTTCCTTTAAATTTAAGTAAGGCCCACAGTCTTTGCAATGGCCAACCAGAATCTAGACCATTAACATCTCTCTAATCTGGCCCTTCCAGCCTTGCCTAAACCCAGGGTTAACCCTCTATTCTGATAGCATCAGAGACATTTGGCAGAATCTCTAGTGAGCTTAGTGTTTCACATATCCTGCAATAGGCTTTTTGGCAGCAGTATTTGAGGGAGGGTAACCTGTAGAGGCCTGCTTACTTGCTTTTAGGAGAAAGAGAGAAATGAAAATAAGGATATAGGTTGACCCATTGTAACAATGAGATGTACAAAACACTATGTTGAAAATGAACTTTACAACTTAGGCAGCGGGGGCAGGTGGGGAGTTGTGGAGATAGGAGGGAAGGGATGGTACGGGAAAACAAAGGAGGAGGCAACAATGCTCAACAGGAAATGTACTCATGACCTTGCTCGTGTAACCGTAACCCTTCTGTACAGCATTTTACAATAAAAAGTACAAAAAAAAATGGATCCGTTTTGTTTTGCATCTTTTAAGTCAATGAAAACAAAACACAAACTAGTATCACAATATCTCAAAAATATAAATTATCCCACCACACATAAAAAAGTAGACTCTTGTCAAACGCAAATGGTTCATGACTGCCATCCTAGTTATTCAGGGGACTGAGATATGAAGATGGTTGTTCAAAGCCAACTCTACGCAGGAAAATTCTTATTCCCAATTAACTACCCAAGAAACTGGACATGGAATTGTTGCTCAAGAGGTAGAGCACCAGCCTTGAGTTAAAAAAGCTAAAGGAATGCACCCAAGCCCTAAATTCAAGTCCCATGTGAGCACATGCATGCACATGCACATGTACACAAACACACAAGAAACATCTGGATCCTTCTTTCCTATTAAAATAATAATTGATTTCCCATTATCTTTTTATTTATAGAAATAAACACAGATGATTACATATAAATGTGAATGTATTTAGGAAAGTCAGAGTTTTTATGCTATTAATATTTATATCTCATGTATTTAAAGGCCTATTTTCAGTTCATGTATATTCTTGTATACACGTTCTCTATTGTGTAACCTGTTTCTCTTATCTAAAAATAATGTAATATGTTCATAGGCCACTACATTCTGTCATGGATTTATAATCACCTCTTGGGGAACACCTAATAGTTCTAATTTTCAGAATTACAAATGTGTAGAATACTTACATCTTTATAAATACAGTTAGGGACACATATCTATGTTGCTTGGCTGCAGTAAGAAGAAACAGAATTCTATATTAAAATCTTATATTTCTGCATTTGGTGAATTGCATTTATATACATAAATTCATTTGGACAGTAAATCTTCCATCCTGTCTTCATGCTTGCTGGGAAACAAGGAAGAAGACATCACTTCCCGGTATATGCTAGCATAGTCCTAGCATATATTAGGTCATAATGGTGGGATTTACACAGGTGGCTGAGGCTTGACTGAGTTATTGCTGCTGCTCAGTATATTAAATACATGTGATTTGAAGCAACGACAGGAGTGTTTGAAGCTTCATCTTCTATTGAATGTAAATGTAATGTTAATTTCCAGAGTCTGCCTGAAAGTTCTTGTTTTGGAACTTAGCTATTTCTGAAGGAGAAATATAGATATACCTGGGGAGGGGGTACTTTTGCCAGCCATCAGAATCTGTGTACAGCCTAAATAATGAAATAAGTAAATTTGGATAAAATACCAGTATTTGTACCTACTTCATATCCTCCTGGCTATATCATACAAGTAAAGAATAATTTGAAAAACTTCTGGGTTTGAGATCTTGGTTGAACTGTGTTTCTAGAATATCATCCATTTGAGCATAGTGACAATAAGTCTCAGGGCCTTCCATCAATCTTTTCCCTTCCTCATTTGGTTCTCCTAATTCCATTATTTCTGAAGACTGGAGTGCTTTGAGTTTGAGAATCACTCTAGTCTTCTGCACTGATTAGAACATGGAATGCAATACTTTTGTCCTCACTGAGAAGTGGATCAACTCTCGGCATACTCTGCATACCTTCATGTGTGGATATCTGGAGGAAATAGAACTTGCACTGGTAGCTCTGTGGTGGAGACTATACATGGAGACCAGCCAAGTATTTCCAATATAGTTCCCTGTGAGACAAATTATTTGATTTAGATATTATTTGTTAATAAGTCTAGGTCGTATTAGAAATTAGTTCACTGTAGAACAGAGTAACTGTTTTGTCAACTATAAAATGTAATGGGTGAAGTGGACCTTTCTACGTACTTCCTAAAGCAATACTGCATAAATGAAGACAAGGCTAAAGAATATAAACAAAAACACCTGACCTTGCCTAATGTGTTTCAATTCAGATGGCAAAATATTCATTAGCATTCACTGGTATTTTGAGTGCTAAAGGAGTTAAGCTTTTTAAAATCCTTAAGAACAAGATCATTTGGACTATTGCATCAAGAGTAAAAGACTGAATATTTTGAGCCTTTGGGGCCTAAAATATGTGAAGCATATAAAGTAAAAAGATGGCTAAAATTTCTTTTTGAGGCTTTACATAAATTTAAATGGCTCTTTAGGTTAAAGCATATCCTAATTTCTCTGTGGTCATCTAATAAATAAATCCTGGCCGACTTGTTCACTTTCTGTAGGAAATAATGAGCTCCACCCTAGTGTTGAGTAAACAAGAACCCCCTGAGGTCTTTGGCCTGATATCCCAAAGCACTTACTCCAAACAGCCATTTAGGAACCATCTGGGCAACTAGATCATTTAGGAAGCATCCTTTGCTCAAAGAAGTAAGATTGTGAATGGTTATAGATAAACAATAACTACATCAACAATGCATTTTACAAGTGAATAGGGAATAGAAAATTTCTTCAACTTGAGTCATGGCTTTCTATTGTTTCAGCTCATGAAGGAAGAATGACACTAGTTAGAGAATGACTATGAAAGACTGAAGTAGTGCCTTTAGGTTTATAGAGTAAACCCATAATACCCCACCTTTACCAAGGTGAATGAACAGTGTCTTTTTTTTTCTACTAGGAAAGTCACGTTGCTTGGTTGCTTCCTTTGGAAGTACTAGTTCACTTACGTTCTTTTCTGACAATGTTGCTATACTTGCTATTTTGAACTTAAGAGCATGTTCTGGTACTCATAACAACAAGCTAGCTGATTTGTTTTACTGGATCAACATGGCAGTCTCAGAAATATTGCCAAAAATACCCAGATTAACAAAAGGGAATAATAAGGACTTAAGGGATCAGGGCTGCCATATCATCCGACTGCTTTGAACATAACAAAAGACCACAATCCAGCATCAGCCACTTTAATTGAACCAACTAAATCTCTAAGTACCCATTAAAGGTTATAAAAATAGGAAGTTCAAAATTAATTGTGCTCTCCTAGAAAGGAAGATTGCATACATCCAAAATGGTGTATTGCATATTAGTTGATATTTATCATCATCAGGACTGTGGTTCTTGGTTGTGGGAGTCTGGGGTAAATGGTAAAACTTTCTTTTTGTGGATAGTGTTAATTTAAAACAAAAACAATATATTTTTTACCTAATACCATCTAAGAAGCTAATAAAAGAAGAGTATATGAATTTGAAAATTAAACAAACTCAATTATAAGCTAAATGTCTATAAATAATTAGAATGATACTTTTAAACAATGTTATCTCAATTGATAACACAACACAAACTTTGTTACGATATAACCGAGTGAAACAGTTCAAAATTAAAACGTATCTTATCTTTAAGAATACAGTACTATTCACCCATCCTTTGTCAATAGAAATGCCTTCTATGTTATATAAAATATAAAATATTCATCAAAATATTTAAGTCATGCTCTGTCAAGACAAAAGTAAAGATTGATATATTGCTATACTTCTATTAGAAAAAAAGAACTCTTCATCTTGGCCCCATGCATGAAATAAGGGATGGAATTGGATATCATCTTTGTTGATTATTCAAGAATAAAAGAAGAAAGGAAGTTCTCTCTCCTCCCCAGGGAAAAGAACTCAGAAGGTATTAATATCATAATTACCCCATCACCTCTTTAATCGGATTTAGATGATTTAAGGAAAAAAGGCTCCCAGCAGAAAGACAGCCGACCATTTAAAGCTGGAAATATGTTAACAATACTTGAAAATATTTACAACAGAAACTAAAGGGTCTTTAGAAAACTCCTTTGGACTCATCTTCGAGTCCTGAAAATTTCCCTAAGTGCTTATAAAACAAGGACATTAATTAAGCAAGGCATAGCAAAGAGAAAGGAATCTCCCCTGATCTCTGGCCAAGATTATTCCATAACCACTTTTCAACAATTTGGCAATGTATGCATTATATCATCCATTCACTAACAAGGAAATTGAGACCTGGACAGATGAGACAACTCTTTCAACATTTCCCTGATGGGAGGGAGTCACGTTGGAGACCTTGTCTGCCAGCTATAAGGTTTTCTTATAAAGCAAAGTGAAAATGGCCAGAATGGTGTGAACAGTGTGAGAAAAAAGAATGTATTTGGCTGATTAAGCAAAACAGATTATTTAAAAACCAAGTATTTGTTCCCAGTATAAATGGCAGCCTTTCTGAAGGTACGAAGAGTCGGACTCTTCAGAAGATAGATGAAATCTTTTTGGAGTAAAGATAAGGTTACTTTACACCTTGTGGCAAACTAAGATGTTCAATAATTCTAAGAATAAGCTTATGCAATGTCAAATTCCTTTCGAGAGTCAAGTAGCTTAGTTTCTTGACTTTAGATTTGTTTAAAGCCAATGGTCCAAGTTGTTTTTTTGTTTTTTTTTCTTCCTGATGGTACAAACATGCCAAGGTTTTGTGAGCTATAACACTTTAATTACTGATGTTAGCAGAATTCTACCTAGTTTAGGAGCTTTTCTTTGGAATCAGCCTTCGGAATGTTTTTGGAGCCATATAATGTAATTACTCCCATTATGTTTTGGCCAACTAAGCTGGCTTTTGAACAAAAATATGTTATTAGTCCTGTTGCAGTTGCTCTGTATATACAAAAGTAGATTTAGTTATTCATATCTAATAAAAATAGCTTGGAATACCATCAAATAGCATGTATCTGATCCCTTGTACATGTTCACAGTAAATCCATAGTCTAGGGAAGACAGTTTCTGCAACAGAGTCTGACATTTAAAAAGCAACGTCAGAAGCTAGATTTAGTTTACAAACTCACAAATAAGCATTTTGGGTGGTATGCAAGTGTATACAAACATATTAATTGAAATACAATAGATTGGAGGGAGATCTCAACCAGTATAATTCCTTAGAAAGACAAAATCAAAGTTCAGCAAAATAAAATGCCAGGAAAAGGTACTCCAAAGGAGGTAGAGCAGGGTCAAGGAGAAAGAGTAGATGAGTGAAGAGGAGAAGAGGGGACTATGCAGACAAGAACCCAATGTATATCCTACAAAATTAAGGAGAATGAAGGAAGGGGTGGGTAAGAATGGGATGGGATAGAACATTGAAAGGGGTAACACTGATAAGTGCATTGTATTCACAAACTGCTTTGTTAAATGGCAGCATCTTTGTACAACCACCTAAAAGTAATAATAATGAAAGAAAAAAATTCACAAAAAAGCAATGTCAATGTGATTTGAGCAGGGGCCTCTAAATTAATGGCTTGAAGTGACTTCATTCATTCAGATGCTTAAGGCCAGGAATGTTTGTTTGTTTGTCTGTTTATTTATTTATTGCTAGGGTTTGAACTAGGACTTATTGATTGCTACGCAGGTGCTTTACTGCTTTAGCCATACCTTCAGGCTTTCTGGAAACCAGATATTGTCTTTACAGAAAATCCTGCACTTTGATTCTCCTATTTATAGTCTTTGTTGTAGCTGGAATGATGAGCAATTACTGTCACAAGCAGCTTTTTCTATTGAGAGCAGGTCTTATCAACTTCTGTCCATGCTGGCCTAGAACTGCTGTCTTCCTGATCTGTATCTCCCAAGTATAAGGCTTATGAATGTGAGTCAACAATGCCCTGACAGAAATATTTAAACAATTAATACAAGAATTCTCCTCAGAGTGTAATGTTCCTCAAATATGACAATGGTTTGATGTGTCTTAATTTCAATAGCAATTTCATATTTTGTTTATATATTATTACAGTTTGTTCCTATGATTTTTTGAGTTAATGTATATCAGATAGCCAAAGGTATACAGTGTATATAAACTGAACAGTTCTAAGGTATGTATGTATCTCTCTTGTGTTAATACCAAAATTGAAATGGATGACATTGTAAACATCCTACAAATCCTGGCATTCAGTGTATTCTCACTCCAGGATAACAACTATCTGACTTCTAATTACAATAGATTACATAAGCCTACTTTGTAACTTTGCATGCACAAATCCACACCATCATACTTTTTTGTGTCTGGACTTATTCTACTTCACATTGTGTATCTGAGATTTATTCATGTTGCTGTGTGTAACACCACTTTTTTTTTCTTTTTTTGGGGGGGCAGGGATTTGAAGTTTACCATTCTGTGATTATTCCACAATTAATTGACCTGTCTACTGTAGATGGATGCTTGAGTTATTTATTTGGGAGCTATTATAATACTAACTCTCTTGTACATGTGGGTAGAATCAAGCACTCATTTCTGTTGTGTATTTAGCTGGTAAAGCTAAATTGTAGTTCACTTTCATGGGCATGGCCAATTTTCCCCCCAAAGTTTTTATACCAAGTTCCTCTCCTAAGTTGTTTAAATGATTTCATAGAAAAGACCTTTTGAGCAATATTATTTATTACATTTATCATTTCAGAAAACTGGAAGTGATGCTGTAGCTCCAGTGGTAGAGTTGAGGGACAGCACCCAAGCCAGAGTTCAAACCCCGCGACCGACCAAAATAAATAAATAACATTTTAGAAATTCTTTTAATTAATTAATCCATTATTTATTATTTTTTTATTGTGAGAATACCATACAGAGAAGTTACAATTACATGGGCAAGATAACGAGTATATTTCTTATCAAGCATTGTGTTGCCTCCTCTTTGTTTCACCTTCCCATGCCTTCCCATACTCACCCTTCTCCCCCCTACCCCATCCTCCCTGCCCAACCAAAGTTGTAAAGTTTGTTTTTCAACAGAGCTTCTGCATGGCAAAGGACATAGCTAGCAAGATCAATAGAAAGCCCATGGATTGGGAGAAGATCTTCACTAGCCATACAACAGACAAGGGTCTCATATATAAAATATACCTGGAACTTAAAAAATTAAACCCCCAACAACAAATCTTCAAAGAAACAATTGCCCAATAAATAAGTGGGCTAAAGACTTAAAGAGAAACTTCTCTGAAGAGGATAGAAATTCTTTATATAACATTAGCTAGGGAATACTGAAGATACTTAAACAAAATTGTTTTCATTTTATTTTACTCTTTGTTCTCCTAGTCTACTTCCCCTCCATTGAATTTGTGGTCTTCTTTCTTGTTATTTTCTTCACAGAAACAAGAGGATTCCTTTAGGATGTTCTGATTGATTTGCAAAAAGTGTATGTACACTTAGGGTGAATTGCCAGCAAGAGAGTTGGCCATAGTCTTACTGCTGACTTCCTACACATTTGGATAAGACTTGATCAGCATTAGGCTGTGGGTGAGACACGAAAACACGGGAGGTTTGATGAAGGCAGTGAAGTATCTTCTACAGGATCTCACAAAACTCAGAGAGGTATAAGCACAAATTGAATTCCAAATTCCACAAGATTGCCAGTACCTGAGCCTTCAACTTGTCATCACCCCACAGGATTTCACCTTTAACTTGGCCAGATAATTGCCCTTTGGTGAGGTTGAGGTTCTGATTCTTAGTCAAGAAAACAAAATATTACTGGTGGCTCTTCCCAGCTGTAAGTTTTAGTGATTCCAGATGTAGAAATCAAAGAAATACTGGCAACAATGTGCAGTCCAAAGAAAAAGGAAATTAAATGTGCAGACTGTTTTCCAAACATTTCAAAGACCCCAGAAATGTACCCACACCCAAAATCAATATTTGTATTTTAGTCTCTGCTTAATTTCAACTATTAGGGCTTGCACCACAGATGAAAGTGATCTGAAATAAAATTTGTTTTTCTCCACTAATGATTTTTTATTTTCACTTATATGAAACATTTCAGAGGAAGCAGATATTTAGTTTAAATGTTTTATTTTGATAGGAATATCCTTCTATATTGGAAATATATATCAAGACATCTGTAAGGGGAGTTTTCTTCTTAATATACTGTTTTATTATGCATGAATTTTTAAATTAATAGATCTGAACCAAATTGAGTTGGTAAGGATTTGTACTAATATAGTACTAATTAGGTGGGTACACTTGGTACAAATATAAAGCTATGATGTTTAAAAATGCTCATGGACAATATGTTTAACTTTTTTCATCTAACTAGAAAACAACAATAATTATCATAATCATGAATTATTTTCCATGTGACTCTATGAAGAATAGTCAAACTGACAAAGGAGAAACTATATTCTGTAGAAAGAGGAAAAGACTCTCAGGAACCAAGAAAGAAATGACAGGACAGCCAAAAAGTATAAAGAAATAGAAAGGTGACAGGAAAAGTAGAAAACAACTAGCAATTCTAACCTTGGCTCCTTAAGGGGAGGAGAAGCTGAAGATTCAAAGATGAGATAAGTGGGAGAGCCCTGGCCATGTACAAGCAATCCACAGGGTGAGCCCAGACTTCACAGGGACCTAAAACTTCATGCTTTGCTCCCGAAGACAAGTCAGAATCACAGCAGAAAGATTTTTTTTCTGCTTTGTCGTGGATGGGGCCTGGGTGCTGTCTCTCAGCTTTCGTGCTTAAGGCTAGTGCTATACCACTTTGAGCTACAGCTCCATTTTACTGGTGGTTAATTGGAGATCAGAGTCTCATGGACTTTCCTGCCCAGGCTGGCTTTAAATTACAAACCTCAGATCTCAGCCTCCTGAGTAGCTAGGATTAGAGGTGTGAGTCACCAGTGCCCACCATATTTTGTTTCTTTCCTTACCTTGGAGTGTTATAACAAGATGATACCTTGAGAAAGTGTCCATTGCTTGAGACTGAGCTCCTTCTAGTAACTGGAAAACAAGGATTAATTATGGCTTGAGGCATCTTAGAATACCCTGCCACAGTGTCTTGGTGAGAGGAGGCCAAAATAGATGGTTCTCGAAGATGGGGAGGTCTAATATGGACCCACTGTAAAGTTTAAGTAGTGGAAAAGTAGAACAGCAAAAGGTGTAGTGGTTGGTATTACAATCTACCTCCACAATGAATATAAATGATGATCAGGGCAGAAATTATGAAATGGAGACTAAAGTAATAATACAAGAAATCAATGATATAAAGGGTTGGGCCACTGGTAAGCTAGAACTAAGCAAAAATTTCTACAAGGAAAACTAAAATACCAAAGAAAGACAGTAAAGAAGATATGAACAGAGTTAGTCTCTCATGTTAATACAAAGTTAAAGTTAATATTATGCAAATAGCTATTCTACAAAAGCAATGCACAGATTCAATACAATGCAATCCTCAGTAAGAATCCCAATGTCATTTTTCACAAATATAGAAAAAATCCTAAAATTCATACAGAAGCACAAAAAAGACCATGAGTGGTAAAAGAAATCCAAAGCAAAATGGTCAATATATTACAATACTTGATTTCAAATTATACTACAAAGCCATAGTAATAAAAATAGCATAATACTGGCACAAAAAGAGACATGTAGACCAGTAGAATGGGATAGAAAATAAAACCCACCAAAAGGGAACCCTACTACATTCTTAGTTGGGATGTAAACTTGTTTAATCATTTTGGAAAGCAGTATGGAAGTTCCTCAAAAGACTCCACATAGAACTCCCCTATGACCCAGTAATCCCACTTTTGGGCATTTACTCAAATCATCACAAACAAGGTCATACCAAAGCTACCAGCACAGCCATGTTTATCGCAGCATTATTCACCATAGCTAAGATATGGAACCAACCCAGATGCCCCTCAGTAGATGAATGGATCAAGAAAATGTGGTATATATATATATATATAATTGAATTCTATGCCTCCATCAGAAAGATTGACATCACCCTATTTGTTAGGAAATGGAAAGATGTGGAAAAAAATCATTAAGTGAAGTAAGCCAGGCCCAAAGAAATATAGGTCTCATGGTTTCCCTTATTTGCAATAACTAGTACATGTCTTGGACAAGCAGAAAAGGACAAAAGCTATGTACATATGACCATATAAAATGATGTTAAGTGAAATGAACCCAAAGACAGGGACACAAGTGATTTTTTCCTTTCTTGCTATTGTTTTTACATACTTATATTGCACTATGTGATCCTTTTGTTTCTTTTGTATGTTCCTCCCCCATGGTATAACCCCTGTTTTTACTGTATCTGATTTCAGTGTCCTGCATTTTGGACATACATTTTTATAATTTGTGCAGTAAAAGGGATATAACAAAATGCTTAAATAAGGATACAGGTTGACCCATTGTAACAATGAGATGTACAAGACAGTATGTTGAAAAACCAACTTTACAATTTCAGGGTAGGGTGGAGGGAGAAGTTGGAGAGGTGAGGCAGGAAGGGATGGTAGGGGAAAAACAAAGGAGGAGGTAACTGCTCAATAGAAAATGTACTCATTTGACAAAGAAATAAAAAACACGTGTAGGGGAAAAGACAGCATCTTTAATAAATAATGTTGGAAAAACAGGATCTACACTTGCAGAAGATTCCTGTCTCTCACCCTGTACAAAATATTTACTCAAACTGGATAAAAAATTCTGAACATTTAAACTCCTAAAATAAAACATAGAGAAAATCTTTGAAGAGACAGGCACAAGCAACATCATTTTGAGTAGAGCTATGATTGTCCTGAAGTAAGAGCAAGAACTGACAGATGAGATTGCATTAAATTGAAAGGCTCTGCATAGCAAAGAAAGTAATTGCTGAAGGGGAGACATAGTTCAAAAAGAATTGTACTCATTGCTCATTACCTGATTCATGTAACTGTAACCCCTTTGTATATCAACTTGTACAATAACAATAAAAATAAAATTTAAAAAAGAAAGAAAGCAATTACTGAAATCGTGAGACATGCCACAGAATGGGAAAAAATCATTGCCAACTATTAATTTGATAAAAGATTAACATCTAGAACATACAAAGTGCTCCAAATATTAAACCAACTGTTCCAAACAATCCAATTAATAAATGGGTAAATGAACTGAAGAGATATGTCTCAGAAGTACAAATGGCTAGCACGTAGATGAAGAAATGTTCATCATCCGTAGCCATAAAAGAAATGCAAATCAAGCCGGGCTCTGGTGGCTCATGCCTGTAATCCTAGCTACTCAGGAGGCTGAGCCCGGGCAGGAGAGACCATGAGATTCCTATCTCCAATAAACCACCAGAAAAACGGAAGTGGCGCTGTAGCTCAAGTGGTAGAGCGCTCGCCTTGAGCTGAAGAGCTGAGGGACAGCGCCCAGGCCCAGAGTTCAAGCCCCACAACCGACAAAAAACAAGAAAAAAGAAATGCAAATCAAAACAACAATGAGATTATATCTCACTCCAGTCAATATAACTATTCTTGATAAAACAAAAATATTAGACAAGATATGGGGAGGGTAGAAGGAATCTTTTTTTATTATTATTGAAATGTGATATATTAAGGGAGTACAGTTTCATAGGTGATGAATATATTTCTTTTTCAACAATGTTACTTCTTTTTCACTCTCTCTCAATTTTTACCTCCTGTCCCCACCCACTAGTTGTATAGTTCATTTCCAACATACTATCTAGTGAGTACCACTACTGTTTCTGTTCCTACATATCTGTGCCCACTTCTTACCCTCCCAAAGACAGATAAACAAATAAGAAAATGAAAGACTTGGAAAAAATTATATTAAGTGAAGTAAGCCAGGCCCAAAGAAACATAGATCCCATGGCTTCCCTTATTTGCAATAACTAGTATATGTCTGAGACAAGCAGAAATGGTCAGATATGTTGATGTTAAGTGAAATGAACCCCAAGATAAGAATTCAAATATTTTTTTCTTGCTTGCTATTGTTTCTAACGTATTTATAAGATGATTTCTTTGTTGCTTTGTATGTCCCTCCCCCAAGGTATAACTCCTGTTTTCACTGTATTTGATGCTGGTATAATTTGTGGAGGGGTCGTAATAAGATGTTATGTCGAAGATGAACTGTACCCCATTGCAACAATGAGATGTACAAGTCATTATGTTGAAAACGAACCGTACAACTTTGGCACAGGGGGCAGGGGAGATGGGGGGGGTGAGAAGGAGGAGATGGGAAGGGATGGGAAGGGGAAACAAAGGAGGAGGCAACAATGCTTGGTAAGAAATGTACTCATTATCTTGCCCATGTAATTGTAACCCCTCTGTATGGTATTTTCACAATAGAAAAAAATAAGAAAAAACAAAACAAAACAACCTTATTTCCATTTTCTGAAATTCATTTCTATAAATGTAATTGATGCAATTGTATTTTCTCAGAAGCACATAGACAGTGTGCCTTTGTGTTCCTCCCCTAAGATATCTTCCTTTGGTTCCACTGTGTGTGAATACCTAGAGAGGACAATGAATCTTTATGTGGGAATGTAAATTGGAAATAAGTATGGAGGCTCTTAAAAAAACTAAAAGTAGAATTATCCTATGTTTCTGCTATATTTCTTCTAGATATATAACTGAAGAAATGTAAGTCAGCATACAGTAGCGATACATGTATACTCCTTTCAGTTGCAGCGTCATTTACAAGCCAACCTATGGATCCAGCTTAGGTCTATCAGTGCATAACTAGACAAAGAAAATATGGCATAGTATTATTTAGCCATAAGAAGAATGAATTAAGAGATCAGTGCTGACAACTTGCAACTGTAATTCCAGCTAATAAAGAAGCTGAGATCTAGAAGATGGTGGTTCAAAGGCAGTCCAAACAGAAAATCAGAGAGATTCCATCTCTAAAACAATCAGCAAAAAGCTAGGATAGAGGTGTGGCTCAGGTACTAGAGTGCCAAACTAGTTAGAAAAGCTAAGCCGGTGTGAGATCCTGGACTCAAACCCCAGCAACAACAGATAAATAAAAATAAAACAAACAAACAAATAAATGCCTTCATCGAAAAATGGATGGCATTGAGCAGCATCATAATATGTGGTAGAAGCCAGACTAGGAAAGACAAATATCACATGTTCTCTCATGTACGTATAATCTAAACTTTAAAAGGGGGAAATACTAGGAGGAGGAGGATGAAGCAGGAAGATGATGGGGAGAATGTGTGTGAATACAATTGAAATAATCTATATACATGTAAAAATATGTGATAGAACCCACTAATAATAATTTTTAAAGTAGGAAAGGGGAGATAATAATAAAAAGAGTAGTACAAGATGAAATTTTATCTCCATGCATTGTATGAATGTATGAAAATTCTTCATATAATTCATGTGCTAATTTTAAAACAAACCCAAATCTATAAAATGGCTCAACATCACTTAAAAATCACAATGAAATATCCTATAAGGAGGACTATTATCAAAAAGGCAAAAGGTAATTAGTATTGGAAAGTATGCACAAAAAATGGAAACTCTGTATCCTGTAGTTAGGAATGTACATTATGGAAAAGTTATATATGCTTCCCAAATACAACAAAGATGTGCACTTTGTGATACATGAAATTATTTTGAGTATACGAGTAATTTCTGATTTAGTCGTTATATCCCATGGAACCCAGAACAAGTTGAAAATATAAGGAAAAGTGTACTTAATACACTAACTTTTACAACATTGTAGCTTAGCCATATAATATACTGCAGATGATCAGTTGTTTGACCTTGTGAGCAAATAGTTGAACAGAAGTTGGGATCACTGGCAGCTCTCACCATTTTGACAGATTATGGGAACATTTATCTCTAGCCTGGGAGAAATCTACTGACTATGCATCATTTTCATGCAATTTTTAAGTTGAAAAAGCACAAATAGAACTCTTGTAAACAAGGGATCATCTAGATATATAAAAGAAGTAAATGAAATCAATATGTTAAAGACATAATCTTTGATCTCATGTTCATGGACAGCATTATTCACAATATTCAAAACATGGAATCAAGAAAGGTGTCCATCTATAGCTAAGTATATCAGGAACACATGTAGACATAATAGAAAACATTTAGTCTTCAAAAAAGAATTTCTGTTATTTGTGACAACATGGGTGTATTTGGAGGATAGAATGCTAAGTAAAACAAATTGGGCTCAATAGGAAAATATACTGTATGTCACTTAAGTGATAAACCTTAAAAAAAGAACATAGTAAAATGATAGTAAACAGGGGCTAGGTTGGGTGGGGGAAGACTTGGAGACATGTTTGTCAAAGTACACAGTAGTTCTGTTAAACAGAAGTAAATTGAAAAGATCTATGTAAAAATAATTGTGAATTTACTTAATAATAGTATATTATGTACTTGGAAAGATAAATTTGAAATGTTCTTCACACAAAAAGTGTTAAATATTTGAGGTAATGTTTGGTTTAACCATTCCACAATTTATTTGAGGGATCATGTTTTATACCACATATAGATATGTATATATATATATATACATATAATTTCCATTTGTTAATAATAAAAAAGTGCATCAAACATTTGTACCTAGAGGGCTTTCTTTCAGATCATTTTTCTAAATAAGCTACAGTAAGAAAGTTTGTATCTAGAAAAGACCCTGTGAAACAGAATATGGGCACAGAGATTCTAAAGTCAGGTCACAACACTATTAGTCCTGTGGCTCAAAACACAATATTCAGCAGATCTGTTGGTACAGGAGGGATCCATGGTGATTTGATGCCAAGGCCAATTTAAAAACTCCTGTCAGAAACAACTAGCAGTTTGCAGCAAGGCCAGGACAATGTGGCAGAAACTCACTCACTTCTTTACAAAGCAGCTCCTAATTTAATGACACAGGACTCCTGACCATGTGACAATCAAGTGTTAGGTAAAATGGGCTTCTAAAATCCCATCCCATCCTTTAAATCAAATGGCCAGATAGGTGCTCCAGTATCCATTGTTCATGGAAATGGTACATAAACAAGTTGGACCCCAGCAACTCTACAGGGGACAAATTGAAACACCATAATTCACCTATCTCACGTCCCTTTATTATTGCCTTACTTTTAACTCACACCTCTGGCTTCTTAGAGGTTCACAAAAGCAATGGCCAACTATTGGAAAACCATACGTGTCTTCATAAAAAGTGGGTCCACTTGTTGTGTTAGTACTAGCTATGAATAGCTGCTTGCTGCAGTACAGCTTTACTTAACGAGTCCCTGAATTGGTAGAGGACTTCTCCAGGGAGACGTGGTCCCTAAGTGAGAGCATAGACTTAACCTCTCTCCACTGCTTGGATGAAATTATTTTGTATTTACTATGTGGAAGACTTTATTTAAAGCAAGATTTTATACGCCTCCCTACAAATTAGGTATAATTCCAATATTATTAATTAATTAATTTTCCTAGGACTTGAGCTTGAGCTACTTCGATAGCCTGGGATTTTGCTGGTTAATTAGAGACTAAGTCTCACGGACTTTTCTACCCAGGCTGGTTTTAAACTGTGTTCCTCTTGAGTAGTTAGGATTACACGCATGAGCCATCACCACCCAGTTTATTTTGATTTTTCTTTCATTTTTTTATTGTGAAAATACTGTACAGAGGGGTTACAATTACATGGGCAAGATAATGAGTACATTTCTTTTTTTTTAATTTAAATTTTATTTTATTTGTGAACATGCTGTACAGAGGGGTTACAATTACATGGGCAGGATAATGCGTACATTTCTTACCAAGCATTGCAGCCTCCTCCTTTGTTTCTCCTTCCCATCCCATCCTTCCCCCCCGCCCCCCACCACACCAAAGTTGTAAAGTTCCTTTTCGACATAACGACTTGTACATCTCATTGTTGCAATGGGTCCACCTGTATCCCTATTTAAACAAGTACATTTCTTATCAAGCATTGTTGCCTCCTCTTTGTTTCCCCTTCCCATCCCTTCCCATACTCCTTCCCTCTCCACACCCCATCCTCTCCCCACCCCACACCAAAGTTGTTAAGTTCGTTTTTCGACATAACGACTTGTACATCTCATTGCTGCAATGGTTCCACCTGTATCCCTATTTAAACGATTTGATTTTCCCCGTCCCCTCCACAAATTATACCAACATCAAATACAGTGAAAGCAGGGGTTATACTGTGGGAGAGGGACATACAAAGCAATAAAGAAATAATCTTATAAATGTGTTAGAAACAATCGCATGAAAGAAAAAAAACATTTGAATACATATCTTAGGGTTCATTTCCCTTAAGTGTCTAAGGTAACACAAATTCCATCAAAATCATAGCCCATATACTTTCTATTGTATAAGAATAACTACCTAGTATTACAAATGTATTTTCATTTCTAATATATATATATATATATGAGTGGAGAAAATATCAAAATCTATTTAGGATACTGGGACATTAGGAAATATATGTAATGCTTTCAAGGGATTCTAATCCAGGTGATCAAGACTAATAACTTGAGGGGGTGACATTGATTGAGATGCATTCATCATCTGATGTAGAATTGAAACCCCTTTGTACAACTACTTAAAACAAACATCGTAAGAAAAGATCAATAACATATAGCTTCTATATGTGAGTCCCTTGGTTAACATCAAGAAAGAATCCCATAGTTGTGTGTCTTAATGACATGTACTCAAGAGGATATGAGTCTGACAGGAAAGCTAAAGCAAAAAGAAAGCAGAAAATATTAAAGTTGAGTTTCATTTAGAGGCTGATTTGAAAAGTA
This sequence comes from Dipodomys ordii, assembly GCF_000151885.1. Taxonomy (NCBI): domain Eukaryota; kingdom Metazoa; phylum Chordata; class Mammalia; order Rodentia; family Heteromyidae; genus Dipodomys; species Dipodomys ordii. The sequence continues at coordinate 3,364,365 of NW_012267221.1, read as the reverse complement.
TGTCCCTTGAATCCTCAGGACTGCAGAATTTTACTTCCATTTATGACACAGAAATAAGGCAGTCTTACTACCCAGGCAGTAAATTAAGCCTACTAATCTCTTTAAATAGTAATTCTGCTTTTCTATTCTAAATGTTGAGATTCTATCTAAAATTATGTTTCAAAAAAGAATCTATTAGTAAAATATACAGTTTATATGCCACAATTGGAATGCTTCATATACACTACACTTAATTCCTAGGGTCCTTTGTGCTTGGATGAATCAACCAATGATTTCTAGTCCAACATTGAGTTACTATATACCTGGCTAACAGATCTTTGCCATTACATATTAACATCACAGTCAGCCAGTCTTTAACATTGCGTATGTAGTAACATACATATAAAAATTTTGGAGCAACTCTACACCTAAATAAAGGCTTAAAGCTGGTTCTTCGTGGTTGTTGGAGTCCAAATATTTAAACAGAAATTTAGAATTGACACTGTAAAATCCCATTTGCTTTGTCTGCTGGCAGTAAGAGGTACCTTGCAGTTAGGTTTGAAGCAGTAGACGGTGCTGGACAGATGGGATCTGATGGGCCTATAGGCTTAAAGTGCTTAGAAATGCTTCAGTAATAGAGACAGGAAGGCCTTTGAAGTGAGGGAAGTTCTTTGGAGGCAGAAGATAATACAGGGCAAAATGTGTTTGAGAAGCTGTGTGTGAGCTCAGTAGCTGAGAGGACTGCCTACAAAGTGGAACTTATTTTCTAAGACATGTAACACCCTAAAGAATACATTTGTATGCAGAGTTGTTTGAGTAGCTTTCCAGTTTTTAGTAGCAGGAGGCTTCAAAATCATTTTTGCCTTGGAAGCCTTACAAGAGCCATCATTTAATGTCACTTAAGGAATTTTAAGTTTTATCAGACCTGGAATTTTTCTCCTTAGAACTATTCTTCTCTATTTCTTTCCTATCTTCCTACTTAGGATACAATTTCTCTCTCAACTAGGTGAGCCACTGTTGGGTAAGTTGTTTTCCAGTTAAATTAGTTTACCTTCCTCTGAACTCTACAGCCATTAAGCTATTAAAAAAAAAAAAACTCCAAGAAAATCCAGAGTTAATTCTTTTTACAAAAATCTGCTCCATGCATTGAGATTCCTTCATTATGCGAACCCCTTAGGTTTTAAAATATTCTGACAGAAGCACAATGTTTGCAAATGAAACACAAGCAAAGCAAACTAAACTAAACAACAACAGCACAAAACAAAAAAAGCTACAAAGCAAAAGAGAAAGCCAACCATTAGTAGGCTGCATATAGGAATAGTTTGAGTGTAAGAAAGGAGAAGGGAATAATTATGTCTCTTAAACTGGGTGACTAGGAAGGCAGAGCTGAGTGGAGAAAGGAAGAGGCCTGAGGGATGGGAAAAGACTAAGCAGTGCATGGTGTCCTATTTGGGGAAATAGCTATCTTTCATGGAACCACATCTATTCAGCACATTCCCATCTGCTAAGGCTTCTGTGACAGAGCATCTTGTATAAATGCAGATCTTGTTCCCAAGGGTCTGGAGTGTGATTCTGCCCATTGTTACAACTTACTAGAATGTCATCTCAGAAATAGGGACAGACTCTGAAAACTAACAACTCTAACAAGGTTTTGTAATAGATACAATAACAGTGTATCAGCTTGTGGTCTCCTGAGAAACAGCCAAGAGGATGTGTGTGCCTCTGTGTGTGTGTGTGTGTGTGTGAGTATTGGTATGTGTGCCATGTGTTTGTTTGCATAAAATGAATGAGAGAGGGAGACATATTTTAAAGAATTGGCTCATGTGATTTTGGGAGGCTGAAAAATCTGAAGTTCACAGGGCAGGTCAGCAGACTGGAAATTAAAATAAGAGTTGACATTCTAGTCTTCAGGCAGAATGCCTCATGAAGAATAAGTGTACTTAAGGTCAGCCAATTATGAATGTTAATCACATCTACACACTTCCTTTGACATAACACTGAAATTAGTATTTGAAAGCTGGATACCATTGTCTAGTCAAGTTAACATGTAAAAGTAACTGTCATCTATAATGCCAATAACTGAGAAAACATGTCATGTAAGTCATCATCAGTTGCACAGTATTCTACTATATGAATTTGCTATAATCATAAAGCTGTTTTGTTGTTATATATTTAGACATTCTTTGCTATTATAAAAATGTAATATAAACTTATTGCTGTAATGAACTTATTGTTAAAGATATGCAAAGGTTTAAGTTTCTTAGCAGTTGTCAAATAGTGCTAAAATAGACTATTACTTATGTACTTGGTACAAATGGGTGCTTGCTAGGCAGGCGCGCTACCACTTGAGCCACAACCCAGTCCTACTTCAAACATCCTTATCTGGGTTTTATCACCCTAAAGAGATAAAAACTGTCTCTTAGGAAGGAAAAACTTAGTCTTTCTTTGTAAAATATAAAGGAATAGACATATATCTATCTGCATTATGTTAAACATAAAGAAAGACACATGAGTGTAGTATAAAAGCAAATATTTAACATATCTGTATATATAAAATTAAATTGCACTGGTGGCTCACACCTATAATCATACCTACTCAGGAGGCTGAAATCTGAGGATCTTAGTTAAAAGCCAGACCGGGACTGGAAAGTCCATTAGACTCTTATCTCCAATTAATTACCAAAAAATTGGCAGTGGAGCTATGGTGCAAAGTGGTAGAGCCCTCGCCTTGAGCAAAAGAGCTCAAGGACAGAGTCTAGCCACAAAGTTCAAGCCCCACAACTGACAAGAAAGGAAAAACAAAAGAAAGGAAGGAAGAAACAAAGGAAGAAAGAAAGAAAGGAAGGAAGGAAGGAAGAAAGAAAGAAAGAAAGAAGAAAGAAAGGAAAAAAGAAAGAAGGAAAGAAAGGAAAAATGTCTAAAAAAGCTGCTTTTTAGTAATAGTTGAGGAACATTGTTTCATGTTTATGAAGGTGACTCACCTCTCCTGGAAATCATCTTCATATTGGTTTTTATATTTTAAGTGCAATTATAGAGTTAAATTTTGCCAAAAATATTTGAATCATTAATTTCTAGGTGCTTATCTTTTTGATGGATAGGATTTTTATTCTATTTTTGTTCCAACTGATGAAACAAAATTCTTCTATACTTTTTTTACAGTGTCCCTTCTGAATTTTTAATTGTAATACTAGTATAGTTGATTGTTTTCTACAATGACCGTATTAATACAATCTACAAATAATGAAAATTTAGCATCAATTTTTATTCTGACTATAGTTATTGTTAACACTTGTCATGCTAACAAGTGTTAGCTATAGCATAACAGTTGTCATGCTATAATTGCCATTTGTCATGCTAGACATCATTAGAATGCATCTGACCTTGAAGAAACATTTTCTAATATTTTACCATTAAGTCTATGAGGATTCAATGTTAAGGAATTATCAACTTCCATTTTAGAGGAATTTTATCAAATGCCTAAAATGCATATGTAGAGATGACCAAAACAACTTTCCCCATTGGATCTGTTAATATATATATATATTCAATCAACAGATCTCTATTTATTAAACCAATTCAGGCAATAGTGACTATAGAAAACAAATCTATGTTTTCTTTTTTCCCCTACTCTCAGAAACATTTTCAAATATAATCAGTTTCAAATACTATAGATCCATCCTTAAAAGTGTCAAGATTGAGTGTTTTCATTGTTGATGTAACCTGATAACCTTTTTCATTTTAATTTTGTGTATTTTGTGGCATGTATTTTGACAACTTATTCTATTTATCTCATGTTTTATATTTATTTCTACAAATTTGAACAAAGTAAAATTTATTTGTCTATGTGCCTATTTTCTCTATTCTAATACATGATTTTGTGTATTTATTGTGCAGTTATGCTTATTACCCCTTTCTGTATAAACTTTTACTATTTTTATTAGTGAATCTTTCTCTGTCTCTCTGTTATGTACACAAAGACACACACACCATAACTTTGTCTTTTTTCTCTTTCTGTTATGTTCTTTTTAATTATAATTTTATCATTAGTTAGTTGTACAAAGGAAATATAATTCCACATGTCACTTTACAAATACAATGCATCTTGATAATGTCACCCCTTTCAATGTTCTCTCCCATCTCTTTCAATGCCATTAATCTTCTCAATTTTATTAGTTTAATTTTCATATGTATACACTGAATATTATAACTACACTCTCCCATCTTCCCCTCTCCATTTGTATACCACCCTTCCCTTGACCTTAAGCCCTGCCCCACCACCACAAATACAAACTACTTAGCATATTGTTAGACTTTAAGTTAACTGTTCAAAGGATTTACACCATTGGAATTTTCCTCTGAATACCCATACTTCAGTTAGTACAGTTGTATACATGTGTATATAATATTGTATGTGTTTACATATATATTTTTATGTTTTATTGTGAAAATACTGTACAGAGGGGTTACAGTTACATGAGCAAGCATTGTTGCCTCCTTCTTTGTTTTTTTTCCCACTACCATCCATTCCCTTCCATGACCACAATTACATCCCCCACCTAAATTGTAAAGTTCATTTTGTTCAACAGTGTCTTGTACATCTCATTTTTATAATGGGTCAACCTGTATCCCTATTTAAACATTTTGTTTTTTCCCTTCCCTCCCCAAATTATACTGACATCAAATACAGTGAAAACAGGGGTTATTTCATGGGAGAGGAACATACAAAGCAACAAAAAAATCACATGGTACTTTATAAATACATTAGAAACAATAGCGATAGCAAGAAAGATAAAACCACTTGTGTCCCTATCTTGGAGTTCATTTAGCTTAACATCATCTTATCTGCTCATATATTTTTATAAATTGCCACAAATGAGAAAAAACATGTATCCTTTGTATCTCTGAGTCTGACTTCAGTTCTTGCTCTGACTTTTTTAGTCCCACTGAACTACTCTTGAACTTAGTTAATAGCTTTGTTTTTTAAAATTTATTTCTACTTTCATATTAGCATTTTCTTTCTTCTTTCCTTATATTTGTTTTGATGTCTTTCCCTCCGCTTTTTAAATCTGATACTTCATTCAGTTTTGTATGGGGAAAATATTTATTTTGGTGGGAAAATAGATTTTAAAAAGGCAAAATAATAGATACCCTACAGTGTTCTTGCAGATTTGCAAGAAAGGATCAGAACTATTTCCTTTACTTTGATGAAATGCTTTCATTTCAATATGCCACAACATCAAAATCAGACAGCATGAAACTCCGTATTTATTTGAGTTTTATTCAAATTGATCTTAAGAAGACCACGTATTATGTTGGGTGGTATTTAAGTATATACAAATATATTAACTAACACACAGTAGATTCAAGGGAGTACTGAAAATAATGCAGCTCCTTATAAAGGCAAAGTCAAAGTTTAACAAAATAAAACACCAAAAAGCAGATATTGAAAATGAATGAGACAGAGTAGAGTCAAGGGAAAAGGGGGAAAGAAATGAAGAGGAGAAGAGGTGGAGAATACTGTAAAAAAATCCAATAAATATCCTACAAAATTAAGAAGAGTAAGGGTTGGAGTAGGTAGGGGAGGGATAGGTGAGAATGTTGAAAGAGGTGACATTAATGAAGATATAGTTTATTCATGAAGTGCTTTGTTATATGACACCTCCTTTGTACAACTACTTACAGATAATAAAAATAAAGACTACAGATTGCTCAGCATGTAAATACACATCAGAATGAATATCCACTTAAATGTTTACAGGTCTGCTAACTATGTTATCCTTCTTTTGGCCCTCAGCTTTGTCTAAGGGACAACTTCTTTACATAGTGAGGGATATTTAAGGAGCTTTTAGCTCAACACTTAGGAATGGACATATATTACAAAGTTTTTCTTGCCTTACTTTGTACTTACGACTCTGTGTCCCTTGTCATATAAATTTTTACCTTATTTCTCAGATCTACAAATACATCATAGTCTTTGAAGTATTGAACTCTGATCTCACAGACATTCTGCCTTTCAGAGAGAAATATCAAGAAAAACTACTGCAGTCATAAATAATGTTTGTATTCCAATATACTTGGAAAATTTCCAGATTTTCTGACTGTTATTAACCTTAAGTTTCAAGGCAGCAAAGCAACAACTAGAGAACAAAATGTAGTGCCAAGGTGAAGACATATGACATACAAAACTACACTGGAACCAAAGGGAGATATGGTTGTACTTTATCATCCCAGGGGTACTTAGCAAAGAGTTGAAAGTATGGTAGTTAAATCCGAGGCCACTGAGAGCCTCTTATGTATTAGAATTTCATTATAATGTGACAAAACAAATGTGCAGGATGATTCTAAATTGGGTCAATCGATTTAGGTTTATGAGGGAATTTATTGTTTTGAATGAACACCAGATGGAACAGATCGTACTTTTTCCCCTACAATGTGGCTCCCAGCATGCATCCCTAGAGTGGCATCTGAGAGAGACTAGTGTATTATTATATGGTGAAGAGGAAGTAATACACTAACTGAACTCACTTTTTAAAACTTCTCAGAATTAAACACTTGACATAATGCCAAGCAGCCAGATGAGAACTGAAGAAAAACAAAAACAACTTTCCAGATGTTTTCCCTAAGTAAAAGAATAGAAATAACTGTTGTTATACTTTTGCGGGGGAAAGGTGGGGGGAATTAACTCATGTGCTCTCAAAGAAGAAGGACCAGATGCAAATTCAGGGTCAAAAGAGGCCAAGCTATCTTCTTTACAGGAAGACAACATTGGTAAGGTAACAACTCATCAAATCCTTCTTGAGGCCGGGTGCTGCTGGCTCACATCTGTAGTCCTAGCTTTTCAGGAGGCTGAGATCTGAGGATTGCAGTTTAAAGCCAGCCCAGGCAGGAAACTCCCTGAGATTCTTATCTCCAATGAACCTCCAGTAAACCCAAAGTGGCACTGTGGAGCAAGTGGTAGAGTGCTAGTCTTGAGCTGAAGAGCTGAGGGACAGCGCCCTCAAACTCCATGCCTGACCAAAAAAAAAAAAAATCCTTCTTGTGGCGAGTACATAAGATTATTAATGTTTTAGTCCAGACCTCTCACCTCCTTTTCCATCCATATTTTAGTTATCAACTCATAAATTAACAGGCTTCCTGACTAAGATCTACCATGTGACTTACTTTGGCCCATAGAGGGTAGCAGCCATGATTCATGCACAGGTTTCACATGACCTTGAATAGCACTTTTGCTATAAACATGAAACCTCTCCAGATAGCCAGTGGTCCAGAAAGAGCAGTGGTCCAGAAAGAGGAAAGACCTCTTGAGCAGATCCAGTCCTAATTTGCAGCATAGAATCAAGCCCAGTCAGATAGCCAGTTCCCAGTCAAATTCAGAATGTTTGAGAGACAATAAAAATTATTTTAAGCCAATAAATTGTGGAGTACTTTGTTACACCAAAGTTTTATGGCAATAATAGACATCTACAATCACTATTTTGTACAATAGACCTTTTAGACATATTGGGCAGTCTAGCTGTTTCCTTTGACCATTACTTTCCCAACCTCCTCTCTCCTTCCTTCCTGGTTTAGGTAAGCACCATTGTACTTTACTTTGTGCTTATATTGTCTTATATTGTCTTGCTTTCTGGGCCTAGGCATTTTTTTATATTGCCTATTGTTTTCCAGGTTCATCCATGTTATGAATAACAGGATTCCCTGGTGTTTCAAAGAATACAGAAATGGGGCTGGGATGTAGTTCAGTGGCAAAGCGCTTGCCTAGCAAGTGCAACGTCCTGGGTTCGATCCCCAGTACCAAAAAAGAAAAGACCAAAAAAATACAGTTAAAAAAAACCCAAACAAAGAATACAGAAATGTTTCCTAATGTGGGGAGGAAAGGGATGGTAGAGGGAAAAAAAGAAGTGTTTCCTTTGTTTTAAAGAATACACAAGTATTCTGTTGTATATACATCCCCACAGTTACTTTATCCACTTATCCATTCATGTACACTTATGTTGATTCCATACCTCACCTGCTTTGAATATACAAGAGTGGGGATGGAAATGCAGGTCTCTGATATAATGATTTCATTTCTTTTGCAAATATTCTCCGTAATGAGATTACACGATAATTCTAGCTACTCAGGAGGCTGAGACCTGGAATAACTCATTCAAAGATATTCGGATAGAGAAGTCCTAGAGACTCGATCTCCAGTTAATCAGAAACAAACAAACAAAAACTCTTGCCACCAATTCCAGATATGCCACAGTACCACCCACATCCAAACGCACTGCAGAGATTCTAAGCAGCAGAAAACAGCCACCACCTTCCTGCTCTACCACACAAAGCATATTCCCTCCTCCCACTGATGAGGCTGGGAGGAAGCCTGCAAAGATTTCAAGTTTGTAAGGCTGAACTTTTTGCCCTCTCAAATGAATAGATTCAATCATTCATCTCTTCACTTTGAGTTATAAGTTCAATTCAGACAGGCCTGAGTGTGGGAATCCAGATAACAACCAAACACCCATATCAAGAAGACTTTTAAATCCAACTACACCACAAGGAAAGCTGACCACCACAAGGAAATTAAAAACTCCACCAAAAGAATGATTAGTGGAAGTTGGGGAGACACAAGGACACCCAAAAATTGGACAACAGTTTTTTCTTTCTTTTCCCCTCTTTTTTTTCTTTTTCATCGATGTTCTGTTTAGTCTTAGATGTACAGGTATTACTAGGTCTCTTTCTTAATTGCATGTGTATTTAATTCAGACTATATATTTGATGGCCCAACTTTCAATTTCTCCATCATTACTAGTATTGTTTTAATTTTATTATATTTTTCTTTTAGGTCTCAGTTCTCTTCCTTCTGTTAACTTTTCTTTTCTTTATTACTCTCTTTTATTTGCCTCTCCCTCTACTTTCCATCATATATATTAATATTTCTTTTGATTTTACTTTAACCTGTTTTTTTAAAATTTTACTTTAACCTGTTTTTTTTTAAATTTCCAGTCTTCTCCATCTTTATTTTCTTTAGTCTGATTATTCCTAACTGTTTCTCTGTGAGTTAGATTGTATTTGTTTCCAATATGACTGTATCTAATTGGTTCATCCTGTTATCTTTTTGGATGAGATTGTTTTATCTTTTAAAACAGGTTTGTTCACTCGCTATAACTATATAGCATCTCATTTTTGAATCCCAATACTCTTCCCAAACAAAGAAGACTTAGATAGGGGAATATCTGTCTATGATTTTGAACTTCTAAAGGCTATGCAATTACAGTGCTCTGGGTTGGTTTTTGACTTAAAATTGTGTTGTGTTGTGATATTGGCTTTGCTCTCAAAATAACCAGGCAATAGAGCAGCCAATAGAGCAGTTCTATTCTTAGGAGAGGATCACTTAGGAGAGGGTAACACTGTTAAAAAGAAATGTACAACGGATGCTGGAGGGGATGTAGCCAGAAGGGAATCCTACTGCATTGTTGGTGGGAGTGTAAACTTGTTCAACCACTTTGGAAAGTAGTATGAAGGTTCCTCAAAAGACTCCACATAGAACTCCCCTATACCCAGCAATCCCACTTTTGGCATTTACCTGAATGATCACAAACAAGACCATACTAAAGCTACCAGCTCAACTATGTTTATTGCAGCATTATTTACCATAGCTAAGCCATGGAACCAACCCAACCCAGATGTCCCTCAGTAGATGAATGGATCAAGAAAATATGATATATATAAATACACACACACACACACACAGAGAGGAATTCTATGCCTTCATCAGAAAAAAAATGACATCACCTCATTTGTTAAGAAATGGAAGGCTTGGAAAAAATTACATTAAGTGAAGTAAGCCAGGCACAAAGAAACATAGGTCCCATGGTTTCCCTTATTTGCAATAACTAGTATATGTCTGGGACAAGCAGAAAAGGTCAGATAAGATGAACCCCAAGATAATGACACAAGTGTTTGTTTCTCTTTCTTGCTATTGTTTCTAACATATTTATAAGGTACCATGTGATTTTTTTGTTGTTTTGTATGTCCCTCCCCCCACGGTATAACCCCTGTTTTCACTGTATTTGATGGGGGAGGGAAGGGAAAAAAACAAATTGTTTAAATAGGGATACAGGTTGACCCATTGCAACAATGTGATGTTCAAGACTCTATGTCGAAAAATCAACTTTACAATTTAGGTGGGGAGGGGAGGTGAAGAATGTAGTTGTGGAGATGAAAGGGAAGGGATTATAGGGGAAAAACAAAGGCGGAGGCAACAATGCTTGAGAAGAACTGTACTCATTACCTTGCTCATGTGATTGTAATCCCTCTGTACAGTATTTTCACAATAAGAAACTTATTTTAAAAAGAAATGTACTTACTATCTTATTTATATAACTGTGAACACTCTGCACATCACCTTTACAATGAAATTTAAATTAAAATAAAAAGAAAGAATTTTGATAGCAGGTGTGCAGTTAGTCTTCTTTTCTGATGTTCCCTGGTAGAAAAGGCTGACTTTTCTCCAAGTGGCTAGTGTTGCTGATTTCCCTTATCTAATTGTCTCCAATGGACCATTATTGTACCCACTGGGTGGCTGATTTCAATCATGACTAACATTTTTCTTTGTTTCCAGCTATTTCTAGTTATCTGCTGATCTTACAACTAATCTTTTCTATATGCACATTCTCTGTTTTTGTATCATTGTGCTATTATGGATTATTTAATTATCTCTGAAGCTACATCAGAATTATTTTGCCTCATGGATTCTTTATTTTGTGTTATGTATATGTGAGTAGACAACAACTGGTATTTTCTTCTTTTAGTCAAAGAGAAGATCTTAGTCAAAGAGAACTTAGCTTTGACACGTTGTTTATATGAATAATAGGCAGAAAGTGTTTAGAACAATATCTCTGTATATGACTGTTAGATTTTATTTGTGCATCTTTTCAACCTTGAAACTGTTTACAAATTTCTATCAAGAGGCATTTAGAAAATCAAGCTATATATAAGACATTAGATTAAGTCTTGCTAACACAATGGTAAACAAGATAATATGGTCCTTAAACTCTCAGGAGATGAAGACTAACAAGTCAAATTTGTCCAGGTTTTATAAAGCTTTTGGAAATCAATTTGAGTAAAGCACACCTTGTAGTAAAGCACATTAGACAGAAAGCTCTGAAAGTCATTAATCCTCATGGTTGTGGAACAATGAGAATGAACTTATTATTCCTTGGTTTAAAGTTCCTTACTTCCCTTACATATCTAAAAATGAGCAATAGTTTTTCTTCAGATGATCCAGACAACAAAACTTAATTGTGTTCTGCTTATTTTCAAGCAGTATATGATTTCAATCACACCCTTTATCTGATTGGCCTTTTCAAACATAGTTTAATTACAAACACCTATTTGTTATTGTTTTCCACTGACAAATGGAGGTAATGATGCTTTGGTGAGGGTGTTGCAAGGTTGATAAATAATCCATGTAGATTACCTAATTCTCTCTTCACATTTGTAGTTTCTGCTAGCTTTTTTTTGAAAGCATTCAGAGTCATCTAATCTGGAGTCTCATAGAGTCATTTCTCAAGCAGCTGTCACTTGGATGGTTACCTGAGACATTCAGAAGTCCAGATCTGTATTGTGGAAGGGTCTTCTCTCTTTGGATGCCTATAACATATTTCACACTATTCAGAGATCTCTAGGTTAGGAAAGCCAGAAGTTTATTGGTGCTCTATAGCCTACTGTTTGACTTCTTTTCTTTATACAACGAGTAGTCTATTCTTCTCCCATTTACAATACTTTGCTGTCGTGGGCTAAAATGTTTTTATTTAAGATGTCCTGGAATTATTTCTTATCTGGGCTATGATAATAAATAAAAATCACCATAACTGTTCAGATTTGCTAAACATACTAAAGTTTGAACATTTCTGGATTTTTCTTGCATTTCTGTGGACTAATGTTTATGTTACAACTCTTATCTATGAAATATAAGGAAAGGTAAATCTTGTGAGTAATTTAGCTCAGCACTTACCAAGGTCTTTTAAAAGGATGCATTGATGACAAATATGACTAGAAATGTGTCATTAAATACAAGTGCACACTTACAATAATCAACTTCAGACATGCTCTAATAAAACAGCAGAAGACAGCACACAATGGAAGAAAATATTTGCAAGTTATATATCTCATAAAGGTCTAGTAGAGTAGAATCTTGGCTTTCACAAGTCCACGAGTTCAAAGAATACCATTGAGAAAAACAATCACACATGCTTAAGATGTATGGAGCTCAGTACAGTATGATATGTTTGATTCATCTTTCCTAAGACCTCTAACTTCTGCTAAAGAAATTCTGCCTTTCAAAAAATCTAAGATTTTTCACTTTATTGTTTAAGAATATTACATGCCCTTTTTTGTATTGGGAGGATTGACTTAATTTTCACCTTGCTTTTGGGGCATCATTTGTTTGACATATTTGCACAAATGCAAGGAAGGAGACACTTGGTACTGAGTTGTGTAATGTACACATGAAGCTTGAACTTCTTGTTTTTATTTTTTATTATTTTTACTTCACTTGGTCAAAATCTAATGCAATAAATGTCTCAAATCCACAATTAAAGCAGAGTAACTCTATCTGTAATATATAAAGAAATCCTAGAAACTTCAATCTGAAAAGAGAGCCACTTAAAAATGAACAAAGGAATTGAATAAACATCTTTTCAAACAAGAGACAGAAAGGTCAATGAGTACATGAAAAGATGCTCAACACTGTCAGCCTTCAGGGAAATGCAAATCAAATCATAATGAGATGCTATTTTACATTCCCCAGGAGGATCTGAAAATAGCAAGTGCTGGTGAGGATGTGGCAAAATTGGGCCCTTTAGACTACAGTGTGGGATATAAAATGGTTCTATGCTTATGTATTTATACTTATCACATCATATAACAAAAATTCCACTCTTCCACGTATGCGTATGAAAATACACATTCACAAAAAAATCATGGCTGTGGATGTTCTTAGCAATATTACTCATAATAGCCAAAATGAAAACAACCCAAATGGCCATTAAATGATGAATGGCTAAACAAGGTGTAGCTATATCAACAATAGAAATGGAAATGGCAATGGAAACATTAGTTAACTATATAAAGGAATAAAGGGTATGCTACAACATGAAGAAATTCAAAAACATATCACCTAAAGCTTAGACACAAAACTTTACATCCTAAATAATTCTATTTGCATGACATGTCTAGTAACAGAATGGTTACCAGATGCTGAGGGAAAAGGAGTGAGTGGGGAAGGATTGTTAAATGATACATACTTTCTTACATTAATAATAAAAATCTGAATTAAATAGTAATGAGAAATGCACAGCCTTGTGAATATATGAAAAGCACTCAGATGTGCACTTGAAAATGATTTTATTCTGGTGTAAATCCATCCGGTCCTAGACTTTTCTTAGATGGGAGCTATCTTATTATTGTTCCCTTTTTTAAAAATTATTTTAATAAGTTTTTATTGTAAAAATACTGTAAAAAGGGGTTACACTTACATAAGCGAGGTAATGAGTACATTTCCTATCAAGCATTGTTGCCTGCTCCTTCGATTTTCCCCTATAATCCCTTCATCCCACCTCTACAACTACACTAGGGCCCCCCCTCCAGCTCCCACCAAAATTATAAAGTTCATTTTCAACATAGTATCTTGTACATCTCATTCTTACGACGAGTCAACCTGTATTTGTTTTTTTCCCTTCCCCTCCCCTAATTATACCGACATCAAATACAGTGAAAAGAGGGGTTATACCATGGGGGAGGAACATACAAAGCAACAAAACAATCGCATGGTACCTTATAAATATGTTGGAAACGATAGCAAGGAAGAAAAAACAACTTGTGTCCCTATCTTAGGGTTCATTTCACTTAACATCATCTGATCTGGTCATATGTACATAGCTTTGGACCTATTCTGCTTGTCCCAGACATATAGTAGTTGTTGTGAATAAGGGAAACCATGGGACCTATGTTTCTTTGGGCCTGGCTTACTTCACTTAATATAATTTTTCCCAAGTCTTTCCATTTCTTAACAAATGGGGTAATGTCATTCTTTCTGATGGAGGCATAGAATTCTATTGTGTAGATATACCACATTTTTATGCTCCATTCATCTACTGCAGGGCATCTGGGTTGGATCCATACCTTAACTATGGTAAATAATGCTGCAATAAACATAGTTATGCTGGAAGACTTAGTGTGGTCTTGTTTGTGATCATTTGGGTAAATGCCCAAAAGTAGGATTGCTGGGACATAGGGGAGCTTTATGTGGAGTCATTTGAAGAACCTCCATAATACTTTCCAAAGTGGTTTAACAAGTTTACACTCCCACCAACAACGCAGTAGAGTTCCCTTTTGGCCACACCCCCTCCAGCATCTGTTGTTATTAGAGTTCTTGATTATAGCCATTCTAACTGGGGTGAAGTGGAATATCAATGTTGTTTTGATTTGCATTTCTTTTATTGCTAGAGAGGTTGAGTATTTCTTCATGTGTCTATTGGCCATCCTTATTTCCTTTTCAGAGTAGTTTCTCTTTAAGTATTTAGTCCACTTATTTATTGGGCAGTTTTTTCTTTGTGGATTTGTTGTTGGGGGCTTCGATTTTTTGAGTTCCAAGTATGTTTTAGATATGAGATCCTTGCCCGTTGTATGGCTAGTGAAGATCTTCTCCCAATCTGTGGGATTTCTATTGATCTTGCTATCTATGTCTTTTGCCACACAGAAGCTCTTCAGCTTCATGCAATCACATTTGGCCAATCTTTCTTTGATTTGTTGTGTTTCTGGGTCTCTATTAAGAAAATTTTTGTCTGTGCCAAGGAAACCTAGTGTTTCCCTTATTCTGTCCTGTAATGTTTTCAGGGTGTCTGCTTTGACTCCAGGTCTTTGATCCATTTGAAGTTGATCCTGATGCAAGGTTATATATAAGGATCTAGCTTTAGTTTTCTACAGGTGATTAGCAATTTTGCCAGCACCATTTACTGAAGATGCTGTCTTTCTTCCATTATGTATTTTTAGCTCCCGCATAGAAGATTAGGTATCTGTGGTTCATTTCTGGGTTTTCAATTCTATTGCATTGGTCCGGAGGCTTCTTCTTGTGCCAGTACCAAGCTATTTTGATTACTATGGCTTTGTAGTAGAGTTTGAAATTTGGTATTGATATTCCTCCAGCACTGTTCTTTCTGTTGAGGATCATTTTTGCTATTTGGGGTCTTTTATTGTTCCATATGAATTTTGGATTGCCTCTTCTATTTCCTTGAAGAATGAGGTTAGGATAGTGATAGGCATTGCATTGAATTTGTAGATAGCCTTGGGAAGTATTGCCATTTTCATGATGTTGATCTTCAAATCCAGGAGCATGGGAGGTTTTTCCACT
Organism: Dipodomys ordii; assembly: GCF_000151885.1. NCBI lineage: Eukaryota > Metazoa > Chordata > Mammalia > Rodentia > Heteromyidae > Dipodomys > Dipodomys ordii. The sequence continues at coordinate 3,348,992 of NW_012267221.1, read as the reverse complement.
TTCTAAGTTCTGTTTTGATTTCTTTTTTCAGGTTTTTAAACTTTTCATCATAGAAGTCCTTCACTTCTTTGGTTAAGTGAATTCCTAGGTATTTTATTTTTTGTGGGGCTATTACAAATGGAGTTGCTTTCCTGATTTCAGCCATGTTCTTCTCATTGTTGGCATACAGAAAAGCCATTGATTTTTGAAACTTTGCCAAAGTTTTGAATCAGCTCAAGTAATTTGGGAGTGGAGTCCATGGGATTCTTCAAATACAAGCTCATGTCATCTGCAAAGAGGGAGAGTTTTACTTCATCTTTCCCTATATGGATTCCCTTCATGTTTTCATCTTGTCTTATTGCTGTAGCTAGGCATTCTAATACTAAATTGAAGAGAAGTGGAGAGAGCGGACATCCTTGTCTCGTTGCTGAGTTTAGAGGAAATGGCTTCAGTTTTTCACCATTAAGTGTAATGCTGGCTGCAGGTTTGTCATATACAGCTTTTATTGTATTGAGGAATGTTCCCTGGATTCCTAGTTTTTCCAGAGCCTTCATCATAAAGGGGTGTTGGATCTTGTGAAATACTTTTTCTGCATCTGTTGAGATAACCATATGGTTCTTATCCTTGCTCTTGTTGATGTGAATTATATTAATTGATTTGCATATATTAAACCAGCTTTGCATCCCTGAAATGAATTCGGTTTGATTGTGGTGTATGATTTTTTTTGATGAGTTGTTGAAGTTGATAGCCAATATTTGGTTGAGAAGTTTTGCATCGATGTCCATTAAAGAAATAGATCTATAGTTCTCTTTCTTTGATGAGTCCCTGCCTGGTTTTGGGATGAGGGTTATGATGATTTCATAGAAAGAGTTCAGTAGTGAACTTTCTCTTTCAATTTCATTGAAGAGTTGGAGGAGTATGGGTGTGAGTTCTGCTTTGAAGGCCTTGTAGAATTCCATTGTAAATCTGCTGTTCCTGGGCTTTTCTTAGATGGGAGGTTTCTTACCGCTGTTTCTATTTTGATGCTTGATATGGGTCTGTTAATTTGGTGTAACTCATCTTGGTTTAGTTTCGGTATTTGCTAGGAAATCGTCCATTTCTTCCAGATTCTCAAATTTATTGGCATAAAGATTTGAGAAGTATTCCCTTATAATGTTCTGAATCTTTGTTGTTTCTGTGGTGATGTTTCCATTCTCATCTGAGTTTGCTTATTTGGGTGTGTTCTCTTCTTTTTCTGATAAGATTTGCCAAGGGTCTGTCAATTTTGTAAAATTTTTCAAAGAACTAACTCTTTGTTTTGTTTCTTTCTATGGTTATTTTGGATTCTAAGTTGTTTAATTTTGATTTAAATGTAATTATTTCTTTCCATAAACTGGATTGGGATTTAGTTTGCTGCTCTTTGTCAAGGAGGTTCAGATGTCTTATTAAATTGTTGGTTTCATATCTGTCCAATTTGTTGATGTAGGAGCTCAGAGCTATAAACTTGCTTCTGAGTATTGCCTTTGCTGTGTCCCAGAGGATCTGGTAATTTTGTGTGTTCATTTTTGTTGAATATAATGAACATTTGAGTTTCCTTTGTAATCTCTCCCATAACCCACTGGTGATTCAACAGTGTGTATTCAGCATCCATTTGTTACAGGACTTTCTTTGGTGGCTTTTGGTGTTGAGTTCTAATTTTATTCCTTTGTGATCTGAGAGAGTGCAATGTTTCTGAATTTGGACAAGTTTGCTTTGTGACCTAAAATGTGGTCTATTTTGGAAAATATTCCGTGTGCTGCTGAGAAAAACGTGTATTCTAATGCTGCTAGGTGAAATATTCGGTAGATGTCTGTTAAATCTCGTTGATCTTTGCAGTTGTTTAGATCTGCAGTTTCTCTGTTGAGTTTTTGCCGAGTTGATCTATCTAGTGGGGAAAGTGGTGTGTTAAAGTCCGTAACAATTAATGTCTTTGGATCTATGTGAGGTTTGAGGGCAAGTAGTGTTTCTTGGATAAATTTGGTTGCTCCGTTGTTTGGTAAATAGATATTTAGGATTGTAATATCCTCCTGAAGGAAAGATCCCTTAATTAGTATGCCGTGACCTTCCTTATCTCTTCTCACTAATTTTAATTTGAAGTCTATTTTATCTGATATTAGGATTGCAACTCCCGCCTGTTTATGGGGGCTATTTGCTTAGTAGATTTTATTCCAGCCTTTCACTTTCAGAATATATATGTTTTTATGGGCAAAATGTGACTCTTGAAGGCAGCCAATAGAAGGATCTTGCTTTTTAATCCAACTTGACAGTCTATGTAGCTTAATTCGAGAGTTAAGTGTGTTATTGCTGAGAGTTACGACTGAGAGGTGTTTAGTCATTCCTGTCATGTTATCCACCTTCTTGGGGGCTGTGATAACTGGGTTCTTCCTATGGTTCTTGGATTCTCAGTTTGGGTGTGGTTTCTTGGCTTTTATTGTGGTCTCATTGGTTTTCTATGTGTAGGACATCTTTAAGTATCTTTTGTAGGGCTTTTGTAGAAGATATATTTTTTCAGTTTTTCTTTTCTGTGGACGGGTTTTTATTTGGCTTTCCATTATGAAGGAGAGTTTAGGTGGGTACAGTATTCTTGGCTGATAGTTGTTGTCTTTAGGGTGTGGCATACATCATTCCAGGTTCTTCTTGCTTTAATTGTCTCTGCTGAGACATCTGAGGTGATTCTAATTGCTTTCCTTTTATAGGTGATTGATCTTTTCTCCTTGACAACTTTAAGGATCCTTTCCTTGGTCTGAATTGATCCTGTGCAGATTATAATGTGACAGTGGGATGTCCTGTTCTGGTCTGGGCTATTTGGGGTTCTAAAAGCTTCTTGTGGGGCTGGGAAGATGGTTCAGTGGTAGAGCGTGTGCCTTGCATGCCTGAGGCCCTGTGTTCGATTCCTCAGCACCACATAAGCAAAAAGAAAAAAGCTGGAAGTGGTGCTGCGGCTCAAGTAGTAGAGCACTAGCCTTGAGCTGAAGAGCTGAGAGACAGAACCCAGGTCCAGAGTTCAGGCCCCACAACCAGAAAAAATAAAAAAAATAAAGAATAAAAAAAAAAAGCTTCTTGTATCTGAATAGGCCTATCTTTTTGCATGTTTGGGAAGTTCTCTCCTAGGATCCTGTTAAATAAATTTCCTAGACCATTATCTTCTGTCTCTAGGTGCTCCTCTACACCCATTATCCTCAGATTAGGCCTTCTGATAGTGTCTTCCAAGTGTTGGATAGATCTATCATATTTCTTGGATTTGTCTTGGATAGTTGTATGTTCTTTCTCTGTATTATGTAGGCTGTCTTCAATCCCCGAGATTCAATCTTCTGCATGGTCTAACCTACTGTAAAGACTTTCTACTTTGTTTTTTGTTTCCTTTCCATCTAATTGGTTGGCTTTGATGGCTTCAAATTCTTTGTTAGAGTTTTATTTTAGCTCTTTTTTTTTTTTTTGGCGGCCGTGGGGCTTGAACTCTGGGCCTGGGTGCTGTCCCTCAGCTCTTCAGCTCAAGGCAAGCGCTCTACCACTTGAGCTACAGCGCCACTTCCGTTTTTCTGGTGGTTTATTGGAGATAGGAGTCTCACGGTCTCTCCTGCCCGGGCTGGCTTTGAACCGCGATCCTCAGATCTCAGCCTCCTGAGTAGCTAGGATTACAGGCGTGAGCCACCAGCGCCCGGCTTATTTTAGCTCTTGTATGAACTTCTTTACTTCCTTAAGTTGCTGTTCAGTGTTTATTCTTAAATCACTTAGTTGATTGGTTATGGTTTCCTTGGACTTGCTTTCCTTCTGAAAGGGCTCCATTCAGCATTCCCTTTGTGGTCTCACTGGATTCCTTCAGCTCTCTGTTTATGGATTCCATGAATATCTCTATTGATCTTTGTCTATTCTCATCCCGCTCATGCAGTTCCTGTATTACTCTTTAATTAGCTTCCTCATGCTCATGAAATTTCTGTATTTTTCTTTGACTGTTCTCAGCCTACTCTCACAATTCCTGAATTTCTTTTTTTGGGGGGTGGGTCTGGTCATGGGGCCTGAACTCTGGGCCTGGGCGCTGTCCCTCAGCTCTTCAGCTCAAGGCTAGTGCTCTGCCACTTGAGTCACAGTGCCACTTAGGCTTTTTACTTTTTCTTATGTGGTGCTGAGGAATCGATCCCAGGGTCTCATGCATACAAGGCAAGCACTCTAGCACTGAGCCACCTTCCCAGCCCCCCTGAATTTCTTTTTGACTGCTCTCAGCCTTCTCACATAATTCCTAGATTACTCTTTGAGTAGCTTCCTCATGCTCCTCATGCTCCCAAGATTTCTGTAGTACTTTTTGGTTAGCCTCATCATACTTGTGAAGTTCCTGTATTAATCTTTGGTTTGCTTCATCTCACTCCCTATCACATTCACACTGAGTCCTTTGCAGGTTTCAATCTTTTCATTTACCATGTTTACCAGTGGTGTTTGTAGAGCTTTTAGGGAACTCTCCTTTGGATTATTCATTAACTGTTCTGTCACCTGATTATCATGAGTGGGAGTTGAGATACCCATACTTGCCATTATTCTTGTGTTTGTATGGCTTGTTCTGCCCATTTGGTATCAAAGTAATACCAATGTTTTGCTAGAACACTATTTTAAGGCATGCATCAACCAAAGTCCTATAGTTTCACAGTAAAAATGCCTGCAGATACAGTCTAGTTCAACAGATACAATCTATTCAACATCAAATAACTATGGATTAATGGGCTAGGAATATCAAAGAGGGATTCAGCAAACCAGAAATCATTAGGTTTAGGGAGAATTGTGGGGGAAAATAGGATTAGAGGGATGTAGAGAGGTAGAAGGAGAGTGAATTTAACCAAGTCCTAATCTCAGAGAGGGAAATGGATAGGGTAGAATGATAGGAGAGAGATAAAAAAAAAGAAAAAATGGAAAACAAAAATTTAAATTTAAAAAATGAAACACTTAAAAATTATGTAAGTATAAAGAAATGATATTGTGAGAAGAAAATGATAGAATGAAAGGAGGAGAGAGATAAAAGGAAAAATGAAAAAATAAAACATAAAAATTCTTAAAATTGGAATCTTAAAAATTGTATTGATATAAAGAAATAATATTACTATCAAAGAAGTTAAGCCTTCTTTGATAAGAGGTTAAGGTTTTAAGAGGTTGTGAATTGAGTAATAAGTTTCTGGATTAAGTATGTACACAATGAGGGATAAGGTCTAATAATCAACAACAGATACATATATATGGGGATGAGCAGAACAGCATTTAAATCAGGCAAAAAAGAAAGAAAGAGAAAAGAAAAAGGATCAAAAGGTCAAAAGTGATTTTTTTTAAAAAAGCACAGATGCATACATAATACACACCTAAAATAAAAATTATGAAAGAAAAAAATATTTTTTTAATTTTAAAAAAAGGGATCTTTGATTTTTTTGCGGGGGGAGATCTTGTATCTCCCCTGTGTCCTTAACTAGTCTCTTGGTGGAGTCTCTGGTCTGCTTGTAGTGTTTGGTTTTCCTCTGGCTTGATTGGTTTCTCAAGTCAGTTTGTTTGAGCAGGCAGAAAAATGCTCTGCCTTATCCAGGACTTTAAGATCCTCTGAGGGAAATCTGCTTTGAGTATCACAATAGAAGGAGATGGTTGTTTCCTCTAGTTTGGAGTTGCTGTAATGAGGTCAGGTTCTGGGTAGGGTTGAAGCCTATTAGCAATCAGTAACTTTTCCCTGAAGGGTAGCTCTTGAGACACTCAGACCCTCACAGAGCCCAGCCTGGAGCCATTCTCAGGTTTTTTGTTTACTGAGTTTCAATTGTTTGTCTAGGCTGCAATGGGGAGGGGCAGCCAATGGCTCTGTTTACCCAGTGAAGAAAGTCACTCCTCCAGGGGTGGAGCTTTCTATGCATGGATGGGGTGACTTTCTCCTGGGTGGAGCTGAGCCTGCCAGATCAGGTCAGGTTCCTGTGACCTGCTGAATGGCTCCTATTATTTTCTTCCAAGGCCTGAGTTGGTGCTAGCTTCTCCACCCGGGCCTTTGTTAGTATCAAAGAAGGAGATCTTGTCTGGTGGTAGGGGAGGGGCTGCCTTCCCACCACTGCTCTGTGAGAAGGAGTGAGGCTGTCAGGGTTCTACTCATGCCAGACCCTTGGTTCCTGGGTTGTCCCTGGTCCGAGATCAGCAGGATGAAGATTTCTGCTCCTTGTTATTTCTTGCTGGTGGTGAGTAGAATCTGTTTGCACACTGGATCTGCCACCTTTGTCCCGGACTCTCTGTTGATATGGCTGCTGCACATCCCCCACCACCACTGCTGCACCGCCACAGGCACAGCTACCAGCAAGTGCTCAGATCTATCTCCTTGACCAAGCTTCCTGGATTTTCCCTCTCTGTCCAAACTTTCTGTACCATGGTGGCACACTTGGCGTGATTCTCTAGCCTAGGACTGTTCACTGAAACACTAAAACTGCTTTCTAAGCGAGAGCTTGTTTATCTTCCAGCTTGTTTATCTGCCATCTTCCTCCAGACTCTAGTTTTATCTATTTTTAATCATTAAATAATCAATTCACTGGGCACCAGCAAGAAATACCAGAGCTTCCATATGTAATTACCTGTTACCTTGTCATTTTATAACTCATTTTTACATGTACATATTTTAAAATGTCAAAACCTAATGTATTAAAAGGATATCTCTTATAAATCTAAATAAGGATGCATTAGAACAAGGCCAGAATATTCAGAAAGGGTTTGAACTGAACATCTGGTAGACCCAGATGTGCATGCACTGCCTTATCAGAAAGCTTATTTGTTTCCACAGATGAGTAATGACGTTCTTTCTTGAATACCATTTACTCCCCAAAGTATGTCTCTCCTCCTGGTGAATTTTGAAGTTAACATATATTTTAAATATCTGACATGTTGTATTGTCCCTTATCTGAAGATGGAGGGGACAAAAGGTACAACCTGGAGTGACGTAAAATGTTGCATTTTCCCATTTATTTCTATCTTAAAAAAGATCTGGGAGACTTACTTCTCTAATTAAAAGCATCTGTACATTTTCAGTATTTTTAAACATAAAACCATTCAGTATTATTAAACATATACCAAATTCCTTTTCTGTCATCCTTAGGAAACCTTCATTGTGGGAAGAATTACTACCTCCAGCAGTTCCATGAAAAGGGAAGGAGGAGGTATTACATCCTTCTAAAAGCTCATGTGTTTCAGTTGGTTAATTTTGGGAGATGGTGAAGCTTTAAGGAGTTTAGACCAATGGGGGTGTGCCCTTTAAAGGCCTATTGAAATCTCTGCACTTCTAGTCTCTCTTGGGGCAAGCAGCTTTGCTCCACCATATGCTCCTTACCAGGATGTTTTACCACAGGCCCAAAAGCAAGGGCACAAATGATCATGGATTGAAACCTATAAACCCATGAACCAACATAAACCACTCTACTTTATAAGGTGGTTTATCTCAAGCTCTTGTTACAGTTATGGAAAGCTGACTCACATAAGTCACTGAGAGCAAATTAATGTTGGAAGTGACAGAAAATCAGAACAATGCACTTGAAATTTGACAAAAGGATTCACTCAAGGCAAATGCATCTAGGGTGGGCAGAAATTGGTCTGTTTTCCCCAATCACCTGTAGTATAGTCAAAAGAAGTCTGCAGGCTTCATTATGTAAGAGATGCTATTGGTACCATGTAAGAAAGACTTTTTTCTAGGAAAATTGGGTAGTTGTACCAAACTACATAGAGTTCCAAATTTTTCTTCCACATGAAACATATTCAATATTTGAACAATAATTACTTATTTGGATTCTCTTTGTTATTTTACAGGTGGTATATTTTACTGTATCTAAAATCATTCTTACTCTATCATCGAAGACGAAATCTTGTTTGCAACCATGAATTCCCTTTTTCTCATTCAAACCAGTACAGCATCTGTAATAGGCAACTGCTCCAGTTGCATGAGTACAGGAGAACAAATGCCACTTAGGAGAAAAGATAGTTTTGGGGAAAATATGTGTGATATAAATCCTAAGGATGCGTGGAAGCATGATCACATTCTGTAAACTCTCACAGCTGCAAGAAGATGGCAAAGATGGTGTCCAGGACAGTGAGTGCAGTTTTCGAAGGCAAAGGATTTGCCAGGCTGTTTTTACTAATGGCATTTGGGAAGATAATTCTTGAACATGGCATGTTGAAAGAAAATTTGATCCAAACATGCTGTGGCTCTCAGAATGTCAAGGCCTTTGGAAATGTAAGGCACTCAAGACAGTTCTACCTGATCAAAAATGGCACCAGCATCAATTAATGCCAACAATTGCAATTAGGAAACCATAGATGAATAGGGACATGAGAGGCTCTAATTTCTTCTTGCCTGGGATCTCTGTTTTTGGTGACACCTGTCATGTTTCATTGACATGAATACTTTTGGAGGCTAGTCACCCTCTTCTTGAAAATTGCATTTCTGACCGGAGCTCCCCAGGCACAGTGTCAATTTATCTTCATTTGCAATTGCTCCCTAGACAGACTCTGAATGCTCCCAGATGTGAAGCCTTTACATATGAAAAAGAAGGGTGCAAAGCCATAACTAGTAACAGCCACAAGGTTGAAGGCAGACTTGTGGGAAAAATAAGATTAGTTGGTATGTAGGGAAATCATTCTCACAGGCTCTGAGACAAAATACAGCAGTTATACTCAGAAATGCTTTCTTATTATTGTTTAGGGAGTTAAGACTAAGAATCAGTCTTACATATTGGAAATGTAATCTGTAAGATTGGGAAACAGATAACAATTTAATCCCATGATAAAAATATTATATGAAAAAATCGATCAAGGACAGTCAATTTAAAATATGGTTCTTATGTGTGGCTTTTAGGGTCATGTGGATAGAACTTAAAATGAAAAGTATATGTTGACACAGACAGACATAAATGCACACAAGAACACACATATTTACATACACAGAGAAAGACACACAGACCACTGGACATTGAATAACATCATTTAAGTAAACTTTATGAGGGGAAATGTATCTGTAGATCCAATAGCACTTAAAACCCAAAGACTAATTGCTTCCTTCTTTTACTTTCTCATGAGAACTAGAAATGCAAAGGGCTGAGACACATTTTTGTGATAACATCATTCTCTTTAAAAGAGCCTAGAAATCCTAGAATTTAATCCAAATGCAAATGCAAGTTTGTTCTTTGTTATCAGCAAGTTTTTTTTTCTGGATAAATTTGAGAACTATTTCATGGGCTGATAAAATGTTTTTGCTTTCTTCTTTGTTATTGCAGGTCTTTGAAGAAAGTATTTTTCTGAACATTTAAGTTCAACCAAATATGATGAACAAATGTCCCACTACTTGGATACATATTAAGAACATAACTTTAAATTGGTGGTTGTTTGTACTTTACCTAATACAATTGAATTTAGCACCTGAAATGTTGATGAATGATCCTAACTAGTTAATCAAATTTTATCTTTCTGTTAATCTAATTTTATTGTCATTAATGTGAGCTCAGCAGTTTATCTTTAGCAGTAATCATATTTCATTTTTAATAAAAATAAGATCAATTGGGTTATAACTTTGACACATTCTCTTTGTTATGTTAGCATTGTCCACTTGCTTCTTCTTTTTGTGCCATAAATGTTCTCCATAGCCAAAATAAACATACTGCAGAGGTAGGAAATAACTGACAAGTTTGAGAGCTAATGACAGGGTAGAAAGGTGGAAAGAACTGAAGACTTTGATGATCACCAGACAAGTTCCTCATTTATACAATGGAAGTAGTATATTAACTTTACCTCATAAGACTATGGTGATAGTTACATAAGTTGTATTTTCATATCAAGATAGACATGGAGAAATTGTTATTCTTGTCATAAAGTTCTAATTTCTGAAGGTTGATGGTAGATTTAACTGGTGTCAGTAGCTAAGTTTTAATAAATTTTGAAGAAGAAATGATCATATTTCAGTGGGAATTCGGAAGTGTCTCACCCACTGGAAAACTAATGGTGAAGGTGAGTTAATCTTTTATGCAGACAGTATTTTAGTGAACAGAAGGAAAGCCTGGGTGACGGATGGGGTCTGCCAGCATGGTGCTAATGAGTGACGTAAGACATAGCAAGCTGAACCAATTTTGCGTGCAGAGTCAAAGTGGGAATAATTGGAAAAGGTGGGAACCGTCTGTACTCTCAATATAGAAAGGAATTTGTCATGAAGTCTATAGCCAACCCTGACTGAATTTCATTGGGAAAGAAAAGAATAAAGTAACATCAATCAAAGACCATTCAGCCCAAGGCTGATCCTGGCTCAGTATACTAAAATGTCCTCTCATTTACAAATACATTTTCATTTAGAAAATGAAAATACTCTGTCTAGTATAGTAGCAACCACACACCCATGACAACAGACATTTAAGTTAATTAAATAGAAGTTAAACTTTGCTTCTTCAGTTGTGTTGGCTGTATTTCAAGTGTTCAGATGCCACCCATGAGAAATGACTAACATTGAGCTTAGACCATGGCTTTCATCACAAAACATATATCAATGAGAGGTTGTCTTAGAGGGTAGACAGTGGGCTGTAGCACAATGATAGATCACCAGGCAAATTCCAAGGGAAATGTGAAAAACTCAGTATCATTGTTACCTTGTCATTTGTAAGGCCTAGGTCTCATGCTGCTTATTTAACCTCTCTGAGCTTTATTGTCCTGGGCTCTTACATGGAATTTAATATTATTCATTTTGTAAGCTACCATGAATACTAAGGATTGAAAAAGAAATTGTGGTGTCTGACCCTACAGATTTCCAACAAATGGCATTTGTTATTTTATTACTAATAGCAGTAAATGCTAAAATTCAAAAAAAATTAATTAAAGACTCCCAAATAGTAAAAACTGCATGTGGTATTTCTGGCAGACAAGGCCACTATTTAGGAAATCTAGCCAGCAACCTTCCAGTCTATTACAGTGGTGGAGGCTTTCCAAAATGCCACTACTTAAAATGGTCTATACTTATGCATGTCTTTATTATGTATCTTTATTACATATCATTGGAATTAGATAAGAAAAGTACATTAGATAAGAAAAATTCATAAGGCATAAGTTGATTTTGTTTCAAGAGAAATAAAGGCTAAATGTAAAGGTTAAATATCCATCTAAATGCATGATAGACTTTAAGCGTGAATGCCCCTTTGCTACCCAAAACATATTCTTTTGTTCAGTTATTAAGATTATTTTCCCCCTACTTAATATGCAAAGTATACTGTGACAAAAGGTGGCCCCTAGGCAGAAGGAAAAGAAAAAAAGGGAGAGAACTGAGAATTACTCATTACAATGACAATGAATAATGCTTTCTAGAAAACAACGTTTTCTTTTGTGGGTTTTTTGTTTTTTTTCTGTCCTCATAGGAAACTGTGAAAATTGAAGCTGTGTTCAATTCATCTTTTCCTTCCACTTTAATGCACTTCTGACAGCTATTTAAAAAGTCTTTCCACAAACTGAAATTAATATTTTCCATACTAGTTTTAAGAATAGAAGGATTTGGGGGGGATGGGGTCTGAGTCTTTAAAATCAATCAACACCAAAAGTATCCTTTCTTGGCTAAGCAAGGAATGGACAGGAGAGACTGAGGTAAGTGATTCAGAGAAGTCAGACTCCTGGGTTCTTTCTGTTGGATCCTGAGACAGTAGCAAAGCATTTGCAGTTAAGTCAACACTAATCCTTCTTTTTTGTCATCTCCCTGCAGCTTGTATGTTGGGGTATGTGTGTGTGTGTGTGTGTGTGTGTGTGTGTGTATGTGTATGTGGGGGGGGGATGGATATCAAAATCCTTTGCTAACTATCTTCTGTTTCCTTAACAAACATGAACAATGTCAAATACTGTGCTCCCATGGCTTTGGGTCTGAGATCCCCAATGGCTCTGGTGGGTACAATTTGGGTTCCATCTGCTCTGAATTGCAGAGGGACTCTTTGGTCAAGCTAAGGCCATGGTATGGGAACATTACTGACTGGCATATTGTCAACATTATGCCTGAGACACATATTTGTCCCGCTGATAATAGTGACAGTTTATGAATGAGTGGGTTTTGATATTGGTTAATTAGAAGGAACTTGATTGCAGCATCTGTCACCCTGCAACAAACAGTTTCTTCGGTGTGTTGTTCAGACAATTTTCCTTATGGTATCAAAGCTGGCTATTATAAAGGTGTGTGTGCAATAAAAAGATGAAAAAAATATGATCTATAAAACTTTTCTGTAAACATAATCTATGTTTTTATGGTACTACCAAATCCAAGCTGCTGCAATTAGTTATAATAATATAAAAACTAATACTTATTGTACTCTTCTAATGCACTAAATACTGTAGCTGCTGTTCTAAATGCTGTATTTCCTATATTCAAAATAGGGGCAATCTTTCTGAGTATTCTAGGTTTCTAAAACTAAAATAAATTCTCTGGAGAAATAATTGAGGAAGAGAGAATAAAATCAGTCTCTAAATTTTATGAAAAATTCCATGATGAGGATATATGCAGAAGTATTTACTGGTTTTCTGAGCTCTAAGTTTATTTTAAGAAAGCAGCACATATGTGTCAGTTTAAATGTAGGTGATTAAAGGTCCCTAAGTGATAAGCCATCAATTCTAGTAAGTTCTTCCTTTTCAGATCTCCTTTGCTTCGTTTGTCACCCCCACACATACACACTATATATAGTTAGTTTTACAAGATAGTGTGTTTCAAAGCCTATCAGGAATAGTAAAGTTAACAGTAAAGTTTTGTCAACAATATAAGAAAAAGAAATGCAATAAGCAAACTGGGCCTGGGTAAGGCTGATTGATAGAATTCTCTAAAACTTTCCATAACAGAATACAAGCCATTTTCTGACACCCTTCTTTGTCCAAGACTCCAGATCCACTATGGCACTCTATATGTGTGCTGCCATGTGGATGACTCGGAAGGACTTGCTGCACTAAAGCCTTAGTGTACTATTTCCTGCTTAGGCTCTTCAGCTAGACTACCTGGCTTCAGACCTTGGCCCTGCTAATTCTTTTCTGCCCAACCTGGTTCTGGATCTTTTCATGCTTACATTTTATTATATGTAAACTGAGGAGGACCATAATAGTATTAATATTATCAGACAATTGTGCTCATTAAGCATCTTAAAGGAGGAGGCTGCACTGCTTGATAAGAAATGTACACATTATCCTGCCCATGTAATAGTAACCCCTCTGTACAGTATGTTCACAAAAAAATAAAATTAAATTAAAAAAATAAAACTAAAAAAAAAAAAAGAACTTAAGGCAGTGCCTTCCAGTTAGCCATTTAGATCGGAAAATAAACTTATTTTTTATTTCCTGTATTTTCCTGGGTTTGTATCTCCATTTGGCCTCTTTATTTCACCAAGGATATCAATGGAAAGCATAGTTTGGACTTTTTATTAAAGACAACAGCCAAAACTTTTGGGAACTGGAAAATAAATGCAGCTATTATTTTCTGTCTCCAGAGCTATTTCCCCTAAAATTGGCTATTTACTCTTCTGTTGACTCTCCTCCCTTTCCCAGTTTATCATTTCATATTCAACCACTATTTAAGGGATGAGCAGAATATGCTTTAGGTATAATTATCTAGGTGGGGGTATGAATGTATATGTATACGTGTGTGTGTGTGTGTGTGAGAGAGAGAGAGAGAGACAGACAGACAGACAGAGAGAGACAGACAGACAGAGAGAGACAAGAGACAGAGACAGAGAGACAGAGAGAGACAGAGAGAGGCAGACAGAGACAGGGGGGAGATTATTAAAGTATAAATAAACATTACAAAAATAATGTGAACTAACCAGGCAGAGGCAACACTGGGAAGAAGGGAAGAAGGACATTCTCATAAAAGGCAAAAGGAGATTACGTAATTGAGGTTATGTTGGCAATAATTTCAACTAGATTGTGAACAAGAGAATGGTATCAATAATAGAATCAAAATAACCAATGAAATATTAAAGGCATGATATTAAACATGTCAACCTATTAGTCATGATTTCCCTAGGCAGTGAGTCCAAGATAGGGGTATACAGTAATAAATTCAAAGACCTTAACTAGTCTAGGAGGTCCACCGTAAACTCCCTCTGTCCCTGAATATTGATATGTACTACCACTCTCTGCTTGTCTGTAGTATCTTGGCAGCTAGCTCTCTATAACACCATTTTTTTTTGGTCGGTCGTGGGACTTGAACTCTGGGCCTGGGCGCTGTCCCTCAGCTCTTCAGCTCAAGGCAAGCGCTCTACCACTTGAGCTACAGCGCCACTTCTGGTTTTCTAGTGGTTTATTGGAGATAGGAGTCTCACGGTCTCTCCTGCCCGGGCTGGCTTTGAACCACGATCCTCAGATCTCAGCCTCCTGAGTAGCTAGGATTACAGGCGTGAGCCACCAGCGCCCGGCCTTATAACACCATTTTGGAAATGTGCCATGACTCTCTGTTCATGCTTTTTATCCTGTCTACTAGATGACAGAAGTTTTCTGAGAGCCATCTATGACTGATTTTCTTATCGTTCTTGGTATGCATTCAGCAATTATTTGTAGAATTGATAGGATGTGCCTCTATGTCTATCCTCAGCCTTTTGCCCTGTTCATATAACATAGAAGGCAGAGGTTTCAAGTTAAGGTTTTCAGTTGCCGTTAGTAATTTTAGACAACCTGAGATAGGAAGGCAACCTGTGAATATTGAAAAGCATCCATATCAACTATCATTTAGGGTAACTACCTTTAAAAGACAACCGAGACCAGCACTTTTCTGGAAGATAACTTTATGCAAATTTTCTTTTGCACTGACTCTAGAGTTAATAAACAATACAACTTGGTTGTCCCTAATTACATATCTAATGCTGGTAAGCAAAATAAGCTGGCAACATAACCATGACATTGCGCTAATGTGAGTCTTTTGTTTTTCCAGTCTAAATTGGGAGATGCTCAATTTCAGTATAGCAATCTTTGTCCTTTATATTCCTCTCAGAGAGGAGACTTAGGTTTTTAGAGGTCTTAGATCATTCTATCTCCCATTCTCAATAAAGGACTAATTCCAAGAGGATTCCTCCAGTCTCCTGGACCTTTTTTACCCTCGCCATGTCTAATCCACTCACATTACACAGATGCTGTCATAATTAGAGACATAGGATGGCATCCTGTGGCTGGCTGGCAGGCAGGCTGTGGAGATGGAACTTTGAGTGTTAATATGGAGGAGACTTTAAAAGATTTCTTTTAGTAGATGCAAATACTTAGGGTGAACTCCTGTTTCAGGACAGCTTGGCTGGAGCTGCTGGTAAGTTTCTGGAAGCAGACTGAGGATCCAATGATGATTTCCCATCACAGATGTAATGTAGACACAGAGAGCCTGATGCAAGTTTGCTTTTATATGACCTAAAACTTATGCCAAGCTAGAAGTTCTTAATGTTCTATTTTCTGACGAAAGGTATCAGCACTGAACACACAGCCAAGAGAATAGAGGAAAACGAAGTAGATGGAAATGTTTATTCTGAAGACTAAATGGCAACTGAAAAGGACCAGGGTGCATAACCATGCCAGTATTTTTACGCTATTACAATTTAGCAGTATGAAAGTAATAGTGGTAATTATTAACAAGAAGGTGATCAGAAAGAGGGTGTTGACTCTTGGAATGCTTTTACAAATATATTCCATATTAAATGAAAATCAAATTTGTCTAGAAGACCTCAGGAATAATATTGCAAATAACTAAATATAGGGTATGTATTCACAATAGAAAGAACTTGTGTAAGGTTAAAAGAAACTAAAAAACCAAGAAACTAAAAAACCAACTAAAAAAGCAGAATGTAATGGCTGGAGAAAATAGAGATTCGATAGACTGCGTAGGTCTGAATTCTGGATCTGCTGTTGTTTACTGGTAATAATATTTTTCTAGGGCTCTTAGTACTAGACCTTGTGTAAGTAGAATGCTGAAAAGAGTATATGAATTTGTTTAAATCTATTAATATATTGGCAGCTGACTACTATGTGACTATTTGATGAATTTAATGAATAAACAATATGATCATTCAATACTTCCTGATATTCTATGGCAGTAAAAGTCTCTGAATATTGAAGGGCACTGTTTAGTTTAGTGATCATTTATTATGTTATATTTCTGTGCTATAGAAATGAAGCAAGACATAACACACAGATTTCTCAAAGAAATCATAGTCTAGGTGGTAGAACAAGATATACAACTGTAAACCTTTGACCACTCAAAACAAAGATAAAAACATTCTTAAAAATACATCACAACATGCATTATTATGATTTCTTTCTGGATGAACATTTAGATAGATGTGGTAGAAAATCAAAAGAGGAGCAATTCTTTGGTTTCTGGATCATGAGTCCTGCCAAAAGAAGGTCCTGTAAGACTCATAGTTCCACTTGAAGATTACTTCTCATGACAGGGAAAAATGGAAGGCAGGGTTTAGGATGTGACATACTTCTTGGGTTCATGTCCCTTTTCACCTAAAAAAATGTATTATTTTAGCAATTTATTCATCCATATCCAAGAAGATTTCTTATTATATAGTAGTATATTTTATATCAGTTTTTGCCCACTTATTTGTGAGCAAAGACAAGAGTTACTGTTAATCTTTCCAGGTTTGGGGTGTTTTTTTTGTACCCTATTCAAAGGAATGCATCTTGTTCTCATGATATGAGACTTTTCATATCCCAAGTGGATTTTTTCTAGTATACAATTCATTTTAGCACTTGATAAAAGTAAAATAAATTCTAGTCAAAAAACATAAAACAAAATACTGGAAAATGCACAACATAATTAGAAATTATACTTGTCCACAACTGTCTGGGTTGTTCATGTAATCAAGCAAATGCTCACAATAGACTTGATGATAGAGACATCTTGAAGAGATTTTGCTGTTTTCCTCATACTCTCCTCTTCTTTCAACTTTCCACCCTATTTTGTCCCTTCAAGTCCTCTTTTTCTTCATCTTCTTCCCATTCATTCTGTGATAAAAGCATTTTTGTGTTCTGCAAATTTATCATGGATAACAATGAAATCTGAATATCTATGTCATTTTGTTAGTTTTAATATGCATGCTTTCTTCAAAAGTAAGAAAAAGGTAGCATAGATCAACATTACATTTTTATTAATATTCCTTGAAGCATCCAGGGGTTTCCTAAGAGTCTGACTAGTATGGTATAGATACCAATATGGATTAGTTTGTGGTAAACATCTCTATAACTGTAAAAACTCTCCAAAGACACACATGTAACCTGAAGACCAACCTTGCTAGGGTCAAAAAGATCATATTTTGTGCAATAGATATTTTTTAAATGCCATTTCTTTTTAAACTTCATGTGTCTTATAATTTTGTACTTTAATTTTAGGTCTTTACTGAATCTTTAAAGTAGAGCAATTAAAGTAAGGACAATACAAGCTTAACATAAAATGAACAGAACACGATCTATAGAGCCAAAATGAAAGGAAAAAATAACAATGACCTATTAGCAACAGTGATGGAGCATCTAAGTCAAACTACCTACACTAACTACTGATGTTCTGACATGAATATTTATTTAGCATGGATTCAGTACAGCAACATTTCCTCTAGCAATTCTCATTAAACTACCCCCATTAAAAAGAGTTATACTGTAAAGTTAGATGGAAATCATGAAATTCTGTAACTGTCTTATAGATTTATAATATACATTATCTAAATAATTCCTTAAAAATATACTGTAGTTTTAAGAAAATCAAATGTAATTCACATAAATAAAATCATTTTCTTTTTTTTAAGTTTTTTATTGTAAAAATGTTGTACAGAAGGGTTACAGTTTCATGAGCAAGGTAATGAGTATATTTCCTATTAAGCATTGTTGCCTCCTCCTTTTTTTACCCCTACCATCCCTTCACTCCCACCTCCACACCTACCTCCCCTCTCCACTCACCCCCCTCCATGCCCCCCACTGAAGTTGTAAAGCTCATTGTCAGCATACTGTTTTATAAATCTCATTGTTACAATGGGTCAACCTGTATCCTTATTTAAGCATTTTGTTTTTTCCTTTCCGCTCCCCAAATTAAAGAAGTGTATATAAAAGATGAAGGGCACTTACATCAAATACAGGGAAAATAGGGATTATATCATAGGGGAGGAACATACAAAGCAGCAAAACCATCACATGGTATATTATAATTATGTTAGAAAAAATAGCAAGAAAGATAAAAGGTATTTGTGTCCCTATCTTGGGGTTCATTAAGCTTAACATCATCTCTTAGGGTTATATGTACATCTGAGGCTCCTTGAAAAAGAGCAGCAAGCTATACCCTATCCAGTAGATGGAAATAAATAATTAAAATTAAGTCAGACTTGAATGAATTAGAATCCCCAAAAATCATAGAATCAACAAAACAAAGAGTTGAGTGTTCAAAAAAATTAACAAAATTGACAGACCCTTAGAAAATCTTATCAGAAAAAGAGGAGAACACACCCACATAAATAAACTCAGAAATGAGAATGGAAACATCACCACAGAAACAACAAAGATTCAGAACATTATAAAGGAATACTTCTCAAACCTTTTTGCTAATAAGTTTGAGACTCTGGAAGAAATGGATGATTTCCTAGCAAATATTGACATGCCAAAATTAAACCAAGATGAGTTAAACCAAATTAACAGAACCATATCAAGCATCAAAATAGAAACAGCGGTAAGAAACCTCCCATCTAAGAAAAGCCCAGGAACAGCAGATTTACAATGGAATTCTACAAGGCCTTCAAAGCAGAACTCACACCCATACTCCTCCACCTCTTCAATGAAATTGAAAGAAAAGTTCACTACTGAACTTTTTCTATGAAGCCATCATAACCCTCATCCCAAAACCAGGCAGGGACTCATCAAAGAAAGAGAACTATAGACCCATTTCTTTGATGAACATCGATGCAAAACTTTTCAACAAAATATTGACCATCGACTTCAACAACTCATCAAAAAAATCATATACCATAATCAAACAGAATTAATTTCAGGGATGCAAAACTGGTTCAATATACATAAATCAATTAATATAATTCATCACATCAACAAGAGCAAGGATAAGAACCATATGGTTATCTCAATAGATGCAGAAAAAGCATTTCACAAGATCCAACACCCCTTTATGATGAAGGCTCTGGAAAAACTAGGAATCCATGGAACATTCCTCAATACAATAAAAGCTGTATATGACAAACCTGCAGCCAGCATTATACTTAGTGGTGAAAAACTAAAGCCATTTCCTCTAAACTGAGGAACGAGACAAGGATGTCCACTCTCTCCACTTCTCTTCAGTTCAGTATTAGTATGCCTAGCTACAGCAATAAGACAAGATGAAAACATGAAGGGGATCCATATAGGGAAAGATGAAGTAAACTCTCCCTCTTTGCAGATGACATGAGCTTGTATTTAAAGAATCCCATGGACTCCACTCCCAAATTACTTGAGCTGATTTGAAACTTTGGCAAAGTAGCAGGGCATAAAATTAACCCTTAAAAATCAATGGCTTGATGTACAAGTCGTTATGTAGAAAATGAACTTTACAACTTTGGTGCTGGGGGTGGGGTTGGGTGGGGGAAGATGGGAAGGAATGGGACGGGGAAACAAAGGAGGAGGCTACAATGCTTGATAAGAAATGCACTCATTATTTTGCCCATGTAATTGTAACCCCTCTGTACAGTATTTTCACAATTAAAAGAAAAATCAATGGCTTTTCTGTATGTCAACAATGGGAAGAGCATGGCTGAAATCAGGAAAGCAACTCCATTCATAACAGCCCCACACAAAAAATAAAATACCTAGGAATTAACTTAACCAAAGAAGTGAAGGACCTCCATGATAAAAACTTTAAAAGCCTAAAAAAGGAAATCAAAGCAGAACTTAGAAAGTGGAAAAACCTCCCATGCTCCTGGATTGGAAGGATCAACATCGTGAAAATGGCAATAGTTCCCAAGGTTATCTACAAATTCAATGAGATGCCTACCAATATTCCAACCTCATTCTTCAAGGAAATAGAAGAGGCTATCCAAAAATTCATATGGAACAATAAAAGACCCCCAAAAGCAAAAAAGATCCTCAACAGAAAGAACAGTGCTGGAGGAATATCAATACCAAATTTGAAACTCTACTACAAAGCCATAGTAATCAAAACAGTTTGGTAGTGGCACAAGAAGAGACCTCAGGACCAATGGAATAGAATTGAAAACACAGAAATGAACCCACAGACCTATAGCCACCTAATCTTTGATGAGGAAGCTAAAAAAATATAGAATGGAAGAAAGGCTCTTCAGTAAATGATGCTGACAAAATTGGTTAATCACTTGTAGAAAACTAAAAGTAGATCCTTATGTATCACTCTGCACCAGTATCAACTGCAAATGGATCAAAGACCTTGAAATCAAAGCAGACACCCTGAAAAAATTACAGGATAGAATAGGAGAAACCCTAGGTCTCCTTTGCACAAGTCAAAATTTTCTTAATAGAGACCCAGAAACACAACAAATCAAAGAATGTATGGACAAATGGGATTGCATGACGTTGCAGAGCTTCTGCATGGCAAAGGACACAGCTAGCAAGATCAATAGAAAGCCCATAGATTGGTAGAAGATCTTCACTAGCCATACAATAGACAAGGGTCTCATATCTAAAATAAACCTGGAACTCAATAAATTAAATCCCCCAACAACAAATCCTGAAAGAAACCAACGCCCAATTAGTAAGTGAGCTAAAGACTGAAAGAAATACCTCTCTGAAGAGGAAATAAGAATGGCCAATAGACACATAAAAAAATGCAAATCAAAACAGTATTGAGATACCACCTCACCCTAGTTAGAATGGCTATAATCAAGACTTCTAATAACAACAGCTGCTGGAGGGGATGTGGGCAGAAGGGAACCCTATTGCATTGTTGGTGGGAGTGTAAACTTGTTCAACTACTTTGGAAAGCAGTATGGAGGTTCCTCAAAAGACTCCACATAGAGCTCCCCTATGACCCAGCAATCCCACTTTGGGGCATTCACCAGAATGATCACGAACAAGACCATACTAAAGCTACCAGCACAACTATGTTTATTGCAGCATTATTTACCATAGCTAAGATATGGAACCAACTCAGATGCCCCTCCATAGATGAATGGATCATAAAAATGTGACACACACACACACACACACACACACACACACACACACACTCTGGAATTCTGTGCCTCCATCAGAAAGAATGACATCACCCCATTTGTTAGGAAATGGAAAGACTTGGAAAAAATTATATTAAGTGAAATAAGCCAGGCACAAAGAAACATAGGTCTCATGGTTTCCCTTATTTGCAACAACTAGTGTATATCTGGGACAAACAGAAAAGATCAGGTAAAATGATATTAAGCAAAATGAACCCCAAGATAGGGCCACAGTGGTTTTTTATTTCTTGCTATTTTTTCTAATGTATTTACAAGGTACCATGTGATTGTTTTGTTGCTTTGTATGTTCCTCCCCCCATGGTATAATCCCTGTTTTCACTGTATTTGATGTTGGTATAATTAGGGGAGGGGAAGGGAAAAAACAAATTGTTTAACTAGGGATACAGGTTGACCCATTGCAACAATGAGATATACAAGACTCTATGTGGAAAATATGAACTGAACTGTACCATTTAGGGAGGGGGGGAAGGAGTTTAGTTGAGGAGGTGGAGGGATGGGATGGTAGGAGAAAAACAAAGGAGGAGGCAACAATGCTTTTAAAGAAATGTACTCATTACCTTGCTCATGTAACTGTAACCCTTGTGTACAGTATGATCACAATAAAAAAAAATAAAAGTCAGATAATGTGATGTTAGGAAAATGAATCCTTAGATAGGTATTTTAATGTTTTTTTTCTTTCATGCATGTGTTTCTAACGCATTTATAAGTTTATTTCTTTGTTGCTTTGTATGTCCCTCCCCCACAGTATAACCCCCGCTTTCAATATATTTGATGTCAGTATAACTTATGGAGGAGATGGGGAAAAACCAGTTGTTTAAGGATTCAGGTGGACCTGTTGCAACAATGAGAAGTACAAATTGTCATGTCAAAAAGGAGCTTTACAATGTCGGTGGGGAGGGGAGGGGGGGAGGATTGGGGAGGGAGGGGGGAGACTGGGAAGGGAAGTGAAGGGTAAACAAAGGAGGAGGCTGCAATGCTTGGTAAGAAATGTATGCATTATCTTGCCCATGTAATTGTAACCTCTCTGTACAGTATGTTCACAAATAAAATAATATTAAAAAAAGAAAGAGGAAGGAATGAAAGAATGAAAGAAGGGAGGGAAGGAAGGATGATAGGAAGGAAGAAAGGGAAGGAAGGAAGGAAGGAACAAAGGGACAAAGGAAGGAAGAAGATAGACCAGCTAGTCCTTTCTGGATGGCATGGGACAAAGCCAGATATTCAAGAACTGGTTCAGCAAGGTTGAAAAAACTCCATGAGACAGAGACACTGACAGATTCTACTCCCTGTCATTTCCAATTTTCTATCTGTATAAACAATACATTGTTTTAACTCTTTAAAAAAACATAAAAATAGATAAAAATTGTAAATTTTTCCAAACATATCAAACTCAAAGTTCCATGTTTCAACTTCATCATTTTATTTAATTTTGATGTACATTAGTTTGTCATGCTTTTTATTGAGGAGGAAGCTAAAACATTTAGAGGAAATTTGAGAAAATTCCTAGCTAGATTTTGTACCCGGGTGGTGACATTACAACAAACTCCATAAAAACCAACTAGAACACTCAAAACAACAACAAAAAACCTATTGCCTACAATTATAAAATATACACTGCAGAAACCAAACAAAATCTATTCTTTTGTATATAGTTTCCATACTTATTACTTAATACAGTGTCTTCAGGTATCCAATCTTTATTTATTGAGCATGCCAGGGAAACTGTTATCCTTAATCTCTTTAAAATACATGTATAAGAAAGGATGCCCTATATCTCTGACATACACTTACTTATAGACAAGAAAGACTAGTGAGAAGTAGAGCTGTGGTTTAAGTGGTAGAGCATCTGTCTGGAGCATGATAAAGATAAGGGACATGTACCAGCATACACACACACACACACACACACACACACACACACAAAGTAATGGGAGGAAGTGAGCACACAAGGCTTAAACTTAACCACTGGATGAATCTCATGAAAAAAACATGAAATAATGTATTTCACATGAATCCATGTAAATCATGTCAAAATAGATTTTTTTGTCGGTCATGGGGGCTGAACCATGGGCCTGGGCACTGTTCCTCATTTCTTTATCTCAAGGCTAGTGCCCTACCACTTGAACCACAGAGCCACTTTCAGCTTTTTTCTGCTTGTGTGTTGCTGAGGAATTGAATCCAGGTCTCATGCATGCAAGGCAAGCACTCTACCACTGAGCACTTCCCAGCCAACCAAATTAGATTTTTACAAATGATTTCTGGTGGTAAAAGTCAGAATATTAATTCCTTTAGGGAAGATAGTGAATGCTTTGGAGATGCTGGTAGTGTTCTACTGTTTTAATTTTGGTAACAGTTGCAAATATGTGTTCTCTTGGAGAAAGGAAGTAAACATTTACATGCTCATCTATGTTGAGTATATTCTCTCCATAGAGTTAATTTTAAAATCTTATCAAAAAAAGACTTATTTCAGGCAAGCATGGCGATTAATGCCTTAATCCCAGACACTTTGAAAGTACAGATTTGGAAGGATGCAGTTTAAGGCCAGCCTGAGCAGGAAGTAAACAAAACTTCATCTCAACAAGTAAACTAACTGAAAATGTTATCCTAGCTATTGGGATACATAGGTTAAATGATTACAATCTGAAGCCAATCTCAGGCAAAACTATGAGACCCTGAAAAATAACTACAACAAGAAAGGGCTGGGGTATGTAATTGAACCAATCGTGAGACCCCCGACTCCAAACCCTCGTCATGCCAAAATGAAAGAAAAATAATTACTATCCAACTGGGTCTGAAAGAAATAATAAGAGCAAGCAGAAAATATAAACATATACAACAGACTCTTGACACATTTGCCTTCTGCTGATGCAATCCCAGAAATACTGTAAATATTTTGAAGTTTTAATTTGTGTGCCAATTTAAGTGCCATGATGAGGTCTCATTGCTGCCTTTTTGTGCTCATACTGGGATCCGAAGCATCACCTTGACATATCTGTGGCATATCTGCCACTCACTCACCAGTCACTTGATAGCCCCTGGTTATGAGATGCACCATTACATTCTCACAGGGTTTGTGTTCAAGTGACCCTTATTTGATTCAGTGACAACAAAATTCATGAGCACTAAATGCTGGAAATTTGGGTTTATCAAAGAGAAATTATAAAATGCAGCCCTTATGTGAAATAATGAAAATTACCAATTTCATAGAAAGTTGTTTAGTGAGATTGCTAAGACCTTTGATAAGATGACTCCATTTACACAATTGTGAAAGAGGAACTATTTAATCATTCTTGCTTGCTTTAAAAGTTACCACCAAAGTGTGTGATAGGTATAAATGTAGAAAAAGAAACAGCGCCTGTGCTGTTAGAAACCATCCATTGCTGCAGACATCCATTGGGAATCTTGAGACATATTCCAGTGCATAAGGGGACCACTAGGAGACGGTTCTAACATTTAGATCATTAGGAATGTTCTCATTACATTTTAAAGCCACTGTAATTAGCAAAAATACACTTTAAGTAGGAGTTATATTAAAAATGCAAATTCAAAGAAAAGACTATGACAATATCTGAAATATTGTCAACTGTGTATCGATAAAGATATTTTTATGTATGTACAAGTACTGAGTCTTAAACTCAATGCCTGGGCACTGTCCCTTGGCTTTGGCTCTCAAGGTTTGCACTCTACTACTTGAGCCACACTTCTACTTCTGGCTTTTTAGTGATTAATTGGAGATAAGCACCTCACAGACTTTCCTGTCTAGGCTGGCTTTAAACCCATTATAATCCTTAAATCTCAGTCTGCTGAGTAGCTAGTATTATAGGCATCAGCCACTGGAACCTGGATTGAGATTTTATATAAACATTTTGATATTTAGAAATACTTGAATAAAAATATTAGAATAGTTGAAGGAGTTAGTAATGAGAGGAATTAAAGCACAAGCATTTACATATATGTTCTTTTTTATGCATATGTATATATTATCTAGCTAAGTCCCAGACGTAAAAAGAGGGCATACAAACTTTTCCTATAATAAGAGAAGTGTGGGGTCTGAAGATTATATGTCACCTGTAAATTTATCTAGGAATTAATTATAATTAATTTATAATAATCTAATACTTTATTTAAAATTATGAAGTAAAATCCCTCCAAACATATTTTGTAATGAAAATATCACATAACTAAGTACAAAAGTTAAAGCAAGTTTTTTTTTTACTACAACACAGCCTCAGAATATATGTATTTTTTCCTGAAGCATAATTAGGTAAAGATGGGCTTTTTTGTAAGTTGAAAAAAAAAAGCATAAACCAGGAGCCCATGGCTCACATCTGTAATCCTCGCTATTCAAGAGGCTGAAATCCAAACATCACAATTTGAAGTCAACACTGGAAGAAAAAAATCTACTAAAATCGGTCTCCAAAATAACTAGCAAAAATCTGGGCTGGAGGCATGTCTCAGGAGGTAAAACACCAGCCAACAAGCTATGAGCTCAAACCTTGGTATTAGAAAAAGAAAAGGGATTAAAAAGTATAAATAATTTTTCTCAATGAGAAATGTCATTCCACAGAAAGTTTTATCAGAATTTTTATGAAAATCTTTGTGTGTGTGGGGGTGAGGGTAGTGGGGAGAAGGGGAAGGAGTGTAGGAGTGGGGGGAGAGGAGTAGATTTAGTATGTCTGCCTGTGTCCTCTGACCCATTTTTTACTTGCAACTATTTCCATCTGTGCATTGTGGTTCACACTTGTAGTAGGTCTCCTTTCTTCATGTTCAACAAAAACACACTTTAACATTTTATTTGTTGTGATAAACATGCCCCTCCTTGCCTCTCAAGCAGTCCTAAGTCCTGGTCTTTAATTTGCCATCTATGATTTCTCCCTATCTCCTCTATTTTGCTTCCTGACTCTGAAGTTATTCTGAGGCTCTTTCCCCTAGAAAAAGGGTCTGCTTTCCCTTTCCCTTCTCCCTCCCCTGAACTCATCCCTGCACTAGGCAGGACCCTATCTAAGTAACTGAATTCTTCTATTCATGTATTCCTAAAATGACAATTTACTTCCTCATGGAAAAGGCTGTTAGAGCTCTGAATAGTGGACTTTTAATCTAGTGAACAGCACATAGGTATTATTTTTGCAGTTGTTAAAGGATGCATCCACCCCCCTTCATTCCTCTGCTGTTAGTACAGTGAGCTCTCTCTACTGACCTGCTTTTTCTCTTGTCTCCTGCTTCTAACTCTCCCCATCAAGGGAAGGCCTGACATTTTGTTCATTAGCCTTACTGTATAGTCACTTGATTAAAAAAGAAATTGGTCTGGGAAATGTCATTTGCATATCTCCCAGACAAAGGTTACATGTGTTCTGTGCCTGTGGCTGGCTCCCCTGTCTGAGCTCCAGGCTTCACCAGGGATGGCTTGCCTGCCAGGTGAATGGACCACTTGCCACTTCCAAACCCTGAGAGAAGA
Organism: Dipodomys ordii; assembly: GCF_000151885.1. Taxonomy (NCBI): domain Eukaryota; kingdom Metazoa; phylum Chordata; class Mammalia; order Rodentia; family Heteromyidae; genus Dipodomys; species Dipodomys ordii. Next base: position 3,322,352 of record NW_012267221.1, on the reverse strand, counting down.
GAAACTAGATGTTGAGTGTCTGATAGTTGGGTGATGTGCCAAAATAATAGATAATCCAAATTCTAGAAATCTAGATATGATACTGAAGGACAGCAGAAAAAGCATATTTAATTCGGGCATTTGGACTCAGATTATTCAAAAACCATTTCCGATAATAACAGTGTTGAGCATTATCATCTCATCTGGAAACAGCAACCTGGGCAAAGCACTTTAATGGAATGTCTATGGAAATTGTGAAGGAACAGCTGGTCCCAGGAGATTGAAACATTTCCATGATTTCCTCTGGGGTTTCAGTGGATTCTCTGTGCAGCGAATCTGTGCAACACACTAGCACCTCACTGTCTCTTTAGTCCATCTTGGGGATTCAGAAACTGTCTTCCACCAGCCTGGTCTTCAGTCTGTTACCATTTTGCTCTTTTATGTGTTTTAGCCCACACATCATATAGTCCTGAGATGACTTTCATCTTGGAAGCCTCATGTTTTTCTGGGTGGTGGAAATGCTGGATTATTCCCTTCCTGTCCCTTGCTAATCAGGCTGAAAAGCAGGGACCTATGGTATATCGCTCAGAAAATTGCAATCACTGATCACCAATTACAGTGTTAAAAGCCAGTTCTTGTAAGCTTCCCCTTCTGCCTCACAGGGACACAGGAAAAGAGCCTGGTGTGGGAAACAAAGCAATCATTTAAAATGTAACAAGACACACTTCCCAACTAAAACCATGACTCACCCTGCACATGCAGTATTGATATTGCAGATTATATATAATTGAACTGAGGTTGCAGTTTATTTTCCAAATGCAAACATGTGTTTAATTAGAACAAAATGTGCATCTCTATGACACTGAATTTTAAGCACCAAGTTCTAAAGTTTATTGATTGATGATTATTGTGGGGAAACATGAGCTCTTATGCATAAATCTTTTGACAGGAGCTGTCTGTCAAAAATAATGATCCTTTTAAAACTCATGAATAAATAATGATGCAGGTCCACTTTACATAAAAATACATACTCATTTACACTCTGTCCACTGAAATGAAATATGGTTATTTAAAATAATGACCCTGTGATGGGTGAGTAATGAAACATTATTAATTTAATACACATGGTATTTTATACTCATTCTCAAATTACATGCATCTATTTTCAATATTAACACATTAGGCCATTCTTTTGAAGACTTCTAACAAAATGTCTGGGACAGAAACCTCTTGCACAGATGAGATTGTGAATTTTAATCCTGTCACACTGGGGTCTCATTTTGGTCACAGGCCGGAAAGTAATAACCTAGCTGTCACTGTGGTGATATTTTATTGTCTCCTCTGACTTGGAGCATCTAGAAGGACCTACTTCTTCCTCCCATAGGAAAAAGTGTGAATAGTTGAGAGACAGAGTCAAAATACCATTTGCCTTCCTTCATCTTTTCCCATCTGGAATCCAATTTAGTTCATGTCTATTCTCTGTTCTTTCCTTCCTTTCTCCCACCCTCATTTTCCATGTGCACACCAAGAGTGAGGAGATGATTGTAGTGTTTGACAATCTCTGGATGCTTTCCTCAAGATTCAAGAACAGTTAGGGAATTAGGAAAACTATGTTCTGCCTTTTCTTTTAGAGGCTATATTTATGTTCATTCTCCCTTGGTTGTTCTAGTTCTTGTCTTTTCCTCTTTCTTCTCTGTCCTGTCTAGCTCCAACATCAGAAGAGACAGTGGAAAGATCTGGTCAGGAAAATATATGCTTAAATTTGAAGAGATTGAGAGAGCTTGAGAGAGAGAGAGAGAGAGAGAGAGAGAGAGATTGAGAGAGAGGGAGGGAGGGATAGACAGAGCAATCAGGGTCAGTTTCCTCTCCTCTATATATTCAGACCCCTTCCTTCACCTTGAATAAGTAGGTGGCATTACTAAGCCCAGGTTTGGGAACAGGAGAAAGACTGCTGGCAGTTCCAATCACCATTTGGTGGATGGATCAATCGAGTGATAAGGGAAGGGCATCTACATCCATACATACACAGAAGCTGTTCCCACAAACAAGCCAGTAGCACTCTGTTAGGAAGCAGGAAGCACACTGAAATAATGACATCTTTTCCGAGCAGTATTCCTTGAGGCCTACCTTCCTGCAGTGCTAAGACAGGTTCTGCAGAGTCAATGAGCTCCATTTGTCAAATTGGAAAATATTCTTTATAAGGTTTTAATGTGGTTTTTTAAAAAGTAAAATGCTGTTTTACATTTTTAATCAGCTTGTTTAAGTAACCCGGTTAGTGTTCAGACTAAAAAATGATCCCATGACATTCCATCTCACCACAGATAGACTGGCAAACATGGGAGAAATTGAGCAACAACAAATGTTAGCAGAGATGTGGGTAAAAAGGAACCTATTACACTGTTTGTGGGAATGTAAACTAGCACTACCACTCTGCATCATCAGTCTGGAGGTTCCTCAAAAAACTAAACCTAGGTCTTCCCTGTAACCTGCCATACCACTCTTGGGCAACTGCCCAGAATAATCACAAGCCAGTATACCACAAAGACACTTGCACATCCATGTTCATTGCTGCACTATTCACAACAGCCAAGCTATATAGCCCAGATACAGCCTACAACAGAGGAGCAGATCAAAAAAAGTGATACGTATACACAAAAGCATTTTACAGAGCCATTAGAAAGAATAATATTTTGTCATTTATAGGAAAATGGATGAACCTAAAGCAAATCATGTAAAGTTAGATAAGCCAAGCAGAGAGAGACAAATGACATGTGTTTTCTCTCACATGCAGAAGCTACATCTAAAATTCACTGGGACATGATAAATTATTATAGGACTCTAGTCACTCACACACAGTGAGACCGAAAGAGGCTACTCTTAGAAGAGGAACACAAAGCACAATGCCTATATGCATCTGATCATATAAAATAATATTCATTAAAATGAAGTCCAGGAAATGGAATCAAGAGGACTTTTTTCTTTAAAAAAAAAAGAGATCAGATTCCATATTTGGAACATAAGGTTTTATCACTGTTCAAATTGAAATCAATCTAGATTTAACAATTTTGTGATAATTTAATTTTTTAAATCCTTGGCTAACGTCAATCATTTCTTAAAATAGATTGGAAAAAGTCTTACCTTAAATGTCATTTAAATGAATATTTCATGCAGAAGTTACTCATTTACAGTGATTCATAAAATACACATCTGTAAATTTCATGTTTAGATATGTCTTTCACATAATTATAAAGCAGGAATTTAGACAATGACCCAGACATGCTGTCATAGTAGGGTTAACTTTGACTAGCTTTTAATTTTCTTGTAATCATCTTCCACATGAGACCTCTGAGCTGAGAATGAAATGAAATTGTTTCTCTGTGTGTCCTTTTCACTTGCTCATTTATATGACCAGAATGACTATTTTCCTATATATTAGCCAATGGCCCAGTAAAGTTACCCTTTACTATATAAAATTTCACTTCCACTAGGGAAAAGAGAAGGGAGGGATGACATTGCCCCCAAAAAAGAAATGTACTCATTTCCTGACTTATGAAATGGTAACCTCTCTGTAAAACAACTTAGTAATAACAATAAAATTATATTTAAATAAATAATTGAACAAGAAAATAAAATAAATTATTTTCTAATTCTTATAATATTTTGCTCCTTCTCATGTTTAACTTTTTTTTGGGTGAAACGACCTATCAAGTTTTATAGACAGAGTCCAAATTTATTCTTATAAATTTGTATATTAGATTTAGAGAGCACGTAATTTTTAACTGCCCTTCACTGTCCAACATAATGCCTACAAAATTAAGTTAGTAGTAAGTGACAAAGTTCCTAATCTTGCTAATTTCAGCTTTGAATCCAGTCAGATAATAAGAAAAAAATCTCAATCACAAACCCTGAAGAGACAGGATGTCACATTTACCAATATTCTCCCAAACACTCCAAACAAGAGCTAGAAACACCAGTGATATTAAAACATTATTCATTCTTATCTCTCTTTAAAAAATTCTACATATGCATGCCATGTGGGAATTACTTTTTGTAAATAAACCTGCTTTAAATTATGCCTTATTTCTGATACTGATTTTAGTTGTCTTCAAAAACACAAGATATATTATGAATAGTTGGGGATTAAGGCAACAACACTATAGTACTATAGAAAAATGAGCAACTTTCAGAACAAATCCAAGAATGACCATTCAACTGGGAAGTGGCAACCAAGCAGAGGTTGCCGCAGCCTTGACCATTAGAGCCAGGCAGAAAATCATGACCTTTCCATTCTGGAGTCGTTACTAATCTTTCTGTTTATTTTATCAGCTGCTTTGGTTATCGAACTAGCCTATACAAAGATGAGAATTTATTAAATTCATACCTTTACAGAAATAATTGAGCCTTCTGAACATTGACTGGACAAAATCAATTTTTTGGAGGAAGAGAGGAAATGAAAATAATTTAAAGTTATTTTTCTTCTTTTTTGAACTACAGGGAACTGAACCCCAGGCCTTGTGAAAAAGCTATTGTTTTATTTTTTTAAATCAGTCATTTACTTACATATGGAATGCATGTGGAATGAAGTAGACAAAATTCGACATTCAAGCTACTTGTTTCACAGGCAATAACAAATTATTTCCTTGGATATTCAATTTGTTTCCTTTATTTCTTTCTTCATTTTTTGTATAGTCTAAACTTATATTTTAAGTTGAAAACATATTTGAAAGACTTTCCTATGGAGAAGAAATATTCTACAACATAATGGGAGAATTGGCCTTGGTTCTGAGATCAAAGATTGGCTCCTTCTATGCTTTTCTTAACCATTATTTGTTTGAGGAGTCACTGTCAACTCCTGGAAATCATTATTTTGAACACATAAAAATAAACAAAGAAATTCAAACATGAAATAGTAATACATACACTATAAGTTTGTTAAAAATTGAGCAGTAGCTGTGTTGGGAGAGCCAGGAGTGTAGTAATTGGAAGTAGAAGTTTAGGTTCTGTAAATTATATTTATTTAGTTAATTTGGGTGATGATTATAAAGTGGATTTTTTAATGTAATAAGCTTTATGCTGACAGTTTTCTGTATATGTGTCTATGTGTACACACATACATAGGAATATTCATTCTTTTTGAAACAGAGTTTCATAAAGCCCAGAAATATCTCAAATTCTCTATGTATGCTGCAGTGGCCTCAAATTTTTGAGACCTCAATGCCTCTTGCCTTCTGCCTCCTGCCAATTGAGCCTTGAGTCTTGAAATTTCAGACATGTGTCACCAACTCCAGCTTATGAAAAGTATATTTCATTCAAAAGTTTTTCAAAATAGCTCTGGACTAATGGCTTTTGTTTATAATCTTAAGTACTGAGGAAGTGATATGTGAGAGTTATGTTTGGAAGACATCCAGGGGAAACAAATTCATGTGACTCTTATCTTCAATTGAAGAGCAAAAAGATGGAAAAGAAGTAAAGACACAGCTCAAGTGATAGACTACAAGTCTTTTTTCAAGAAGCCATGTCAGTGTAAAAAGCTATGAATTCAATCATCACTACTTATTTTTAATGCTTGAAAAAATAAAAAAAGAAGGTGGCAAAATAAAATTTGCTAACCTCTGGAAAATGCCTTCTTATAACAAAATTTCTCCCACAAGTCAAACATTGATGACTGTCATGTGCAGCAATGGATCTCTATTTGCTTTCCATATTTTCTTGCCAAGATGTTAGATCTACTATGCTCACTCATGAGACTGTCATGTATGGCCTGCAATCTTCCAATCCCAACATTTTCTACTAATCTGCTGCAGGTTAGAAATGAAATGGATAATCATAAGCATGATTATCCATTATTGTCAACTTTTGCCTAAAACCCTGTAAAGATCCGAATGAATGCATGATGAAAGCGTCAGTTTTTTGGAAACCTGGCCTGTGGGTACATAAGGAAGCTCTCTATTTTCCTTCAAAGACCCGTAAGCTCAGAGAAGAACTCCAGACTTCTACAGTAGGGAATAATTGCTAAGACACACACCTCAGAAGACTTTCCTGTACCCTTCCTAAGATTTTCTAAAGCAATATTTCATCTCCAAAAATTTATTATTGACAAGATTCTTTGTTCTTCCTCTGTTAAAAAATAAATGTCAGGGCTGGGAAGGTGGCTCAGTGGTAGAGCGCTTGCCTTGTATTCCTGAGGCCCTGGGTTCGATTCCTCAGCACCACATAAGCAAAAAGAAAAAAGCTGGAAGTGGTGCTGTGGCTCAAGTGGTAGAGCGCCAGCCTTGAGCTGAAGAGCTGAGGGACAGCGCCCAGTCCCAGAGTTCAGGCCCCACAACCAGACCCCCCCAAAAATGCCATAACTACTCATTATAATTTCTAGCCATTGCCCCTAAAACTAATATAGATCTAAAAATAGATCTATAGTCATGGTTCTCAATTTTAGCTTTGTATCAGAGTCATCTGAGAGCTTTGTGCAATAGGTATAGGTACCATTCTGAAAATTCTTTTTTTTAAATAAGTTTTTTATTGTGAAAATACTGTACAGAGGGGTTACAATTACATGAGCAAGGTAATGAGTACATTTCTCATCAATCATGGTTGCCTCTTCCTTTGTTTTTCTCTTCCTCTCCCTTCCCTCCCATCTCCACAACTACCCTTCCCCCCCCCCATCTAAATTGTAAAGTTCGTTTTTTCGACATAATGTCTTGTACATCTCATTGTTGCAATTGGTCCACCTGTATCACTATTTAAACAATTTGTTTTTTCTCTTAACCTCCCCAAATTATACAAAAATCAAATGCAGCGAAAACAGGGGCTATACCATGGGGGAGGGACATACAAAGCAACAACAACGACAACAAAAACACGTGGTACCTTATAAACACGTGTTACCTTATAAAACAAAAGCAAGAAATTAAAAACCACTTGTGTCCTTATCTTGGGGTTCATTTCACTTAACATTATCTTATCTAACCTTTTCTGCTTGTTTCAGATATATACTAGTTATCGCAAATAAGGGGAACCATGGGACCTATGTTTCTTTGGGCCTGGCTTCCTTCACTTAACTTGTTCAACCACGTTGGAAAGCAGTATGGAGGTTCCTCAAAAGACTCCACATAGAGCTCCCCTATGACCCAACAATCCCACTTTTGGGCATTTAACTGAATGATCACAAACAAGACCATACTAAATCTACCAGCACAACTATGTTTATTGAGGCATTATTTACCATAGCTAAGATATATCTATATCTATATCGATATAGATATATAGATATATGAAATGGAATTCTATGCCGCCATCAGAAAGAATGACATCACCCATTTGTTAGGAAATAGAAAGACTTGGAAAAAATTATATTAAGTGAAGTAAGCCAGGTCCAAAGAAACATAGGTCCCTTGGTTTGCCTTTTATGTATTCATCTTTTTTATGGTTAGTTCATAATTTTAATATAGTTTAATTTATCAGTTCTTCACTAATATTCTCTCCTTACCATGACCATAACAGTAAACATCCAGCTTTACACTTTACTCACTTTGCTTTTTTTTTTAATTTAATTTAATTTTACTTGTGAACATACGGTACAGAGGGGTTACAATTACATGGGCAGGATAATGCATACATTTCTTACCAAGCATTGCAGCCTCCTCCTTTGTTTACCCTTCACATCCCTTCCCAGCC
>NW_012267221.1:3287468-3314652 GCF_000151885.1 Dipodomys ordii | reverse complement strand
TACATTTCTTACCAAGCATTGCAGCCTCCTCCTTTGTTTACCCTTCACATCCCTTCCCAGCCTCCCCCCACCACAATCCCAATCCTTCCCCCCCTCTCCCCCGCACCGACATTGTAAAGCTCGTTTTGGACATGACAACTTGTACTTCTCATTGTTGCAACAGGTCCACCTTTATCCTTAAACGACTTGGTTTTCCCCCTCTCCTCCACAAGTTATACTGACATCAAATATAGTGAAAGCAGGGGTTATACTGTGGGGTAGGGACATACAAAGCAACAAAGAAATAATCTTATAAATACGTTAGAAACACATGCATGAAAGAAAAAAACATTAAAATACATATCTAAGAGTTCATTTTCCTAACATCACATTATCTGACCTTTTCCACTTGACTCATACATATACTAGATATTGCAAATAAGGGAAACCATGGGACCTACGTTTCTTTGGGCCTGGCTTACTTCACTTACTATAATTTTTTCCAAGTTTTTCCATTTCCTAACAACTTGTTCAACCACTTTGGAAAGCAGTATGGAGGTTCCTAAAAGACTTCACATAGAGCTCCCCTATGACCCAGCAATCCCACTTTGGGGCATTTACCCAAATGTTAACAAACAAGACCACACTAAAGCTACCAACACAACTATGTTTATTGCAGCATTATTTACCATAGCTAGGATATGGAACCAACCCAGATGCCCCTCAGTAGCTGAATGGATCAAGAAAATGTGGTATATATACACAATGGAATTCTATGCCCCCATCAAAAAAAATGACATTGCCTCACTTTGCTTTTTATATGTAAATATTTAGTGTATGCAAGATAAATTCTTTTTGTATATTAAAAGATAGGACACCCAAATTAGAACTGCTTATTGAGAGGCTGACATGATTTCGTGCCTCTCTCTGTTGAAAATCAACAAAAGGATTGTTCTGATTTTAAATCTGTTCTACTTATCTAATTCTCAATATCTTCAATACTGAACCCTTATAATAAAACTTGGTACTAAGAAGAATAAGAAAAAAAAAACTTCCTATCTTTCTTTTCCTTGAGAGTAACTTGTCTGCTCTTGATCATTTGTAATAGTACTCAAAATTTAGAATCAATTTTATTGAATTATCATTTTTCACAACCAAAATAAAAGAAGAAAATCATGTTGTTATTTTATGTGATATTTCATTATGTCAACATATTTTTTTAAATATTAAATATCCCAAACCATAAATACAGTATTATTTTTAGATAGTTGAAGCTTTGATAAGATGCTTTTTCAAGTGGTATGTTTTTTGTTCTATTCATATAGGGGTTATGCCCTTTAGACAGCCTTCTGAAGTTCATTTCGAAAATCTAATGACTTCTCTTTTTGCAGATTATTTGGGAAATTTTCGTATTTTCACTTATTTTTAACTCAGATAAATTTCATTTATTTGAGTTACTAACTAGGAGTTCTTATGCAATGTGGAGTAAAATATTTACTGTGAACAATACTAAATCATTTCAATCTAAACATTTTAATAGTAGTTGTCATTCATATTACCGAGTTTTAGATAGTTCTGATAAGATTAGGCAAGTTATCTTTCATCTTCACTTTTCTAAGTGTTTATTTTTAATCACAAATTCATGTTATACCTTATTAAGTATTCTTTCTGCATCTACTAAGATAATTAGATTTGTTCTCTTTCATTCTATGTGGTGAATATATTGATTAATTTCCTTATTGTAAAATTCACCTTGAAATCCTAGAATAAAGCTAGGTCCTGGTTTATTACCCTTTGACTACATTGTCAGGTTCAATTAGCTAATATTTTGCTTAGGATTTTAACACCTAAGTTCATGAGAAAGAACAGCTATTAATTTTCCTTGCACTTCTGTCAGGTTTAGTCTCAAAGTTATCTTTGCCTGGTAAAATGAGATAGGATGTACACCTTTTTCCATTTCCAAGATTAATTTTATTTTATGCCTTAAGTGTTTGGTTCAATTCATTTTAGAAGCAATTTGGGGAGATTTTTATTTGTGAGAGAGTAGTTAATTAGAAATTCAACCTCACAAGTATTATACAACTATCAAGGTCTTTATTTTATATTTTGTTATATTCAAAATTATTGCCATAAAGTTCATATTTCTCTTATTTTTAATTGTCAGTAAATGTTTTTTAACATTTGAAAATATTTTCAATTCCCATCTTAAATTTGCATGATTCATTAATTCATTGCCTCTCTGGATTTCAATATAAAGAAATTGTTTTAGTTAGTTTGATGTTGATTTCTAGCAGAATTCTACTGAACCAATGTGATTTTTAAGGATTAATAGTTATTAAATTAACACAATATAGTAGAGACTCTTAAGACTCAATCATGGCCCTAACCATGATTTTTGCTTGTTATTTTTGGGATTGGGTCTTGCTTCCTGCCCAGGCATGAGTATGGATGCAATCCATCTTTTAGGCTTCCCTAAAAGGTACATTCCACCATATCCAGCTCTTCATTAAGCAGGGTTCGCATACACTTTTTTTGTGCTTCAGCTGGCCTCAATCCCAACAATGTACTTTCACAAGTAAATAGGATTGTGAGCCACCATTGTCTAATTAACACTTTCTTTTGATATTAATCAAATGTTTCTATTTGCATAGATACATTTATTACAATAAGTACATTATAATATACATAATGTATATGTATTTTATGCATTCAATATGGTATTCATTTTCATCATTTCTGTATGTTAATGGTACTGATACACTTGTGTTTTTTTCAGTTTGACAATCTTTCATTGTAGACCACCATTCTTTATGTCTAGTAATTTCTACGTCCTTTTCTCTTCATCTATTATCTTCTTTGGGGTCAATATATGTTATTTTCATTGTTATACCTATCAAAGTCTAAATTAATTGATGAACTAATCACCCTCAAAAGTAATACAGATATTTTTGGATATACTTTTTCCATTTAGTCCAACGCTGACTTATTCTCATATGTCTAAATTCTAGATACATCCTCCATGTCTAGAATTATTGTCAGGCAATATTTACTTTGCTATAACTATATATTTATCCTTTATACCCTTTTGGTGAATCTTGGGATCATTTTCTTTTTACCAAAAAGAAGTGCTCAGGGTTTACTTTAATATTCATGTATAGGTAGTTATTTTTGGGGGGTTGGGGGCCGGTCATGGGGCCTGAACTCTGGGCCTGGGCACTGTCCCTCAGCTCTTCAGCTCTACCACTTGAGTCAGAGCACCACTTCCGGCTTTTTTCTTTTTGCTTATGTGGTGCTGAGGAATCGAACCCAGGGCCTCATGCATGCAAGGCAGGCGCTCTACCACCGAGCCACCTTCCCAGCCCACTGGTAGTTATTTGTCTGAAAAATATCTCTATCTTAATTCTTGAGAATAAAGTGGCTATAAAACTCTACATTGGAAGTGGCGCTGTGGCTCAAGCGGTAGAGCGCTTGCCCTTGCGCTGAAGAGCTCAGGGACAGCGCCAAGGCCCAGAGTTCAAGCCCCACGACCGACAAAAAAAAATCAAAAAACAAAGCTCTACATTGACAGCAGACTTTATAAGATGTTTTTCCATTTTCAAGTTCATACTATTTCTGAGTTTTCAATAGAATGAATTCTTGCTGACTAAACACATTCTTTCTCTTCCAAGTTTTAGACTTTACTATGGTTTGTTGGTTTATAGCAGTTTTACTTTTATCCAATTAGTGGAAGACTTCTTTGATTTGGATTATTTTAGAGGCTTCTTAATATTTTAAATCAGGTTTGGAGAATTCACAGCCACTATTCAGCCAATTGCAGCTTCTATTCAATCTCCTTTTATGTTATGGCCTTAAGTTCACATATGTCCACATTCTCCTGCCTTCCATCTTTTCACCTCCTCATGCTTCACTCTGGATTATTGGGGTTTTTTTCTGTTATTTTGTAAGAGATGTTTAATGTCTGATTTTGCTAGGCTCCTAAGTTAACTAAAAGCTTTGTATACCTGCTCCTAATTTTTATATATCTGCTCGAAACCATTCTCTCTGTCATCACTCTGCAATCACCTTGGTTTCTGGGAAGGACAGAGCTGATAGATTATGACAGTATCTGAAGCTGCTCCTCTGGGACAATAGTCCTCCTTAAGACAGACCACTCTTCAGGCTTCAGTGACTGTTTGCTCCACTCAAGTGATGAAGCCTTTCTTCAAATAAGGACTAAAATAATAGTCATCCACATCATTCTTTGGACAAGATTATTTGACAATCAAGTGTACTTCTGTCCTCCTGCCCCTACATTCGTTTCTAAAATTGAAAGCTATGTCTATAGCCTGAAGAAGTGAATAGTATACTTAAGTGCTGTCTTCCTATGGCATGCCTATGACATGTAATAAATCTCTTTTCTCTCTGCCTTTACTATGTCTGTTTATTTGACATGTAGAGGTGAGTGGCTGTATCTGACGTAGACATCCTAGAGTTTGAACCTAAAGTCTAAATTAAACTCCAGTTTCAATTGCTAGTTCATTAATTTCTCAACTAAGATAATCTGCTATTGATTCATTTAGTTCATTTCATTCATTTAGTTCTTAGTTTTAGTCACTATAGTCTTCAGTATTACAACTAGTATGAGATTTTCTTTTATAGTTTCCCTGCCTCCATTCATTTTTTAATTTTGTTATTGTATCTCTTAATATATTAACATAGTATTTTAGAGCTTCTTTTCTGTTGACTCCAATGTCTGGGGGCCCCTAATTCCTAGAATATTAGCATTTATGATTCAAATAATACAAAGGTCTATCTTCAGGATTCCACAATGTACCTTGAAATTGAATCCTGTCTTACTAGCTCAGAGAGATATGCACCAGCACCATGAAGTTCCAGGCTCTCAGCTACTACCACTGAGACCAGAAATGCCACCTAGAGCACATAGAGCTTTAAAATGTCAACTTCCCTTCCATAGGCATCACTTTTTTGGCCACCTCTTATTCTCATTTTTAGTCATTCTTTATTACTTTCAAGTGTCACAAACCAAACACAAACAAACAACTTTCTCAAGCTTTGCTAGTAGTCCTTATTAAGAGCGTTGGATGAATGACCAGACATAGGAGTTCCCCAAGTTACACTCACAGGCATAACTAAAGATATCACCAACTACTTCTCAATAATCAGGACTGCTTAATGACTTACTCTGGAATGAATATGTTATTGATTTTAACAAAAAGAGAGTAGAATCAAATTTATTTTCATTCATTCAGGTTCTTATTGATGAGTGTTCTGTATAGTGCAAGGGTTGTGTTCATGAATTGTTCTTTCACTAAGCTTCATTCATCACATCATGTACACTTAGATGTTTGGAGCTTGTTGTTCCTTCATGCTGTAGTTTTAACATCAGCATGGATCACATATACTATGACAATCAGCCAGGTTTCTGCATGATTCGTTACATCTTGCATTTTCTTTTGTCACATTTGTAAGCTTTACTGGTCAGCCAAGTATTATGAACTTCTATGAAATTAAATTACAAGAATAGTTGGTATCTTCAGAAAGTATTATTGGGGGCACAGAAATGTGTGTATCCCAGGTCAGCTTCTCACCATCATAGCAAATGAAAAAAGTGTACTTTACACTACATAACATAGCTTACTTGAGGGCTGCCTCTGATAAGGATGTTCAGTGTCACACATGATGTGTGTCATCTGACAGGAGACAATATTGGTAGAATGGGCTAGGAAAATGGGATTCACTTAACGTTGGCAGAAAAGATTCTTTTCAAATGACATTATTTGAACTGCTGTACAAATGATTAAAGAAAACCTGTTTTAACCTTTCGTAGGTAATGTAAAAGGTTAATGTTCATATGTTTATACTCAGGCAGTCATTCCCTCTGCCTGTAGGTAAGTAGCCTAAACCTGGTTAATGTTCGTGAAAGGGTAGATTCTAAAGCCTTGACGCCTATAGTTGTTATTTGGTAGTATAATTTTAATATTGTAAACTAAACAATAGAATGTGTTTGGAGTAAAATTGATCAACATTTGCATATTGCTTTCTGTTCTTAGTAACATGTATCTTGATCTAATAAATATAACCAAGATAAATGAATAAAGTATCTTTTCAGTATGCTACCACAGTGGTACATGCAAAGAACTCTCTGTTAAGATTATGATGGCTAGGGGCTGGGAAGGTGGCTCAGTGGTAGAATGTTTGCCTTGTATGCATGAAACCCTGGGTTTGATTCCTTAGCACCACATAAGCACAAAAAGCCAGAAGTGGTGCTGTGGCTCAAGTGGTAGAGTGCTAGTCTTGACCTGAAGAGCTGAGGACAGTGCCCAGGCCCAAAATTCAGGCCCCACAAGTGACAAAAAAAAAAAAAAAGATTATGATGGCCTTTTAAATCTTTAATCTTTGAGCCTAATCTCCTTTATCTAAAAAGAACATTTGTGATTTTTTAACTTACTTACAGAATGTTTATAATAAAAGAGATACAGCAAGTGAAAGCAATTTTAACATTGGAAACATGTACAGAAGCTGGTATTTTATAATAATAGTGAATAGACACATAATAGATTCCTTTTTACAGGACACTTTATTCATATTAAAATATTGCCAGCAGTTTCTATGAAATAGCTTAGTTTCATATGATTTTTTTTCAATCTCATCTGCTTTTAGCGTTACCCCATTCTGATTCTAAAAAAAGTCTATGTTCATTTTTTAAGAAAATAATCAATTGTCATATATTATCTGTTCATCATCCTATATCATACCTAACCACCAAAACAATACAAACAAACTGTGAGGTTTAAACTCAGGGCCTTATGCCATGTTCTCAATTCTTGTGGTTTCTCCTAATTTTCATATAGGATATCACTTTTTGTGTGTGCTAGCCTGAACCATAATAATCCTATTTCTGTATATCACAACACTGGGATGGCAAATTTGCATCATATGCTCAGTTTTTAGTGGTTGGGATGGGATCTCATGAATATTTTTTCCCAGATAGTATTGAATCCTGATCTTCCCCATCTCCACCTCTGGATAAGCTAAGAGTGCAAGCATGATAAATTCAATTTTAAATTATATACCCAATTAAATATGAAGAGGAAGCAAAACAGAATCTACATTTTAAGCAGGTATGCATTTACCACTAATATATAAAAATTAAATGTTAGAGGGAAGAGATGGTAGGGGAAAAAACAAAGGAAGGGGAAACAATACTCAATAGGAAATGTACTCATTACCTTACTCATGTAACTGTAACCCCTTTGTACAGTATTTTACAATTAAAAACTACACATTAAAAATAAAAATAAAATTGTTGCTCCTAATGTTAAATACCATTCCTGAGATGAATGAATGACATATGGGAAATATGGAAGCAATTCTTTTGGAAGAGATTTACTGAGAGACATACTGAGAACATTGCTTTCTTTTCTCTTCTTACAAAAAGCTTTTAAGAAAAGATCCTCATAGCTACTCATTATCATTTTCTTGCATCTAAAAATTTCTGTGGGGTGTATGTGTATGTTCTAAAAATTTCTGCAGTATGTGTGTGTGTGTGTGTGTGTGTGTGTGTGTGTGTGTGTGTGTTATTGTTGTTGAGAGGAAACCTGGCAAAGAATTAAGAAAACTAATACCTAAATTTAATACTTTTGGCTACTGCCGTAAGTAGAATTTGTGGAAGCACACACATATACACATACACACATTTTTAAAAACAGAACAACAGATGGATTTGGAGCAATCAAATTTCCTCTTAATGTCTGAAAGTGGCTTCTTATAGAAAAGAGCTATTCCAATAGCTACAGTGTTTGGCAAAGTTTTTGTTCAACACATTTGGTAAATCTTGCCCAATATTTACAATCACAAAGCTCTGGTAGATCTCTATTTAAGTTCTTGATTAATTTGTGAGTTAGAAGTGTTAGCCTGTTTAAGTTTAGAAAGGAAAAAACCTGCTTGAAATTAATTTTATGAATACTCTTATTACCAGCCACTGGTGGCTCATGCTTATAATCATCAATTCTATCAAATCTACCCCTAGCACATTCTCTAGTGACCTGAATTCCAAAGGCAGTAAAATAATTCTACATTTATATAACTATTCCCATCCCCAAGGATGCCTACAAATACTTTCAAAGGAAGAGTTTGCTAGGTTGGATGGAATCTTTTTGTGACTTATAAATGTCAGAATTCCATATGCTAACAACATGATAAATTTGAGGATCAACAACTATTAAAATATTGTGCATTCTATGTGCAATTCTTGCTTAAGAATCACATCTAAAGCCAGTGCCAATGCCTCCCACCTATCATCAGTTACTCAGGAGACTGAGCTTTGAGGATCACCATTCAAATCTAGCCAGGG
Source organism: Dipodomys ordii (assembly GCF_000151885.1). Classification (NCBI taxonomy): domain Eukaryota; kingdom Metazoa; phylum Chordata; class Mammalia; order Rodentia; family Heteromyidae; genus Dipodomys; species Dipodomys ordii. The sequence continues at coordinate 3,306,320 of NW_012267221.1, read as the reverse complement.
AAAACAAATCTAAGAGACCTTTATTTCCAATTAAACTTATCTCCAGCAAAATGCTGGAACTGTAAGCATAGCTTAACTGGTAGAGTATCAGCTATATGAGAGAGCTTAGTGAGAGCTCAAGGCTGAGTTCAAGAGTCAGTACCAAAAAGAAAAAGGAAAGAAAGAAGCTCTAATACTGCTCAGAGGCCTGAGGTATACAAGAGTCTGGAATTTCATGCAAATTTATCAAACCACTAATGATTATAAACATAGACAAAATTGATCTCATCTCATATTTCACAGCTTTACCCTTCTACTAATAAAGGGATTCCATCAATGAACAAAGATAGGCTATGCAGACTAATTATTGAGATCAGTGTGCTAGCTACCATTTTCTATTTTACCACTTTTGAATTCTCTGGGTTGATTTGCATGCATGCGCACACATGCACGTGTGTGTGTGTGTGTGTGTGCGTGTGTGTGTCTGTGTGTGTGTGTGCCATGCCTAGACCTGTCTGTGTGTGTTCGTATTTGGGTTTGGACTCAGGGTCTCACATTCTTGGTTAGTTATTTTATTCAAGGTTGTCATTCTACCACTTGAGCCACACCTCTATTTCCATGTATCTTATGTTTTGAATATGCAGTAACTCTAAATACCTATTTCTTGAACTGTATGATGAGAAGATTTTAGTTGGATTTCAAGGTCACTATTTTTTTTCTCAGTAGAAAAAGAAACACAGTATTAGGGAAAGTGAAAGGCATATCACAGCTTTTCCGCTAATTAGTTTTGAGCAATTAGAGTATTTTCTTTCTTTGTTGGCTGTGTAAACCAGCAATCTAAAAGGCTTTTGAGGACAAAAATGGCTGAAAGCCACATGGTTGTGGAGCCAAATGTGCCTTGAGGAAAGTCATTTGACGTTTCAGTTCAGAGAGATGGATTAAGTTGAAAAGGAATATGCTAAATAAGAATTTTAAATACCAACCATTGGCACAAATTCAAAATATTTAAGAATTGGAGGGAAAGACATTTCCTGTCTAATGGTCTCTAGAACCATTTCAAATGCAATATTGGATGTACGTTTCATTGATACTTTAAGGGATGTTAATTTTTTTGTCTTTTTTTGTGGGATGTTATTTTTGTGTATGAACTTGTTCTACATCTCTCTTCTGCTTCTTTTCCAAACTTCTTGGAAGTGCCATTAATTTTCCTTGTCACCATTTCTGACCCTTCCTCCAGCTCTTATCACACACACCTCAATCAACTGCCATTGGGATCATTCACTTTACTTTGGTGATGCTGCTGTTGTCAAAATCACCAGTGACTCCTTTGTTGCCAACTGCTATGAACTATTCAGCACTAGAACTTTGTCCTTGAAAATTCCCCCATCTCTCTGCTTTCTTGGTAACGGGGCCTCGAGCTCTCACTTGGCTTTTTCACTGGTGGCTGGTGCTCTATCAATTGAGCCACACCTCTGATTAATTAGAGATAGGAATTTTCCTCTGTAGCTGGTTTATAACCTAAATCCTCAGATCTCAGTCTCTGGAATAGCTAAGCTAGCAGGCATGAGCCACTGGCATCCAGCTTCCAGTACTTTTCAGCTTCTCTTGCTGGGTCCCTCTTCCTCTCTCCACTTCTATATTGTTTATTCAGAATTTTACCTTGCTCTTTCATACTCTGTCTAGATGACTTCACCTACTTCTAAGGTGATATGTGGAACAGTTCCCAGTTCTATATCTTTTCATGCATTTGCCTCTGAACTTGAAATACTAATATCCAACGTCCACAGGAGATTCCCACTTGAATTTGCTACAAAACTTGAACAGAAACATTGCCAAAATAGCTCACCAACTTTCCTTTCAATCTGGGTTGTCTTTCCATTCAACTGGAAGAAAGTCAGTTTCTACTTTTGAACTTTATATCCATCACAGCTACATATTTAACAAGAAAATTGGTGACTATATTATATATATATATTCATTTTCATCTTAAGAGCACTGCTTCCTTTGTGTAATCATTGTCATTACTGCTTCATCATCTCTCACTGCATTGCTCTGATTGTTTCCTAACTGGTTGACCTACCATTAGTCTGTCCTGTTTTCTCTTTTCCAGTCATTGTGATGTATCTAAAATGCCAACATAGTTATAATAATTTTCTCCCATTATTCATAAAACAATAACCAAATTCACTAATAAGTTGAGTAAGGTCTTATGTGTTAAGTCTTAGGTCCATTTTGCTTCCCAGCCTTGTATCTTAACATTTTCTTCTCCCGCTGCCCTCAGACTCATCAGATTAATTCTCTGACTTCTTCACATTCCTGTTCCTTTTGTCTTTGCACCTTTAGCAGAATGGTTTCTCTCTCAGAACTGCCATTTCATTTCTTATCCTCTCAAGTTAGGCTACAGTGGCTCTTCCTTGATGAAGCTTTTCCTAATCCCCTTCCTGCCAATCCTGGGAAAAGATACTCTGCTATGTATGTGCAAAAGTTTTCAAACTGTACTTGGAAGCGATCATATTTCCTTCTCTGCAAGTAGTGGGTAATCTCTGAGGGATGGTTAGTACACACTTACTTAGTATCTCACAGAGAGCAGCAGGTCAAACACAGTAACTATGGTTTTGTCTTATAATTTAATTACTTTCATTTTTAGTTAGTTTGAATATATATTTTTATAAAATATAAGTAGATGTACGGGGTTGCCATTCCACAAAGCAGTTTATGAATATAGCGTGTCTTGATAAACGTTACCCTCTTCAGCATTCATACTCAATCCTCCCAACTCTCCCCTTCCCTCACTTCTCTTAATGTCATAAAATATTTATTGAATTTTTGCCATATAGTAAGGCAGTTTCTGTATAAAATGCATTGTGATCTGTGTCATGCCTTTAACATTTTCACCCCTCATTTGATAATCCATACTTTCAGATGAAATAAATTTGAAGATTCAGGCTCACTAGGGGTCACTGGCTTTAAGTTCTAAGATCAGTGTGTTGGAGTCATAAAACAATCTTTTGAGTGTTATGAAGCACACTGACATAACATTAACTGTTATCTGTCAATAGACAGGGGCATTCAGGTGGGATGAGGACTAAATGGGGTCATGTATAACGTGTGCAAACCGTGATTTCATATAATTATATTGATGATGATAATGACAATGATGGCCATAGCAAAATCCATGTCATCATAGTGTCAAATCAGAGACACTGGTTATTATTTTAAACCTGGCAATCAACAACACTCATAATATATGTTTTCAGAATGTAGCAAATGGAATATCAAACTCATTACTGTAATCAAATCATTAAAATTCAGATGCATTTGAAAATCTTGTTTGTGGTTTCCTTAAGCAAATTTAATTCATATTTCTTTTTTCTGATGCTTATTTAGTGGATAGGAGCTAAGACAAATATGAGAAATGAAAAAATAAAATTTATACATCAAATTCTGCTTTGGGCAATTCTATTTGAAAAAGTATCAGGGTAGCATGAGTAGAAATAATATAACCAATAAATTAGTTTAGTATACGTTCTAGAATTTAATTATACCCTATGCATATTCTATAAGGATAACTAATCATGTTTAAATTGTAAGTTAAATTTGCCTTTGTGTACAGGTGTCACCACACTCACCTCCATAATTTCAGGGTTCTTCTTATGGAAGTCAGTATCCTTTCTGAGAAATTAAGTGAAAATTATTGCTGCTCACATTTTTAAACAATAGAGATTTGTAAATATGTGCTACTTTACAAATGTGTAATTATGGACATCATCTGTGAAATAAAACACATTGTGAAAACCAGGTATGTCTGTGGCAATCAGCTTTCCATTGGAGTCCCAAGTGTCTGATATAAATCAGCTTATAAATGAAGAGCATTTTGGCTTACAGTTTTGGATACTTTAGGCTATGATGTTTGGTTCTGTTGCTCTTATGTCTGTGGAAAGGCAGTGCATTATGACAGAAGCATGTTCTGAAGCAAACTTTTTGCTTCATGGAGGCTGAGCAGTTAAAAAAAAAAAAGAAAGACCAGGAGTCCACAATTGTCTATGCAAACATGTCTTAAAAATCTCTCATCAAGCACTATATTGCACAAAGGTTCTACAACTTTCTAACAGCACAAAGCTAGAGACCAAGTCTTTATTAGTGATTGGTCCTATGAAAGACATTCCAGATCCAGACAGCAAAGTCAACCTTAGATTTAAGTATAATCCAGTTTATTGGGTAGGCTTGCAAAGGGAATAGTCAAAATGTCTCATATTATCAGAGTTACTCATTAAGAACAAAACATTTTTGTCTTAATGTGTGCATGGAAATTTTGATGCGACTCACTTGAGACCAATAAATTTAAAATTAGGATCAAGTCCCTGGTTCTTTCCCCTGCCTAATGATAATGCATAGATACTTTAACATAAGCCATAATAGATGTAAACCATTGCAATACCAGCTAAAAGTGCTTGTAAGTATTTTTTACTCTTCCAAATTAATACTAAAATATTCATGTATGACCTATTTGAGGAGCTACTTGATATTCCTGGTCCCCTGTGTCTCAAAGTATACTCAACTGCATAAAAGTACAAGCCTAAAATTAAAAACAAATGTATGTTTTAAATTGTTTTAGAACTTTGTTCCCAGTATTTCATTTCTTACAATTGGACATAGATGAAACTTTTGCTTTGGATTTCCAAAATACTTAACAAATTCATTTTTATTTTAAAGACTTAAATAAATAAAGATGGATCATTACTTGAAAAGAATTTTAGCCAGGTACTAGATGCCTCAGACTTATAATCTTAGTACTGAGGCAGCTAAGATAGGAGAATCAAGATTCAGGGCCGGCTTGAGAAGACAAATCCTTGACTTTTATGCTCAAATAACAAATTAGAAGGAATGAAGGCATGCTTCAAGTGTTAGAACAGCAACCATGAATGAAAAAGGCAAGCAGAGCAGAGTGAGGGCACAGTTGAAGCCCTAGTACTGATAAAAAATAATAATAATCTTGATTCTTTCTTGGAACTTATATAAGGGGTCTTCCCAACTTTGTTAACATGCTGACTTCTATCAGAGATTGCACTGATGAAGGGCTTTTGTTTGTACAATTGGTTTTTTGTGAACATTTTTATGGTTATTATAAAAGTGATCTATAAAGGGGTTATAGTTCTGTAAGTCAAGTAATGAGTACATTTCTTTCTGGGTGTGATTATTTCAAATGTAATAAATGACCTACTAGTTAATCACACATGACTGAGACATTATACCCTGGGAAGTTACGGGTTCTCGTTAGTGATTTACTTTGGAGCGACCTTTATTCCTTTCTTATTCTAAAGTATCTTCATCAATTCAGGAAAAAAAATAAAGTATCTTCATGAAGTGTTCTGTAGGTCTTCATAATCTTTCAAAAGATCCCAAATTATTTTTGTAATTGAATCAAGACATAAAACTGAAAATTGATCTTTCAAAAATAGCATCAAATGATCCAGGTTATGTTCTCCATCTAGCTCAAATTCATCATTGACTACTGCAGTCAAATTTATTGTAATAACGAAACTATATATCATAATACATGCTCTTTGTAGAAAAGTCACCTCTTGTGGTCAAAATATTGGAGTATATAGTTGTGTTTTATTCAAGAATTCTTTTCTTTCACCTATACTCAGAATTAATAAGATATAAAAAATTTCAGAAAAGCCTACATTTGAAACAATATTTCAGTTAAAAAATCACACCAAATATTCATAACTGTTATTCATAGTTATTCATCTTATTATCTTATTCATCTTATTATTTTTAAATATTTCCCATAATAAATCATTCATGTCTCAAGATATGGACTAGATAACTGGGGACAGAGTTAGGAGGAAGATTTCTTAAAGGAAATTGGTTCTACTGATATTTATGAGTGTGTAATCCAGTCTCTAATTGGGTAAAAGAGTCTCATGGACTTTCCTCCCTGGGTTGACTTTGAACCTCAATCCTCAGATCTCATTCCCCTGAGTAGCTAAGATTATAGGCATAAGCCACCAGTGCCCAAGACTTGTTCAAGTGCTATCTTTTTTATAAGAAAACTTTTTATTTTGAACCAAAATGATTGATCAATCTCACTAATGGTTAGAATGCTTAACATTTGCTGTTTTTGCCATTTCCATCACAGTGAAAGTTTGAGGAATCTGTCCAGTGGTCCCAGTATCATAGCTCTCATAGCCCTGAGTAGCCACAGCAAAAGACAGACATGAATAATACTACCTCTGCTTAATTTCACCTCATGAGTTAAAAAAATTCTTCCTCCACTCAAAACATCCTATAAAGTGTAAAACTCTGACAAGGGTCCTATTGATTTAGAAGTAAGGGCAGGCATTCAATTAATGTCTGTTCATCATAGAGTGTAATTGTTATGGGCAAAAAGGAAGATCCATTATTATTTCTTTCTCATCTTGAGATGCTTTTTAATGTTGTTTGGTTTTATTGATCTTTTTATATATTATATTTTAGCGTTATTGTATTACAGTTACATAAGTTGGGTAAAGAATGTGTTTCTTTTTGAACCATGTCACCCTTTCCTTCACTCTCTCCCAGTTTTTCCCTCCTGTCCCTGCCCACAAGTTGTATAGTTCATTTTCTACATATTGTCTAGTGAGTACCACTGATGCATTTATTTATCTTTTATCTCACCTTTTCAGTGCTCCCTCTTACCCTACCAAGGATAAGATAAATGAAAACAGACTAACAAACAAAAGGGGAAAAAACAACACAGCAGCAACAACAACAAAAATCTCTTGTTTCCATTTCTTGGAGTTCATGTTAAAGAATAATATTTTATATGATCATATGCACATAGCTATGGAGCCTTTGTGATCGAGTCCTATGAATATCCTCCTTTAAAGACACATAAATTCTTGAGTCCTGCAGAAACTCCAGGGCTGGAGATCAGTAGCCTGTGTTTACTGGGTTTTCCAGAGGCTGTTCAACCCAGAGAAGCACTAACATGTACATCTGGTACTGAAGAAGATACAGTTATAGTCTTAAGCCATCATTTTATTACCAGTCAACATTGCTCTCACTTCCCTGGTGATGAGTACAAGATTTGTAATTGCTTAAAGTTCCTCCTGGAAACTAGTCTTTGCCTTTGAAGAGTAGTTGAGGCCCATTTCAATAATATTGGGGTACTTTAAGCTTGATACAGTACCAAATTTTGATAACTTTTTCTGTGTATAATTCTTGCTTTGAAACATTTGTCTTTTCTTCTTCTTTCAGAATTTACTTCTTAAGTACCTATTACAGTCTAGATGCTTTGCTAACGTCTACAAGATTTGCAATGCAGCAATTGAACCAAGTATTTAAAGTGTATGACTTAATCATTTTTAGAATATTTATATTTGGAGCAATCATAACCAGAACCTTAGAATGTAATTTTCCAGAAGTAAGCCAAACCCATTAGCAAGCACCCCTCAATTTCCCTGAACACTCCACCAAAGTACAGGCAAACCCTGGATTACTTTGCCTCTGATTTGCACTATTTGACATTCTATATGAATAGAACTATACTTCATCATACTACATACTACCTCATGCATAGTTTCTTCTAATCTAGTGATCCATCAGATCCATACTTGTTACTAGAAGTGATTTTCTTGAGTGAGGTGTTTTTCTGATCCTGAATTCCTTCTAAATCTACAGCAAGTCAGTCATAGGACAGGAAACACCTCCATTCTCTGATGAGAAAATTCCATTCCAACTAAAAAAGTTACCTGACTCCCAATCTTTTCAGCCATTACTGGAAAAATGAGCCAAACATTTAAGTATGAATCTTGGGTCAAAGGAAAGGGTATTTATGCCTTTATAAAAAAGAAAGAAAACAAAGGAGGAAGCTGCAATGCTTGGTAAGAAATGTATGCATTATCCTGCCCATGTAATTGTAACCCCTCTGTACAGTATGTTCACAAATAAAATGAAATAAAATTTTAAAAAATCCAAAAAAATAAAAAAGAAAGAAAACAGGTTTAAAAAAAACACCAAAAACGCAGAAGAGGTCACAAGACATATTTGCTTCATGTTTTTTTTATTTTTTTATTGTGAAAATACTGTACAGAGAGGTTACAATTACATGGGCAAAATAATGAGTACATTTTTTATCAAGCATTGTAGCCTCCTCCTTTGTTTCCCCTTCCCATCCCTTCCCATCCTCCCCCCGCCCCCCCCTCCAATCCTCCCAGACCCCCCCCACCAAAGTTGTAAAGTTCATTTTCAACATAACAACTTGTACTTCTCATTGTGGAAATTTTCCTTGTGTTCTCCACCTCTTCTCTATTCCAAAGTTGAGGATAAGGTCTATCGTATCTTCTTAAGTTGAAAAGTCACACATGACACTTTTATTCCAGCCTTAGTCACATAATAAACAAAGGTCATGCTCTAAATGACGCCACAAAAAATGATGAAGAATTTTCTGATACAGTAGCCTCTCATCTTAAGGAGGTAAATAGGTTCCCACCACGGGATTCAATGCTATGTTTTCTGTGAAAGTTAGTCTTTTATTTAAAGTTGTTTTCTGGACATGGCATCTACCTATGTTGCCCAGGCTGGTTTTGAACTCACATGTTCCTATCTGCACCTCTTGAACCTGGGATTACAAGTGCATACCACCATGCCCAGCCTGTCTTGTTTGCTTTTTAAAATTCATTAAACAATATGTAAGCATGCATTCATAAGGTTAGCTGCTGCACCATCTGTTCCTTACTTAGAAGAATGAAAAACAAAAGTAAAAAAATACTTAACATTTAAAGCCTTCTGAAAAAAATTAACAGCTTCCTTTCCCAAGAGAAACAAACCCTCCTTTCATCCAATACTGTGGGATAGAAATGTGTATCTATATCAATAGAAACTGTGATAGATTATTCAAACAAGAAATTAACTTCAATATCTCCTCTTTATGATTCTTTATCACATGAAACACTCAACTGTAGAACTGGACCTTTGTCCTTATGCAGGAGATCTATGTCACAGGAAACACCAAGATACAGAAATGTGTAGCTTTTTAGCATCTTTTTTATTTCAAATTACAAAGAAAATCTGCAACTTATTGCTGTAGTCTCATATGTGCTTATCAAATATGATAGAACAACTGTACAAATCTGGAAGACATTTAAAAACCTCTCAGTCATTCATACTTGTTATTTAGTCTTCTTGGTTGCAACAAATGAGAAAGAATTCATAAATACCATGATCTAAGCACCTGTTTTCAAGTTTTCAACATCATCTCTTTATTATTACTCAAAATGCATCAGAAGACCTACATCAGCTGCGTTATTTCTTTCAAGAAAGTCAGCAAGACAATTACATCCAAAGGGAGTCTGTGTGGAGAATCAGAGAGGTGGAACAAAGAAAACCGTCTTGAAATCCGAACTATGGAGACTATAGGAAGAAAGGTATCTGTACTCAACAGCGAAAGTGGCTGGGTAAAAGAAGTAGGGCTACCCACTGGAGAAGATTTCATAGAAATTCTTGCCGAGTCCTAGAATTTTGAGAATATGAAGCACCTATATCAAGGAAATGTTCTTCCTGTGTGATAAGCTTCCTGGCACTGACCAGGCCTCGTAGCAACCAGCCAGCCCACCTGCTCTCCCAGGAGCTGGGGCCACCAGGCCCCGGGGCGCATCACGCCGCCATCTTCACTTCTTCTCTCTAGTGATATCTTAAGTCATATGTATTTTATCTACTTAAAAGAATTACACAATTGCTTTGAAAATACAACACATTTTTCTTTTTAAAAATATTTTATTTTCTTATAAGGATGCTGTACAGAGAGGTTACATCAGTAAGGTACTGAGTATATTTCCTGCTGGGCATTTTTATTTTTATTTTTCCTTTTCCAAAAGGTATTATATGCTGGGGCTGGGAAGGTGGCTCAGTGGTAGAGAGCTTGCCTTGCATGCATGAGGCCCTGGGTTCTATTCCTCAGCTCCACCTAAGGAAAAAGAAAAAAGCCAGAAGTGGCACTGTGGCTCAAGTGGTAGAGTGCTAGCCTTGAGCTGAAGAGTTGGGGGACAGCACCCAGGCCCAGAGTTCAGGCCCCACAACTGGACCCCCCCTCCAAAAAAGGTATTATATGGTTTATTTACATAGAGTTTTGAAGACTTTTATTATTATTATTGTGGAAATACCATACAGAAGGGTTACAATTAAATGGGCAAGATAGTGAGTACATTTCTTATCAAGCATTGTTGCCTCCTCCTTTGTTTCCCCATACCATCCCTTCCCCTCTCCACTCCCCCCAGCCCCCCCCCCCCACAACTCCTCCCATCCCCCACTCCCCCACCCCACCAAAGTTGTAAAGTTCGTTTTTCAACATAACGTCTTGTACATCTCATTGTTGTAATGGGTCCACCTGTAACCCTATTTAAACCGTTTGTTTTTTTCCCTTCCCCTCCACAAATTATATTTCTTTGATACAAATTATTGGTGTCTGAGGAGATAAGTCATTGATGTGGGAAACTGTTGAAAATTCAGCTCCATTTCCTCTTTGTTCTAAGCCTAGAAATAAAGACCATGGAAGTAATTTCTGTGATAGCTAAAGTAAAAATGTTGGCCTGTGACTAGAATGCATGGTTTGACTGAGAGATGAAAAGTAGTCTGCGACCTAAAATCAGAGTCTCTTGGGAGTTGTGGGGATTACCATGCATAATCCCTGGGAGAGAGATAACACTATGGAGGAACTTCTGCAGGACCAGCTGGAGAATTTCTACAGTGCTGCTCCAACCTGCCAGCTCTGGCCTGCTGGTTTCCCACAGCAGCATGAGAAGTCATAAAGAATAGTTACAGTAACATATATAGGAAATGGTTTTAAAGAGATTAGTAAAATGGCTTAACAAAAGAAAACCTAATGATCCTGTTTGTTATAATCATTTTGGGAAGGAAAGAAAAATGAGACTAACTTCTATATACAAAAGGTTTTCCATATATTGTCTAGAAATTCATTAGTGTGTTTGAATTGACACAAGAGAAGATGTTTGTGAATTCCTGAGTCTCCAGTAGATAGTTTTTATATTCCAGTTAGCATGGCGAACTTATGTACTTTTTTGAGGAAGTCTAAAATGACTTTTGTCTAAGTCCAGGTTTAAAACTATATAGCTGGGGTCAAATCTTGGCTCCATCATTTGTGAGGTGTTTTGACCTGGGGCAAGGAAACCTCTTAAAACATCAAATTTCTTCTCAGTAAAATGAGATGAGACTAGCATGTGTCCATGAGAATATTTTTAAGGATTGAATGAGCTGATATTTTTGAAACATTAAAACTATGATAGGCACTTGCCTCTGCAATACTGGATACTTTACCACTCGGAAAATTGATGATTATAAGGCCATTCCCTTGCCTATTCTATCCCCACCAGGAACATGTTTTTGAGATTTTTTTTTAATCAAGTCTAGCTCACATATATTCCCTGGTCTATTCCTCATATCTTTTGTTATATTGTTACATATTGAAATCTTATTATCAATAAGCTTATTAAAATGTGCTCAGGATGAGAATTGTTTATATTAGAACAAAGTACAAGGCTTTGGTGAAATGATAAAAGATATCTCAGATTATGTGTTTATAAAACAATCGAATAAGGCTGGGCACTGGTGGCTCACACCTGTAATCCTAGCTACTCAGGAGGCTGAGATCTGAGGATCTTGGCTCAAAGTCAGCCCAGGCAGGAAACTCCGTGAGACTCTTATCTCCAATAAACCACTAGAAAACTAGAAGTGGTGTTGTGGCTCAAGTGGTAAAGTGCCTGCCTTGAGCTGAAGAGCTGAGGGATGGCGCCCAAGCCCAGAGTTCAAGCCCCATGACCAACAACAACAACAAAAAAAACCAATTGAACATGTTTCTTTTTTTAAATAATTATGATGATGAGGCCATTTATCAGATGATTATAGAAAAATACAAAAATTTGAAAAGATTATATGATGATAGTTGCTTTTCAGACATCTTTAAGTCCTGGAACCACTTAGTAAAAACTGAAATTAGAAAATATAGCCAAAAAATTATGGTTGGGTATTGTGCAAGAAAGACAACATAGAATTGCAAGAGAATAACTTTACAGAAAAAATTGAAATTGGAAATGCTCAACTTAAGTTGAAATCTGGTCTGTCATTTATTAGCTATGAAATATGGGAAAACAACTTAGTTGACTTTCCTAAGCATTAGATTCCCCATTTTCAAAACATAAACTGCCAATTACATTATTGAGAGGTTTAGTAGGGTATGTTTATTGCAGCGTTATTAACCATAGCTAAGATATGGAACCAACCCAGATGCCCCTCAGTAGATGAATGGATCAAGAAAATGTGGTATATATACACAATGGAATTCTATGCCTCCATCAGAAAGAATGACATTGCCCCATTTGTTAGGACATGGAAAAAATTATATTAAGTGAAGTAAGCCAGGCCCAAAGAAACATAGGTCCCATGGTTTCCCTTATTTGCAATAACTAGTATATGTCTGAGACAAGCAGAAATGATCAGGTAAGTTCATGTTAGGTGAAATGAACCCCAAGATACGTATTCAAATCTTTTTTTTTCTTTCTTGCTATTGTTTCTAACATATTTATAAGATGATTTTTTGTTGCTTTGTATGTCCCTCCCCTGTTTTCATTGTATTTGATGTTGGTATACTTTGTGGAGGGGAAGGGAAAAAACAAATTGTTTAAATAGGGATACATGTGGACCGATTGCAACAATGAGATGTACAACTTGGGCATGGGGGGGGGGACTGAGAAAGATGGAAAGGGATGGGAAGGGGAAACGAAGGAGGTGACAACAATGCTTGATAAGAAATGTACTCATTATCTTGCCCATGTAATTGTAACCCTCTGTATAGGATTTTCACAATTAAAAAAATATTGAGGTCAGGCCAAAGGAAAAAAGTCTGCATTACACTAAGTGCATAATGCATTCCCCCACATAGGACACATTTACCACACTCTCTATAGTGCCTTTTTTAATGCCATTCATCACCTAACTTAGTATCTTATGCATACTCATACATTCTCATTATTTTTAGGTAATTATGGCAACTCAGTCATTAAGGAATAAGTACTGAGCATCCTGTTTTGTGAAGCCCTAGAATATTCTGAGAACACAATCAAGAATTAAGACGTAGGTTTCTGCCCCCTTTTCAAAACTTTTGCATTAGCCAGACACTGATTCAGAAATCACAATGAATCATTTTTTATTTTGTCCTCAAGCATGAACAGGAAAAATCATCTAGTATTGATGATGGTGGTGGTGATGATGAGCATGATGATGGAGGAATGTCCACCTGTGAGGGATACAGTATTTTGAAGAATTCTCACTCGTCCTTTTGCTCAATAAACATGTATTTATCAGGATATACCCTATAGAAAAATTGTGTCAAGGAAGCAAACACAAGATGTAAAGAAATAAAGACACAGAAGGAAAATATATCATGAAAGAACACTGAAGAGATGCACACTATTTTCCAATGAAGAGAATTTTCTCCTGTTGCTCATGGTGGGCAGGGTCCACAGAGCCCTTTTTGAATCATAGCTCTTTTAACTCCATAGCTGGCAGGGATTGGGCGGGTTGCAGTCCTGGAGCAGGCAACACCTGCTTCAGGTAGCAGAGCAGCAGCAGACAATGTATGCCAGTGTTGCAGCTCCACTGACAGCCTTGGCCACTGTGCCCTGGTTCTGGTCTCCAAAATTAGATGAATGAGTCCAGGACAAGAGAGGGTGAAGGCAAAATGCTTTATTCAGAAGAGAAGGAATCTCATTCAAGAGCCTCTGTCATGTGTTCTCTGTGTTTAGTTTTTTATTCAGGTTGCTCTAATTCTAGTGGATTTTATACCCTGGGCTGTGCTCTGATGATTATAATTAGATGTTTTGGAAGGTAACACTGGGTCCCACAATATTCTGATTGTTTGTTAATTCCTAATGTTGTCTCTGTTGCAAATCCTCTCCTCAGGGACATTATGGAAACTAGAAGGGGCTAGAGAAAAACAGAGATAAGTTGTGCTGAAACAATGTCTCTTTTACATCTGGCTTTTTGGCAGGCCAATTGTCCAGGGGCCCTGGATCTTAACTAATCTACCCTTTTACTACCATGCTTTATCCACATATACATTCAAACAAGCTCACCACAAAACCACACTTGCTGTCATGTAGGATAAGCCCTTCCAAGTTGATAAAAAATATGTGATGTGAATATGAACATGGATTTCAAGTAAAACAAAGATTGGAATCCCAACTCTGCCACTTACTAGCTGTTCGAAAGGGAAAGTTATTATACCAATTGGAATTGTCAGCTGCCTGGAGCTGTGCCTGGCAAAGAAACACTACAGAAAGTGGCTACTTTTATGATAGGTAAGAATTAGCACAAGGCTCCTATTGCATAGTAAGTGCCAAAATGTGTCCCTCAGACCACAGGCTATATAAACACTTCCTGGGAATCCTTCCCATAGACTTTTGTGGCAGTTGTGGTGGCGTGGCTCTGTGTTGGGCTGCTGCATTGACCCAATGAGTCAACTTGCAACAGGACAGCTGTTCTTTTTATTTTTTCTTATCAGTTCTTCTTTTTAGTGAAAACATAGCTGCACTGTAGCAATCAAGCAGTTGACTTCACACAGAGGCTTGAGCTCTGTATTTCCAAAGATGCTTTTGTTGGCTTACTTATTTGTTCTGTTCTGTTAGAAGATTGGAAGGAATCCTGATACTGGGTTACAGCTTTCCATGTTTCTGTTACTCCAAAATATAGACAAAAACAATTTTACATAGGTTTTATTACAAAGACAAATTGTCTGGACACATCCTAGGTAATTGCCTTTGATACTGAATAAATTCTTTGGAAGTTTTTGAGAAAAAAATTGCAATGTGAACTAGTTATATTCTAGCATTAATGAGGTATTTTTTTGCTATCAACAGAGTAGATATCTATTAAGTGTTTGTTAGCTGATTTGCATTGCTGAGTGATTTAACTAAAGTATTCTTATGAATAGCTGTACAAATTTATTCTATGGAGTTTTATTCAATAACAGAAGCTTACCACATTCTGAGTTAAAAGAAACTAATTTGCCAACTACCTAATCTCTAGCATGTCATTCACTAAATAGTCCTGACATCTTGTATGTTTCAGGAAGATAAATACAGTTTGACAAAATATTCAGTATCTATGAGGATTTGAAGAAAAGGAATAGTAAAGTGCCAAGACGTGTGTATGCCAATAAGGGAGGGAAAGAAGACGAAGAAAGGGAAAAGGGAAGGGAATGAGAAAAAGAAAGGGAAATAGAAGGAAAAAAGGAAGAGGAGAAGGAGGAAGAATATGAGGAGAAAAAGAAGAAAGATGAAGAGGAGGAGATAAAAATGAGGAAGAGAAGGAGGATACTGGCTTCAAATTCCAAGTAAAAATTAAATGCAACTTACTAAGACCTCATAGTTTCAGGTTTACCAATGAAAAGGTCCAAATCAACATATCAGAGGCTTATGCTTTTAAATTAGTTTCCTAGAGTTTAAAAAGTGACCTTATTCCTTCAGACAAACACATGGAGAGAACTAGGAATTGCCCTGAGATAGCTGGTATATGGCGACAAATCTGTTTTTGCTGTGATCCATAGCAACACAATCACAACTGGAGGAAAAGCAGGAAATTGTATCTTGCCACATTAATTTCTGATCATACTTATTTCACAAAACAATTTTTAAAGACCTAGCTGGCATATGTGAATCTCAATGGCTTTTCATCATTAATTGGAGATCAATAATTATATAGGTAAATTGCTTAGTTTCTTTTTTTTGTTTTGTTTTGTTTTTTTTGGTCAGTCATGGGGCTTGAACTGAGATCCGGGCATTGTCCCTGAGGTTTTTCCATTCAAGGCTAACACTCTACCACTTTGAGCCACAGCACTACTTTCACTTTTCAGGTAGTTAGATGGAGATAAGAGTCTCATGGACTTTCCTTCCTGGGCTGGCATTGAATCATGATCCTCACGTCTCAGCCTCCTGAGTAGCTAGGATTACAGTCACAAGCCATTGGTGCCTGGTTTCGTTTTATTGTTGTTGTTTTCTATTCTAAGTACTTTCTCATTCTTTTCTTTTATCTATGACAGAAAGAAATATGCAATTATATATGTATGTATATTTAATATATATATATATACATATATATATTTAATATATATATATATATGTTTTCTCTTGCTTAAACCCAAGTATACAAGTTGAAATTATAGAAAAAGGAACACATCGCCAGCTTTACTTACAACAATGTTACTTCCTGCATAGGTGTGTCATCGGCAGCTCTGCACAGGATCTTT
Source organism: Dipodomys ordii (assembly GCF_000151885.1). NCBI lineage: Eukaryota > Metazoa > Chordata > Mammalia > Rodentia > Heteromyidae > Dipodomys > Dipodomys ordii. Next base: position 3,290,038 of record NW_012267221.1, on the reverse strand, counting down.
TTATCTTGTTCTAATTTTCTCAATTTTTTATTGCTTCTGTTACCTAGACAGTGACATACACTCTCAAAGAAAAGGACAAGAATGCAGGAGAGGATGAAATACAGGAGCTGCTCTAACACATTTTCACAGAGGCTGTGAAGAACAGGAGAGTAGACTTTGCCAGCAACAGTAAAGACAGAAACCCACTCAGCTCCCGGCACCGTTGAGGGCCTTGTCCCTGCCTGCCTTATGGAAATCACACCCTGCTGGAATTTGCAAAGCCAGGAATGAGGCACTCAGAACTATAGCTTGGGATTTAGAAAAGGCTCCTCTTGTCTTCCTGAACTGAATGCAGCAGCACCAAGGAAGAAGCTGAGGGTTTGCATTTCAACCAACCCTGCTTTTCCCTCACTTTCTAAGTACTCAATTCACAATGAACACAACACAGTCTTGGTGCCCTTTAGAAAAACACAGAGGATGCTTTATTTTTACTTTTTTCAACTTATGGATAACTATCTTCCTGTGCCTTACTTCATAAGGAAGGAGAAAATCAAGTACTGTGGTTGACTAATAGACTTGAGGGGTAAATTAGTTCACCTCAAAAATAAGGTTTGTACTCCTGTGGATTCTAACTGAAGTGAATGCATTTACACACATACACCCACAAGCATGCACATATATATACTCCTGACGCACATGCACAAGTGGAGTGACTGTCCTAATTTCTTTATATCTCTCCTGAATTTCTTACATACTAACTTCCTAACTTTACATGATCTCAAAACTCTTCTTTCAGCACATTTGATGAGCTAAACTTTCTAGCAACAGCCAGCTGACAACATCCACATGCCTTAACTAAAGAGATGATTATCCCAAGAATAAAGTAGACCTTTGCAAAGGTGTCATTATGTTTTGGAAGGAAATTCTCACGTGTGTCTTTATTCTCATGATAATGATGTCAATATAAGGAGATGATATAAACAATGGAAAAAGTAAAGTTTTAAAAATGTGTTAAATCTTACAACATTAAAAAAAAGACTTTCTTAAAATAAGGAATCTGGAATAAGTGATGTGCTTGTGTCGATTCCAATGAGAAGCTTATTGGCAGAGAGTTAAAAAGAGCAACAGAAGATGCTTTTACAGTGATTGAAATGATTCATTAAATTAATTAATTCACCCCATAATCATTTATTTACCACTCTTTTAGGGACACTTCTTCTGTATCTGGCACTACATTAATGACTACCAGGACTAGGGGGAGGCATTCATCACTGAAAAGTTCAAGGGGTCACCAAAAACACAGTAATCAAAATAAATAATTGCAATATTTTTAAGTTAATATAATGACCCAAATATCAGATTTTAAAGTATATGATAAAGCTAGAATTAATGCTGAGGCAAATGAGATCAATTCCTGCAAGTGAAGTCAAGTCCTACCTTTATTTAAACATTGGCATTTTATCAAAAATGGGGTTTTATCCTTGATTTTTATTTTAAGTTAATTAATCAAACATCTTATTTGTGCTTATTCCTGAGTTTTTGACCCTTCTTTTTATTTTGCTTTCAAGATAATTACCTGCAATATTTCCTGTGTGGTTTCCCTTCCTAACCAGTTCTTAAAAGCTCAACCTTAAGATAGATGGTAATAAGAAAGTTTCCCCTCAGGAAAGCCTTGCTGATTGCTGGGAATAAAATGGTGTAGAAGATTTTTGTCCTCTGATTCCATTCTTGATAGGCTTTTTCTAAATTTCACAGACCAGATTTTGCGATAAGAAAAGACTATTTCTCTATCTAAGATTTTAGAAGAAAGTTCGGATTTGAGATGTAAGGTTTATTGTAGCCTTAAGTATATTTACATGCTTCACAAAAGTGTACCTAGATGTGGGGTCATGACAGTGTCATACACAGACAACCTATTATTCAAGAAACATGGAGATATATTATTTATAAACTTAAATGCCCACAAACTCCAAGTAAACGTTTACTTAGGGACCTGAAGTGTTCAGAAGCAGTGGTGCAGGTTGGTGCTCTTGCTGTCTGCCTTAGACAATCAACCCCCTAGAGTTTCCATGTCTCCTCTCAAAGCTTCAGAGACTTGTCCATAGTCAACAATTGCATAAAAATCAACAATGAATAAGATGCTCAACAATGAATAAGATGTTCAAAATAGGGCTTGAAGATGCCCAGTTGCCATGTAAGTCCCATGGTTTTCAGTCATAGCATCTGCGATTGAAGTCATTAGAGTAAATTTTGAGAAATGATTTCATTCTATTGTTCAGTTTGCCATATGGGATCATAGAATTCTTCTTATGGTGATCTGTATCTCTTATGACCATTTTGATGCTTTATTTTATGCTTTCCAGGGCCGAAATTTTATAAAGGTATGATTACCCATAACGTGGAAAAATCTTTTTTAAAATAAGAGCTACTGATTACTAAGAAGATCCAGAGGTGGGTTCCGGGAAGATGGAGGAGGAGAAGCTGGAATCTGAACAAGCTCTCGCAAAGAAAGCAGTTTTAGAGTTCCAGTGAACAGTCCTAAGCCAGAGAATCACACCAAGTGTGCCATCACAGAGAGTTAGGCAAGAGAG